>NC_062568.1:97180833-97501666 GCF_022837055.1 Prionailurus viverrinus
TGAGGCCAGGGCAGCCCCCTCACAAGTCATGAAATGTTCTCATCTAATTTGCATAAATTAACTAGAATCTGTAAATAGGATACACCTGCGAATACAAGGGGCACCTACTTCATAATGTCATTCTTCCTAACAAATGTTTATGGACTCCTCCAAGCTGTAAGTCCCAGACCTGACTTCTTCACAAAGGACAGATATGATTTCAACTGGAGGTCTCACCTATTCACTGATGAATTCTTGAAAAATTGGTACTTGTAAAACAAATCCAATTGAAGCCAGAACGGGTAAACAGTCAAACAAACTTTTATGCTTAGTTGGCTCAGGATGAGTGAGGGATGTGATGGCCAGGAGTGGGACAAGTTTGCAGGAGGTCAATGGAATGTGAGAGGCCTCCAAGGGTATAGGAAATAAGTTGATCCAAAGGAAAGGATGGCTGAACAAGGGCTACTGGAAAGAAGCAGGCCAGGCAGGCCAGGCAAAGGAAGGTAAAAGAGTCAAGTGCAAAAGCAAGAGCGATGAGATCCTTAAAGAAGCGTAAGTAGAGGGTTGGAGGGAGAGGGTCAGGGAGCAAAGAGTGGGAATTATTTCAGACTGTCTGCAAATTCATATACATATCAAATATTATCTGTAGTTAATGTATAATGTCACACACACAAATGTTTATGCTGAGTCTGAAATGTGCACAGATGTTATACTAATTTAAATATCTTTTTAAAAGGTGCTGAATTCATAGTTGATTTTATTACGCACTTTTTCCATCAGCAGATTTTAAAAGTTGCATTTTTTTTACATGTTTGAGTAAGGGGAATTTTTTTCATTAAACAGGTGTCTTATACTTGCAGTCGTTGACAACTATTAGTCTTGAATATGAATGCTGATGTTAACTTACAAAAAATCCCTGGAAATACAGAGAATTAAGCAGGAGAAAGATAGGTGAAGTTTGAAAGAGAGTTTGGGTTGCTCACTTATCACTCTCAGGCCTAAAGGAATGCAGACAGCTCATACTATATATTTCCCTATTTCTGGCCAGGGCTCAGACCTCCTCCACCTTAGACAGATGACAGTCGATCTGGTTCTCTATCATTATCTGGATTGTTTCCCCCATTTTTTTTTTGAGTGGAAACCACTGCAGTGGGTACCATGGGAAATACAAAGGAAAATAAAATATGCTCTTTGCTTTCTGGAAAGAGAAATGTAACTATTAGCTTGGATCTTTCATTTTGAAATCATGGAGCTCTCTCTGCCAGGATTTCTTTACTGAATCCAAGTTTGACCTTTGAAGATCTGTCGTAGACTGATCTCAGGATCCACATTTTCTTGCCTAGGGCATCACAAAAAGATGCTTGATGCTTAAAAGATAGGAAGAGCAAGAAGCTAGATGTTCTCTACAACCCATTCTAATACTGTCCGCAGCACTATTCCAACAGCATTAGAGAAAATGTAGTAAGGGCACCGATGGAGCCTAGCTGGAGTCACAAGTATGAGAAAGACATTGTCTCATTCCCTCTGCACCCATAGGTGTGTGCACGCACACACACACACACACACACACACACACACACACACACCTTGCAAACTATGCACTTGTAAAAAAGCTAATCAGTGCTGGAACAGGCATGCAACACATAAACAAACAAAAGACATTTTAAAGAAGGCTCTACTTTTCTCACTGACAGGACACACATTAACTTAGCAACAGCTGCTCTAGTGGGAAGACATTTTTCTCTGGGTTGTCAACAAGTGGGATCCCTCCCCCCGCCACCATTATCCTAGTATATATCTAGAAAAATTCCAATGAGATACCACTATTTTATCAGTTAGCTAAATAACTGGTGTAATGCAGGAAACATTCTCTATCCCTTTCCCAGTGGAAGGATGGGGTCATTTCACTTTTCCAAAAAGACCATGAACTCTGCACAGAGAAGCACCACCATCCCACAAAATAACATACCTAGAAAGAAGTTTCCCAAACGTAATAACTTTTGCACGGAGCTTTAAATAATGAAATCTGCCATACCTTCCACCCCAGCCAGTGTGTATATTAGTAGCTCGATACATAGTTATTGACTGATTGAACTAATAAATCCCCCAAAAGTTTGCACTTATATATTTAGCAGAAAGATAAGGCCAGGCATATGTGAAAATGAAAGGGGAAACATGGAGATTCTTCAGTGTTGTAGCAGGATTAGAAATGCTTCATACTGATTAGCCAAGGAAAGTGAGGAGTTAAAGTAGCCTCAGAGGATCAAAAGGCCAGATGTATTGGGATGCATCCAAAAGCTATTCCATGGGATTGGAGAGGGAGAGAGAGGAGTCTTTTTTGGGAACAATGAGGACTAAAGACCACTATGATATTCAAAATCATTTATTCAAATACTTACAAAAAAATAAGATGAACCCTATCTACAAGGAACTCACAGTCTGCTGGAGAAGATAAGTGCAAAAGCACACAGACTGGAATATAGTGGGGTAAGTGATAAAATATAGTAGACATAGTGTTTTATAGGCTCATATAGAATGGCCACTAACCCCATCTGTCCTTAGGTAAGGAAAGGCTTCTGCTAGAGGATAGCCAGGAAGAGAATGTGAAATGATGTTCCTGGTAAAGGAAATTACATGTGCAGGAGAGTATAATAAGTTAAGGCACTGGTTCATAAGTATGACCACATATTAGAGCCACCTAGAAGACTTAAAAACAACAACAAGGGGCGCCTGGGTGGCTCAGGCGGTTGAGCATCCGACTTCGGCTCAGGTCATGATCTCACAGTCTGTGAGTTCGAGCCCCGTGTCGGGCTCTGTGCTGACAGCTCAGAGCCTGGAGCCTGCTTCCAATTCTGTGTCTCCCTCTCTCTGACCCTCCCCTGTTCATGCTCTGTCTCTCTCTGTCTCAAAAATAAATAAACATTTAAAAAAAAAACAACAACAAATCAACGTCCACTTCAGACTATGATTGAATAGCTTGCACGAGAATATACTTCTCAAAAAAGATGACTGTAACAACTCTATAAAATAAAAAAAAAAGCTGCTAACTCCTCGAAGGCACTGGAGAATAATCAAAGCCACCAGGCTTTGTGAGGCCAGGATACTAGAAAAAAGTCAGGCTAAATATTTTCTGGTGCTTTTATTCTTAACGTGTTTGTTGGTTTATAAGCAGAGTGGGGCTGAGAGACTGAGCAGAAAGAAGGGAATCAGAGATTTTGGTAGTCTTATGGGGCCAGCAAGACAAAAATTGGAGTTCAGGACTACTAAGGCAGCTGGGACTTGGAAGACCAAGATCCTGGAAAAAAGAGAATCTCAGGGAGGTGAGTCCAGTATTCTGTCTTGCTTTCGTCTTAAGGCATTTGCCAATATTTCTAAATTGTATGGGGCAGCATAGAGAGATTATAAAGCAACACAGAACTTTCTGTAGTCTCACAATGTTGGATGGACAATTGTTGGAGTTCAGGACACAACAAAGAAAAGCACCTAATAAATGTTGAGACTTTCAATTAAGACCTATAAAGGCTATATGCTGACATTAAAGGTGCACCTAAAATAAATTAGCCCTTACGAAAACCAAAAATCAAGTCTTGAATTATCTCAGTTATTACTCAGACAAGGTGATCTTTTCTACTTTAACTGCCACCCAGAAGAAAATTAAACCCCTACACAGGAAGAGAATGTAATGTAAATCCTCTATAATTTATTATGCATACTCTCTAGATTTCAATTAAAAATCACTTGGCATTCCAGGAAGAAAAACTAAAGAAAGAAACAGATAATAGAAACAGACCCATAGGAATTACACATATTAAAATTATTTGGACGGGGCGCCTGGGTGGCGCAGTTGGTTAAGCCTCCGACTTCAGCCAGGTCATGATCTCGCGGTCCGTGAGTTCGAGCCCTGCGTCAGGCTCTGGGCTGCTGGCTCGGAGCCTGGAGCCTGTTTCGGATTCTGTGTCTCCCTCTCTCTCTGCCCCTCCCCCGTTCATGCTCTGTCTCTCTCTGTCCCAAAAATAAATAAAAACGTTGAAAAAAAAATTAAAAAAATAAAATAAAATTATTTGGCACAGTTTAATTGTGATTAATATGTGCCAAAAGTAGATGAAAAGATAGAAAATTTCACTAAATAGATGGAATCTGTCAATAAGAATGAAAAGTAATTTCTTGAACTGAAAACTGTAATAACCAAAATAAATAACTCAATAGACCTAACAGAATAATAGACATTATCAAGAGAAATTATTAGGAAACTTAAGTGTAGGTTAAAAAATATCAGAAGGAATCACAAAGAGGAAAAAGTTTGAAAAATGCCCCCAAAAAGGCATAAGAGAGATCTGGGATATGGTGAAAAGATCTAATCATCTGTAAGTATAAATTCAGGAAGAGAAGAGAGAGAGAATTGGGGCAGAAGCAATCTCAGATGAGACAGTCTGAGAATTTTCCAGAACTAACAAAAGTCATCCAATTACAAATTCAATAAGGACCACGAATGTCGAAAGAGTAAATACAAATAAATCCATACCCAGGAACATCATAGTCAAACTGCTTAAAATCAAAGACAAAGAGAAAATCTTGAAAGATGCCATTTAAAAAAGACATCTTAACCTCAAGGGAATAGCAATATGACTTAGAGTTGACCTTTCAACAGAAATGCTGAAAGCAAACAAAACAAAACAAAACAAAACAAAACAAACAAAATAACAACAGCAACAATGGAATGACATATTTTCTTGCTGAAAGAAAACATTCCCCATTCTGAAATTCTATACCCAGCAAAAATATCCTTTAAAAAAATAAAAATAAGATGAAGACTTTTTTTTTTAAACATTATCTTTCTTTTTTTTTTTTAACGTTTATTTATTTTTGAGACAGAGAGAGACAGAGCATGAACGGGGGAGGGTCAGAGAAAGGGAGACACAGAATCTGAAACAGGCTCCAGGCTCTGAGCTGTCAGCACAGAGCCCGATGCGGGGCTCGAACTCACGGACCGTGAGATCATGACCTGAGCTGAAGTTGGCCGCTTAACCAACTGAGCCACCCAGGCGCCCCAAGATGAAGACTTTTTATACAACCCAAATTGAGAGAATTTACAACCAATTGACACACTAAACCATTTTAGTAATAGAACACTGAAAGGAGTTCTTTAGACAAATGATAAATGATCTCAGATGGAGAGTGCAGAAATGCAAGAGCAAATGAAGAGCAGTACAAAGGAAATGTATAAGTTAGATGAATATTTATTGTGGATAACAAACAATAACTACAAAATCATGTCTTTGGGTTTTGAAAATACATAGAGTTAAAATGCATGAAAATTATAGCATGAAAGTAGAAATTAGAGTAAGTGGAGTGAAAGAATTCTAAGGTTGTTGCATTTTCTGGGAAACTAAAAATATCAGTCCATAGCAGACTATAACAAATCAAGTATATACATTTCTCAAAGTGTGAATCCTGGACTGGTCACATCAGTATCACCTGCAAACTTGTTAGAAATGTAATTTTTTGGCTCCCCCCCAGGCCTGCTGAAAATCTGAAGTGAAGCCCAGAAACCTATACTTTTGAAAGTCTTCCAGATGTTTCTGATGCATGTGAAGGTTTGAGAACCACTGCCTTAGAATAACCACTGAAAGAAACAGAGAAGAATTTATCATTAATAAGCTAATACTAGTACAAGGAGAGAATGGAATAATAGATATACTTGGTTAGTCCAAAAGGAGACAATAAAGGAAAAAACAAAGGATGAGTGAAGAAAAGGGACAACTAGAAAAGAAATAATAAGGTGGAAGATTTTAAAACCAAATATATCAGCAATTATTTTAAATTTAAGTACACTAAATACTCAAGTTAAAAGATGAAGATTGTCAAATAAATGCAAAATTCAACTAAATGTTACTTATAAAAGACACATTTTAAATACACAGAAACATTGAAAGTAAAATGAAGGATAAAATATACAAGGAAACATTAACCAAAATAATGGTTGTAACTATATTCATATCAAACAAAGCAGACTTTAAGAGAAGCAGCAATTCTAGAGATTAATAAGGACATTTCAAAATGTTAAAAGGGTCAACCTATGAGGATGATATAGAATTATAAATTTTAAATAGCCTCAAAATAAAGCAAAAAAAGAGAGACAGAATTAAAGAAAAAAGAAATTTTGCTAACAAAATAAGAGACTAACAGAGTGCTCTTAATAATGGATAAAGTAAATAGGTAACATATTAGTAGAATTACAGAAAACTTGACAAACACAACTAACAAACCTCCTACTTGACATCTATAGAGCACTGAAACCTATAACTGCAGCATACATTTTCTTTTCATGTTTTTATAAAATTACTAGAATATACTATCAACTGAGCCATAAAGCAAGTTTCAGCACATTTCAAAGGATTGATACTACATACAGAAGGGATTCCCTGACCATAGTGAAGTTTAACTATATGTAAATTAAATCCACCACCCAAAGAAGAAATAAAAAGTTAGCAAGTATTTTGAAATGAATGATAATAAAGATAAATTCTATCAAAGTTTGTGGGAGACAGCTAATGCTATGCTTCAAGAGAAATGTCTATCCTTAAAACGTATGTATTAAAGAATAAGACAGAATTAACATTTGTTATTTCAACATTCATTTTAAGAAATTAGAAAAGGAATGGCAAATTATAGCCAAAAAAGTAGAGATAAGACAATATTAAAAATAAGATAAGAGGGGTGCCTAGGTGGCTCAGTCGGTTGAGCATCCGACTTCAGCTCAGGTCATGATCTCACACTCTGTGAGTTCGAAACCCACATCGGGCTCTGTGCTGACAGCTCAGAGCCTGGAGCCCGCTTTGGATTCTGTGTCTCCCCCTCTCTCTGCCCCTTCCCTGTTCATGCTCTGTCTCTCTCTCTCTCAAAAATAAATAAAAACATTGGGGTGCCTGGGTGGCTCAGTCGCTTAAGCAGCTGACTTCAGCTCAGGTCACGATCTCGCGGTCCGTGAGTTCGAACCCCGCGTTGGGCTCTGTGCTGACAGCTCAGAGCCTGGAGCCTGTTTCAGATTCTGTGTCTCCCTCTCTCTGACCCTCCCCTGTTCATGCTCTGTCTCTCCCTGTCTCAAAAATAAATAAAATGTAAAAAAAAAAATTAAAAATAAATAAAATAAATAAATAAAAACATTAAAAAAATAATAAGATAAGAAATTAATGAAACAAAACGAGCATATTATAGGAAAAAATCAATAATGTTAGAAGTTGTTTTTTTGAAATGGACTGAAAGAACTGATAAAGTACCACTATGAAGATGGTATCAATATGAAGAAATGAAGAAGATATCTCAACAGATCCTAGAGACATTAGAAAGTAATATAGTACCATGAAGACATTATGCTAGTAAATTTGAAAATTTAAACGAATAAGGTCCTTGAAAAACACAACTTGCAAATACTGAGCAAAAAACAAATAAAGGGTACCTATTTAATGCTGAAATTTTGAAAACTTTCTTCTTGATACTAGAAATGAGACAAGTATGCTCACTGTTACAATTTAGACACACCATGATTATGTTTTTAAAATATCCAAATGAATATACACACAGTTAGAATTCAGAATTCAATTTAGCAAAGACATTGTATAAAAGGTCAATATGAAAATTGTGTTTCTACATACTATTCACAAATGATACAAAAATAAAGTTTTAAAAATGGTACACTTTATGATAGATTAAAATCACCCAATATTCAAGACTAGGTCTACAGAAACAGCAAGACTTCCCTACTCTAAATTATAAAACATTTGGGGCGCCTGCGTGGCTCAGTCGGTTAAGCGTCTGACTTCAGCTCAGGTCAGGATCTTGCGGTCCGTGAGTTCGAGCCCCGCGTCGGGCTCTGGGCTGATGGCTCAGAGGCTGGAGCCTGCTTCCGATTCTGTGTCTCCCTCCCTCTCTGCCCCTCCCTCATTCATGCTCTGTCTCTCTCTGTCTCAAAAATAAATAAAACGTTAAAAAAAATTAAAAAAAATAAATTACAAAACATTTTTTAAGAGAAATTAAAGAAGACCTAATAAATAGAAGGGTCCACAATGTTTGTGGATCAGAAGACTTAATTTTGTAGAAATGGCCACTTCCCCAAAACTGATCTATAGACTAAATGGGATTCCATTCAAAAATCCCAAGTCTTTCTAAAAAAAATTGATATGCTGATTCTAAAATGTATAACATGTTATGGGAGCAAGATTAGCTAGATAGTCTGGAAGAAGAACAAAGCTAAAGAAATTACTATGTAAAGACTTATTATAAAGCTATGGTAGGTAAGTTAGGTGGAATAGCTATATAGACAAACAGACCAGCAGAACAGAATAAAGAATTCAAAAACAGACCTACACATACATGGTTGCTTGACTTTCATGAGAAGAGAACCACTTCAATGCAGTAAGAGGAGAGTCTTGTCAATAATTGGTTCTAGGTTAACTGGATATCCATCTGGAGAAAAAAAAATTTAACTCTTACCTTACATCGTACACAAAAATTTTTTCATGTGTACTGCAAATCCAAATATGGAAAGCAAACAATAAATATTCTAGAAAATAGCATAGGAGAATATCTTTATCCACTTACATGGCAAATATATACTTTTTTTAAATTTTTAAGACTTATTTGTCTTTATTACTCAAATGAAGAATATTAAGAATGCTGGGAATCACTGACTCATTAATTGCATTTCTTGTAGTTTATTCTACAGAAATAATCTAAATGGATATATCTTTATGTTCCAAGATGTTCACCACAGCACAGAAAAAAATAGTGTTTTTTGAAATTAGAAGCTATCTGGTTGGTAATCCTGAATGTCCATCATGGAGGTGGCAAATACTTTTTAAATGAGATACAACATCACAACAAAAAGATTGTTAAATTGGACTTCATTAAAATCATTAAACTTAAGAACTAAGAGACACCAAAGAGATTGAACAGAGAAGCCACAGGATGAGACAAGATATTTGCAATACCTATATCTGGTAAAAGAACTTTTGTACAGAGAATAAAGATCTCCGACAAATCAACATATAAAAACAGAATGCCACTTCATAAAAGAAGGAATGGTCCAAATGGCCAATGAATGTATGGAAAAGCCCTCAAGTTCATTGATTACCAGTGGAATTATAATCACAACGTGATACAACTATACAGCCATCAGAATGGTTAAAATTTAAAAGAAACTTAAAATACCAATTTTGGAGAATGTGGAGCAGAGAGAACCTTCACATATTGTTGGTGGGAGTGTTAATTATTATAACCCTTTGGAAAACAACTTGGCATCATCTACTCAAAGTGAACAAATATATATCCTTTGATTCAGTAATTTTATTCCTAGGTATATGTGTGTAAACATGTGCGCACCAAAAGAGACGTCAAGAAAGTTTGTAGCAACTATTATACATATTATTATATATTATATCCATAATATCGCTAAGTGGAACAACCCAAATGCCAATGAACAGTAAAATGGGTAAATAAATAATAATATACCCACACAGTAGAGTCTTATACAGCAACGGGGAGGAATGAGCTACTGTTGTCACAAAAACATGGATGAATCTCACAAACTATTGGGCAAAAGAAGATATCAAAGAATACATACTACATGATTCCATTTATATGTAGTTCGAAACCAGGCAAAATGTAATCGATGTAACAGAAGGAAGAAGCGCTGTTACCTGGAGAAGGGGGTGGGTCATGACTTGGAAGAGGCACAAAAGATCTCTGGGGTGTTAGCGATATTCTAAGTCCTGATAGGATAGTAGCCCAGATGCATTCATTTTGGGGTTGGCGGACCTGAGCTCGAATCTGCCTTGTTGGGGGCATAACCCCAACACACTGCTTAAAGTTTCTTCATTGGTGAAGTTCAGGGAAATACGGCCTAGGAAGGGTGAATGAGATGGCTTCGGAAAAACTCTGCCCTGAGCTAGGTGCTCCCCAGATATTAGTTCCTTTCACCTTACTTGGTGTACATTACCTGACCTAGTTAGGCAAGATGCCATCCCCAACCCCTGTGCTCCCCTACCACCAACATACATCAGTGAGGGATTCTTGATGAAAGGATTTATCCTGTAATGGGCTAGCAGCCATCTCTACAACAGGGGTAGAGCCAATGGCTATTCAACAGAATTAAGGTACTTAACTGGACTGGGGACCAAACCCATGACCTTGACCTCATCGGGCTGGGCTGCAGGCTGTCCGTGTAGCACGTATGCCCCAAGTGTTAGGAATCTTTTCTAGTTCCAGCTGTCTTCACGGGAACAGCATGGCCTCTCCGATGCAGAGAGATGCCTGTCATTTTTCTTCATTCGGTCTCCTGGAGTCAGGGATGAGGCAATGATGTGGAGGGTACCCCATGTATTTGGCTGCATCCCAATTTGCAGGATTGGATTTTACCTCCCTGGACTCTCCCTGCAATTCTCCTTGGATCGAGTGTCCTCGGCTTCCTGTCCTAAAGTGCTAGAGGGTGAGTGTCAGGCAGCTGGGAAACTTCTGCCACTGCATTCCACCTTTGGACGGAGTGATACATGTGTGAATTTTTCCAACGGCGTGTGTGTTTGTATGCGGTTGTATAAAATTTCATTTTTAAGGCCCTTTCTGGAGTCTTAGGGGTGGAAAGCAGCATGGAGTTGAAGCTATCATTATTACAGCGAGACCCTCCTATTACTTTGGCAGATATAATGTTTCCCAGGCATATAACATTTTTCATTTAAAGAGGCAGCCTCCAGCACATTCCAACTCGAAAGATTTTCCTTTCTGGATGGTGGTTTCCTCCTCCAAGTCCTTGGGAAAATGTTGCCACGTTTTTCACCCGGGTGACTGACTTCCTGGAAAAGAACATACAGAGAGCTCTTCTAAAGATTTAATTTTTATGAGTTCTTTCTAAGTCTTTCCGGAAAACAGATCACTGCCCAAGGCAACTCTATGGGGTGTAGAAACCTAGTGCGAAGGTCCTGAGGCCGGGGCCAAGGGCACTCAGTTCCTGCTAGGTGTTGGTGCTGGTGGGGCACTGTGGGCTTTGGAGCTCAGGGCCAGAGGGAAGAACGTGTCTCCAGGAGACTTGGTTTGAATTTGGGCTCCATCTGGTCTTTGTCGTGTGTCCTCGGGCATTTAATCTCATCCCTGAGAGCAGGACCATAATCCTTGCTCTATAGGATCAAATAAAATAACGTACACCAGTGGTCTTCAACGGGACCATGCTGGCCCCTCAGGGGATACTCAGCAGTGTTCGGAGACGTTCTTGGTTGTCACAGTTGGTGTGCGTGTGTTTGCGTGTGCGCCTGCCTGGCCTCTAGTGGATAGAGTCCAAGAGGTGCTGCGTCCTGTAGTGCACGAGGTAACCCCCCAACAACAAAGAATCCGTGGGCCCAGAATGCCCATAGTGCCAAGGGTGGGAAATCCTGGTGTGAGGAGCAAAAGGGTAGCATAGGTCTGTCACTTAGCAGATCTTCTCTCCCTCCTCTCTTTACTTTGATCTGTAATTTCTTCCTGAAGTCTCCCCCTTGCTGAGGGCTCCTTGGAATTGTAGACGTTTCCCTGGTTCCCTGGTTTGTTCACTCTCTCTTCTTCATAGTGCCGATATTAGATCTCTTCGCTCCCGTCAGACCTCACATCTCACCAGCTCTTTCCTCTCACTCTCAGCAGACAACAGACCTTCAAAGAAAACACATTTAACGAGAATTCATTCAACTCTCAGCTCCCAAACCTACAGAGCTACCTTACCTGTACCTCTGATGCAGACACCCTATTTCCAAACTAAAGCCACCCCTTTCTTCTTTGCCATTGGAGTCTTAATTTTGCCTGGGTGCAGATGCCTTCATCTCAGGGAAGTGGGTCCAGCCCTGGTCCGGGGATGACTCTTAACTCCCAATTTTAGGTAATATGATGTATTAAGGAGTCTTTGGAGGGATTCTAGAGTATATTTTCCTTTTTTTTTAAGGGAGAGTTTGTGAGGAGAAACTCTGCCCCTCACCCACCTGTGTTTCCTGACTATGAATCAGTCATGTGAGGGATATGATGCTTAGGGTTGCTGCAGTCATCTTGCAACCATGAGGCAAAGGTGAAGCGAATCACAGGGTTGTTAGTTCTGAGCCCCAGCACTGTTGAGCTGCTTCACTGATGATAGTGAAAAGCTCCCTCCTGACTTGTAAAATTTGAGGTCAAGTCACAGCCCTAGAGGATTTACCTTTACTTGAGCCTGAAAGATATTTCTAACTGATATAGCATCTTCTCCCATTTTTGTTCCTGTGAAATACCTCCTGGATCCTATCTCCATCCATTTACTTAAGACTCTCCTCCATCATCATTTCCTTCTTCTCTTCTATATGTTTATTAACCTTTTCTTCCCATTGGCTTTTTCTCATGAGTATTAAGACATGCTGGAGCTTCTCCCACCTTAAAAAAAAATCATTTCCAACACCCTCCTTATATTCATCCCTGGCCAAGTACTTCCCTGTCTTTCGTCTTAACTGTCATAGTTAGTTCCTGGTAAGTTTTGCCTGCACTTCCTGTCTCCTCCCCTCTCACCTCCCACCTGCGTCTCAACACTGGCTATCTGGATTCCTCTGGAACTTGCCCAGTCACTAAAACTTCCACTTGCTCTCTCCAATAAATACTTCTAAAGTCCTATCTCATCATGACAGCACCCTCTCTTTTCCTGGCTTCTGTCACACTGCACTCTCTGTGGGGCTGCCTCCCGCCTCTTCAGCTGACCTTCAGTCTCCGGCATTGAGTCCTTCCTCCTGCCCACCTCTTAGGGAGCTCTCTGCCAGCTCTCCTCCCCTCTCATTGTTCCTACTCTCTGGGAAGTCTTGTCAACAGCCCAGAAGCCACTTATCATCCAGATACTCGCAAACTTACATCTCCAATCTAGAACTTCCTTATTTGGGATCCAAGTATTCATCTGCTCTTGGACAACTACACTTGGATATGTCCCAAGAACTTCAATTTTGACATACCCCAAATTACTTTCGGGATCTCCCCTCAAAACCTCCTCTCAGTCACTGGCACCCCCTTTTTCCGAACTGCCTAAGGCAGACACCTGGGGACCACTGCTCTTATCTTTCTTTTGTCACCTGTCCTCCGGTCTTTCATGAATGCTGTGAGTCATATGCTCTAAACCTCTCTCTGCTTCCCCTGGTCTCCTAGAATGTCTCCCTTAGTTAATTTCCTGCAACTCTTTCCTGGACTGTTTCCCCATCTCTGTCTTGCCCTGCTCCAACCCATGCTGCTTTCTGAAGTGCAAATCTGATCATGTGTGTCACTCTCCCGCTTAAAATTCTACGTTGGTTTGTATGCTATGGTCCAAATTTATTACCGTGATTTATGAGGCTCTGTCTTCTAGTCACTTCTTCCCGTATACTCTCTGAGAAAGTATAGGTTTCAGCCTACAGGAAGTTTCTAGACACTTCCACCCTCACCTCCTCTTTCCCACCCCACCCCAGCATGGATGACTCTACTTGTCTCTGAAAGCTGCCACTTGATTCTAACACACTTGCTTGGATTAGGAGCCATTCCCATGTCTCCCCCCACCCACTGCCATCTTGGAGCCCTGAGCCCACTGGATTCAAGCTGATTCTTTATGTGTCCATATCCCTGTTGAACTGTAAGCTCCTTGAGTGCAGGCCTTATGGCTGACTTGTTCCCCATTTGTAGGTGCTTAGTGAATGTGTGTGGAGTGACAAGAATGATAAGGCGAGCAAGCAATCATGGACATGTCAAGGGTCCCCCTCTGCACCATGAGGGTGACCTCTCCCTCTGCCAGAAGCAGATGCTTTCCCTCCTTTTCTGCATCTCTCTTCTGGCCCCTCTTCCAGCCCATCGCCTTCTAAAGTCCACGTACAGTTTCTGCCCACCTTCAGGTTTATAATCTTATCAGGTTTCCCTGAATCCTCAGGACAATTGTAGGACAGACAGCATTATTATTTCCGTTGTAGAGATAAGGTTGAGAGAGGTGAAGTAGACTTCCAAAGGTCACACAGTTGAGAGCGGCAAAGCCAGGGTTCACATGCTTTGTCCTTCAAGCCCCATGCCCCTCCCACTACAGTAATCTTCCATGACTGTCTTACAGGGGTGTTTTGTTCACAGTCCTGTTTAGCCGTTCCTGGCAATTCATTGTACGTTGCTACCCTGAGTGTTGAGAGAGGGGAGCTGGTATTTTTGTAACTAGTATGTTCTCAGGAAATGCTTGTTTGGTTAGCGGACAATTCCAACTTAGAACTGCATGCACGTTCCAGGCAGAGGGGCGGGCAAGAAAGGAGTGTTCTTTCAGGCTGGTGCCAGGGCTCCATCCTTCATCCTTGCAGGACAGAAAGCTTGTCTGTCACTTTAAACTCCATTGCCAGCACAGAATGGGAGCATGATAAAAGCTAGTTTCCTCTGGCTCTAAAGAACTTTGATGAAAGCCCTTGGAGAACCCTCCAAGGGACCTGGTTTCCTGAAATTTGTATGGCCTAGAAAGTTAGCTTCCAACTTTGTGTTTCTGAGGCTTCGGTCATGATTAGGGGCTCTGTGAACGGAGCCCTAGGGCTCTTAAACATGGCAAGTGGTGGCCCTGTCAGTGTCCCAGGGGTCCCAAAGGAGAACATCTCCAACATTTGGATTCTGCAAGATCCCCTTGAGAAATGTAATTCCACCCTATCTGTCATCACTGTCTTTCAAGGAAAAGCTACAGTTGACTTTCTTCTCATATTTGTTTGTCCATTTATTTATTCACTCAATATATATATTTGAAAACCAAAGGCAGGCTTTGCATAATCCACTGGGAATACAGATCACAAACAATTACAATGGCTGGAAGAATTCTGGGGGCGGAGTGTTAGGAAAGCCACAGTGTGGGAAGCACTCTGGCAGGCACTGGAAGGGGACGCAAGAGAAACCTAAGCCTCAGTCTCTACCTTTCAGAAACTTAAAATTAAGTTAAAAGGACAAGGCAGCTTCCTGTGATAAGGTTAAGAAACACTGCTGAGTAGTTGCTATTAAGCGTCCAAATGAATGAAATAGATTTTAAATGCTGATGAATTCCTGTAAGGTGAGATCACTGGAATTAAGAGACCTGGGAAATGGGAAAGATTTCAGTTTGAAGAGAAGGCTCAGGATGAGAGCCTCATAACCTCAGGTTACCTCCTGAGGAAGTGAGTTCCCCATCACTAGAGGTACTCAAGCAGGTCCACTTAATGGGTAAGGTTAGATGGTCAGGGGAGGTGACAGAAATTATACACAGGGGAGACCATGCATTCTGAACTTCAACTGGTCAAATACCTCTCATGATTTTTGCTGTATCTCAACTCCAACTGTGTTATTTAGTAACTTTTAATTAAAGAGATATATTTAAGGGGCGCCTGGGTGGCGCAGTCGGTTAAGCGTCCGACTTCAGCCAGGTCACGATCTCGCGGTCCGTGGGTTCGAACCCCGCGTCGGGCTCTGGGCTGATGGCTCAGAGCCTGGAGCCTGTTTCCGATTCTGTGTCTCCCTCTCTCTCTGCCCCTCCCCCGTTCATGCTCTGTCTCTCTCTGTCCCAAAAATAAATAAACGTTGAAAAAAAAATTTAAAAAAAAAGAGATATATTTAAAAGGAAGCTGGTGCAGATCTACATTTATATTATAAATTACCTCCCACATTTATTAAGCAAAAGTGGCAAGATGTAAAAGAGTGTGATGGATCCCATCACTTGTCTAAAAGATGTAAATATAAATGTGTGTGTATATTATACATAATATATATAAAGTATACATATAAACCATATAACATGTACATATTTTATACTATATACATATATACACTATATACATTATATATAAATTATTTTTTATATATTTTATATATATTTTAAATTATATATATTTATAATATATATAAATTATGTATTTTAAAAATTATTATATATAATATATATAATATTATAATATATAATACATAATACATATAATATATATGTATGTATATATATAATAATTTTTTAAATATATATTTATATATATATATATAAAATACACACACACACAAACACATACACACACCACCCATAAACTAGAAAACATAAAATAAACTGGTAATGCTGATTGCCTCTGGAGAAGGACACTGACAGACCAGAGCACGTATTACACATTCAAAGAAAAGAAATGAATGGGAATCATTTAAAAAAAGCAATGTCCATTATGTTGCCTTTTTGTGCTTTAGAATGTGGCTGTACATCACAGAAAGAAGACTTGAGTAGTAAACACCAAGAGGCTGCCTTTCTTTCTTTATATTTTCTTAAATTTGTCCAGGAAACATGCACCTGACTTTTGACTCAAAAACTGTGGTAAATGGCACTGTTGCATAAGGAAGGATAGAGCAGAAACGTAGAAGAGGTAGCAGGAAAAAGCAGCAAAAGCGACTCACACACTTGGAGACTAGAGGTGGGCAGACCATGGCTATGAGGATATTTGTGATCCAACAGAGAGCTTCAGCCTGATTGGAAAGGCTGCACCGGGCGCCGGGTGAGAAGTGTTCAAGCACGCCATCAGAGAGTGACTTCGATGTCCTACAGTGAAAGGTTGTGGGGTAGAAAGTGGCTTTGGCTGGAGAAGAAGTGTGGGGGCTGAGAGCAGAGTAGTGGGAAGGGAATGGGAGGCTGGAGCAGACACAAGGCAAAGAGTCCAGATTGAGGCATGATGGTGGTCACAGGGTGCCAAGAAGTTGTGAGAGCCACCGAGTACCACAGTTCTAGGGGTTACCTTTCAGTTTGCTATTCTTTGCACAACCTCAGTAGCTGGGGACGGCACTCAGGAGAGGTGCTGGGTGGGGCAAAAGAAGGCTTAAGGGTGACCCAGAAATGAAGGTGAGAATGGGCAGGGAGAAAGAAGGGACTTAAGAAGGGTCTCGCATTGGGATGAGCTGGGGCTTAGATAATGAGGGGGCCGGTGGCCAGCCTGGGAGCATCTGACTTGAGCGAGCTTGTGTCCCAATTGGAGAGGTCACGTGGGCTGTCTTCCATTTATTTATTTATTTATTTATTTATCTATATTTTAGAGAGACCATGCAAGTAGGGGAGAGGGGCAGAGGGAGAGAGAGAGAGAAAATCTTAAGCACGTTCCACGCTCAGTGCAGAGCCTGACACCGGGCTCAGACCTACGACCCTGGGATCATGACCCCGGGCTAAGCTCAAGAGTCTGTCAACTCAACTGACCGCGCCACCCTGGCGCCCCTGTGGCCTGTCTTCCTGATGAACACAGGAAGATGTGGAAAGCGACCATGGGGTGCCTGCTGGTCAGCACCTGGCGAATGAGGTCACAGTTATCTGCATGTCACTTAATCCTTCCTGTTCCAGTGGTAGTGGGCGTGCCACAGTTTAGGAAACCCTGGCTGGGGTGGAGGTTGGACAAGACGGTCTCGGAGGCCACAGAGCGCCAGTAGGTGCATGATTCCAGACAACTAGGATGAACCCTCATGAACTGGAATAGTCCAGGGGGAGGGAGGGCCTGTGGTTTCTGGAGATAGAGACAACAAGAGTGAACAAGGTCTAGGAAAGGTAGGGCAACCGCTATAGTGTGATTTGCTGAAAAAAAAAAATGTATGATGCCCATGTGTGAAGGGTGTGGGCAGCAGAGAGGAAGAGAATATGGTCATCCTTCCCCTTTTTCTCATGCTGAACAGAAGGGAGTCCCGCCTAAGTGGAGTCTAATAAAATGAACCTGGACTTTACCCTGCCCCAGACTATTGAAAATTCAAGTTAATATAAGGCATTGCTCTCAGATAGCCTTATCAGTCTCCTCGGAAATGAAGTTAAGGCCCCTTAGAAACCTTAAACTTTGAAGTTCTGGAAACATTCTTTTCCATAGTTCTGGAAACCTAACCCTGTATTTATCCCTCTGTTTGGGAATCCATCAGGCATGGGTGTTTTCATCTTCCTTTCAGATGAGACAACAGGAAGACGCGTTTTCCTTTTTCCTAATTTCCCATAGAAGAAAATGACATTTGCCTATACAGTTCTATTTTTTTCCTTTTGGTTTTTAATTATAAAAAGCTTCTAGCAGCTGATTTATTATATAGGGAACAAATTGTGTCTTTGAGACCCACTGCACTGTAATTACTTGAGTTAGCACTGCAGGTATCTATGCAGGGGCCAGCAGTCAATTTTGACTCAGAATAGATAATACACGGACTGCTATTAAGTTTAATGTAGATTAATGTGAGTTGCTTCCCTTTTCACGTATGTATGCAGGTACCAATAATTAAGATTAATTTCCACTAGACAGAATGGCCCTCATTGTGCACAGTGCCAGAAAATGCTCCTTTAATAGCTGTTAATTGGATATATTTGCTTTGATGGTGAAATCCTGATTAGTCTTGTTACCCTGAAAACTCCCCTCCTTGCTCCCCCCACCCCCGCCCACTCTTGAGGAGAAAAAGAGATTGACAATAGCAGAGTCAGAGCTTTGGAGGTGGTGAACTCCTTTGTGCCACCTATCCGGAACCACTCCGTGTGCTTCCTTTTCAAGAGAATCGATCCTAGCTGCTTGCACTTCCTGAGTGCCTACTAAGCGCCAGGTGCCCTATTTCCATGTATATCCTTAAGGATAACACCAGGAGGTGGAAATGACTACCTTCTTAATACAACTGAAGAACCTGAGTTTCTGCCATGTTAAGGCAAATGCATTGCTTTCACATGCCCCGGAAGTGATAGAATGGGGATTCCGGTCTAGCTACTTTCTGACTAAACGCACCAGGGTCTCAAAAATTGTCAGGGTGGGCCATTATCTTGTCAGTGCCATTTCTTTTCCATTTTCCTGTTGCTGTGATGGCCTTAGAGCCCACACGCAGGCACCATCTCCCCTCCCTTCTCTGTGTTTCTCTTCACTGTTCTTTTCCCTTCTTGTATTGCAGTGGTGCAAGGCCAAATGGAAAGAAAACAGAAACCCTCAGAGATGGCCAGAAGCACCAGGCCAAAGCCCTTTTATTTCTTCAACAGTTTTCAAAGGCTGGTTTATGGAAGGCAAAGTTGCGGAACAGTAATAGCTCTAGAAAGATGTCTTACTTCTCCTTAGCAATAACCCCCTCTCCAATTCCCTTGTACAATGGGAGCTTGCTTCCTTATATTTTCATGTGTTTCACGTGGCATAGGTACTCTTACAAAAAGCAAAAATTCCTGGCTAGCAGTTACCCATAACCAGCTGCTTCTGGCTAACTCTAGTGGTGTTTGGTGGGGGGGAGCCCCTGGAGGGGGAGAGAAGGCTTCTAGATGAACTTGGTCTCTCTCAATTTTGCTCAGGTTTGGTAGAGTCTCTAGAAGACCTGAGATGTGATTTGAGGTGCCTGGAGAGAGAGGCACCCCTGCTTTGGGGTGCCCCATTCGTTGCTCTTGTGTGTCTCTCCCGAAGATACTTTGCTGGCTAGGAGAACTGCATTGAACTCTTGCCTCTATCATGGATGAGCTATGTGACTTTGGCCAACTTACTTAGCTGCTCTGAGCCTTTCCTATCCTCCTTAGATCACCTGATTCCCAGGGTTTGTTGTTTCGTTTTTTTTGTTTTTTGTTTTTTGTTTTTTTGTTTTTTTTTTCAGAAAAAAATTGAGGTAATGTGTGTTAAGCATTGCACTTAATGCAGGATTTGGCACATTCAATGAATTTCATTCTCCTTTCCATTTCTGGGGACTGTGGCCCTACTGATGTGTTTAAGGAGAAGCAACAAGTCTTATGACATTGTTCCTGGGGGAGCTGAACATACAATGCCATCAATGGGCAGCAAAATATCCCCCCGAGGTCCCTTTGGGGGAAATCATTCAAATCCTTTCTGTCTGTAAAATGAGAACATTGGGTTCAGTCAGTGGAGTGCCACTGGCATTTGGAATGGGCAATTTGTCACTGCATGGGACTGTCTCATACATTAGAGCACATTTAGCATAACCCGCCCTATCCACTAATTGTCTACAGTACCCTCAGCAATGCTACAGCTCACTGTCACATTTGTGAGTGCCCCCAGGGAGATACTGTGCTCCCCACACCTGCTGAGACCCCCAGGTTCTAAAATTCCTCCGTGGCTCCCTGCGGCCCTTTCCCCAGAGTGTGGGGGCCCCAGAGTCAGGCTAGCCTTCCTGGAAACAGCCTCTGATGGTGTGAGATCAGCTATGATCAAGGCCCTGTGGTGGAGCTAGAAGTCGCTTGCCCAGCTGCAGGCTTCCAGGACTGGTCTAGCCATCCACGTTCCCTCCCACTGCTGGTGACAGATACCAACCTGACTCCCAGATCGTCACCTGGCACGTGCTGGCCAAACAGCCTTATGGTTGGGAAGGGGTGGAATGCACTGACCTCCGGGTTATTCTCTCCCCTTGTGGCTGAGAGTTGAAAGGGGCAATTGAAGTCTTGTGTCCCTTCTGCACCGGGTCTTAGAGGCTGGCTGGCGCCTTTGATGAAGAGTTGAAAGCGAAGTTCGAAAAAATATAACTGACGTGTCCGTAACAGGACGCGATTCTGGGAGTGAGTTAAGCAGATTCTTTAACAGCTATAAAAGTTTGTAATTGGGCCTAGCTTTTGCTTTCAGAAGTCTCTGTAAATCCCGTTAGAGCCGTAAGGTGAATATTCTAAACAGAAGTATGGCCCGGTGTTTGATGGCCCTGGCTAGGGAGTCCAGCGTGAGTTTGAATCACAGTCTGTCATTTATTAGCAGCCTGATATCATGTGAATTACTAAATCCCTTACAGCCTCAGTTTCTTCCTAAAATGGGGGAAAAAGAAATCTGTCTTGCAGAAAGTTGCTGTGATAACTAATGAAACCACGTCCCCAAGCAACCAATACAGTGCCTGGCACAGTGCTATGATTGCTCATGAAAATGCAAAAACCTGGGGCGCCTGGGTGGCGCAGTCGGTTAAGCGTCCGACTTCAGCCAGGTCACGATCTCGCGGTCCGTGAGTTCGAGCCCCGCGTCGGGCTCTGAGCTGATGGCTCAGAGCCTGGAGCCTGTTTCCGATTCTGTGTCTCCCTCTCTCTCTGCCCCTCGCCTGTTCATGCTCTGTCTCTCTCTGTCCCAAAAATAAATAAACGTTAAAAAAAAAAATTAAAAAAAAAAAAGAAAATGCAAAAACCTGAAGCCCAAAGAATGGGCTTCAGTTAGAGCAAGATGGGGTGAAGCTAGCCCTGGAAAAAAATTTCTGACTGTATATATTGTTTCATTTCAGGACAGAGAGTAGGAGAATGGAATTTCTGGAAATGCTTAGGAACAGGTGACCTTTTCCATCAGAAGCTGTTCTGCAATGGCTTCACCCAACAGAGGGAGAGTTAGTGGTTTTCAGACCTCAGACTGTGCGGATGGCTGTGTCCTCACCTGCCACTGCACGTCTGATGGGCGCAGGTGTGTGCCAGGCAGGTGTGTGTGGGTCTTGCCTCTGTGAGTATGGCTCCCCCAGCCCCTGGTCAAGGATGCATTTGTGCAATTTTTCCCTCAGACCTGACTTTTAATAGGAACCAGTGCCGAGGTCCGGCTTCCTAAGAAGGCCACGCTAAAGAAGGAATTAGAAATACTATGCTCAAGTTCGGCTAGAGATGCTGGATTCAGAGATCTGCACACACGGAGAGAACCTAGCAGCAAAGGTGGGCATCCAAGATAGGGCCGTTTGGGACCTGAAACACTGGCAAGGAGTGGGAACTGAGGGGGGTCCCCAAGATTAACCTCAGTATGACATGAGGAATCATACGGCTGAATCACAGGGCAGAGCAAAGCTGGTGGCCTATGTGATGGTTACTCTGGTTTGAGTGACCTGGACAGACCATGAGAGCTCAGTGTGGCTTTCTCCTGAATGCTCAATATAGAGTGGTTGAATTTAATTCTGTGATTCTGGATTTGAGAGACAGCGACACGCCCTGAGGAACAGTTGAGAGACAATGGCATGGATGTCAGCCTGCCCACCTGGGGCCTATGCTGATGCCTGGGATCGGGGTGGTAGGAAAGAAACATGTGCTTCCACAAAGTCTGAGGCTGGCATTGCTGTCGGGGCTCAGGTTATTGCATTACCTTATTAAGGGCCGTTGTTCCTGGTTTGGCTGGGATATTTGTGATGGAAGGATGGATGGATGGAAAGACAGGTAGATAGGAGGAACGAAGAAGAAAGGAAGAAATGGATGGAAAAACCTGAAGTATAGCATTGAATCGGAAGTGTTCTGTGCAGTTCTGGGCTTCATGCTCAAGAATGGAACTTCAGAGACAGAGAAAACCCAGTGAGAGACAAGGACCAAAGAGGATTCATAAAAGAACATGAAAAAAAATAAAGAATTCTTCATTTCACCCAGTATGAGCTGGGGTGTACTCACAGCTAGCATCAAAAGACATGAATAAAGCCAGTTTGGCAGTCACAAAGCTCTTGGATTTTAGTCCAGTAATCAAAATGCTTCAAGAAGGTAGTTTTAACCCAAATTAAAAGGAACATTTCTTTTCATTCTACTAAATTATTGTACGGGACGTGAGGTGGTTACGGGTTGGAATTATTACTGGCACTAATGGATGGGATTTACACTGAAGCAGGTTTAGCAGGAAATTTATTGTTAAAAAAGACTGTGCACGGGCACCTGGGCGGCTCAGTCGGTTGAGTGTGCAACTCTTGATTCGGCTCAGGTCATGATCCCAGAGTCGTGGGATCAAGCCCCACGACGGGCTCTGCCCTGAGCGTGGAGCCTGCTTAAGATTCTCTCTCTCTGCCCCGTCCCTTCCTCATGCACATGCTCTAACTCTAAAATAAATAAAAATGAAAAAAAAATATTAAAAAAAAAAAGAACGTCCGGCAATAAGGCAGACTTCCTTGCAACATCTTGAGCTGCTGGTCCTTGAAAATGAACTGTCAGACAGGTGGTGAAAGTGGTTCCAGCACTGGGTATCAAAGACCTCTTAATTCTTGCTTTAATTCCTAGGTTTTGTGTTTCTAGAATTGAGAAGAACTGGATAAACTCTTATGTGGTGGATGCCGTTCTAAGTTTTCCTGCAGGAGAAAGTGCAACGGAATATGTGTGGTGTAGTGTCAGGAAGCAAGGAAGGGAAGAAAGGGTTAGGGATTGCCAACTAACAAGGGCCAAGCCTTGTGCTAAAGTTTACATTGTGTCATTGAGTCCTTGCAGTCGCCCTGTGAGGTACGTGTGATTGGCCTCTCTTAGATGGGGAAACTGATGCTCAGAGAGGCTAAGGACTTTACTGAGGTGACGTAGTTAATTAGCAGCACAGATGGGTTCTTTCCTAGTCTTTCTGAAGCCTGCATCCAGGCTCTCTCCGCCGTGCCCTATGCCTCTTAAAAGTGTCTTTCCTGGCATTTCCCCAGATGCTGTGGTCCAGCGTGGCTCTGGCCCGATGGCCTTGGGTCTGATAGGGAACGCTTACCTTGCAGCAGGGTGTACGGGGTTAGTGAATTGGTGTGGAAGTGAGAATGCCTTAGAGGCTCTCCCCTTCACTCAGCTGAAACAGAAGTACTCTCCCAACTGTCCCCTCAACAAACAGCTTGCCAAAAAAAATTGTAACTGAATAACACTCTATCGCTTATAATTTTTCAGTACAGGGTTTTAACTTGGAAATCACAAAGTAAGTTTTTCATCCCAGGCCCAGTTTTTATTCTTTCTGAGGCTTAGTTACTTTATTTTAAAAGGAAAGGAAAGAAGGAAAAACTAAATTATCTCTAGAGTCTTCCAAATTATATATATTTATGATGATATAATTTATAATAGTTATATATAACTTATATATGTGCAGATATGTGTATATAGCTGTATATATACATACATATGTAGGTTTATGCGAATATTTAAATCAACTTCTGCTTATCTGTACTTATATCAGCCACAGGGATAGAGTTATCCAATCATCTAAAACAGGAAGATGGCTTAAAATTAATCGTTTGGCTTTGGAGTACTTTACTTAGTGACCCTGCTGCAGACTTACTTAAAGTAATAATGGAAAAGCTTTATTTCCTAACAGCACCCTGATTGGTTGGAGCAAGTATGTAGTCCAGAAGGACTGAAGGAAATTCACTTGGGTTGAAACAAAATCATCCACAAAGTGATGGCCGACAGCCAAGAGCTGGCCACAGCCATGTGGGCTCTTTGGTGTCAGACAGGTCCGGGTCTGGGTCCTGACCCTCCCATTCCCTGGGTAGGGTGATCTTAGGCATGTCATTTAACTTCTCTGAGCCTCAGTTTTCCCACTAGAAAGTGGGGAGAATAGTACCTATCTTGTAAAACTGTTCAGGGGGAGAATTGGGCATATTTTGTGCCTGGGACAGGTTGATACTCCACAAATGGCAGCCGTTATTGTCACGCAGGTCCTTACGTTCACCCACACCCTGCCCCCAAGGGCACAGTCATTGTTTCTTCTCTCGGGTTGGGGTGCCGGGCCACAGTACACGGAGGCATTTGTCAATCATTTGGGTGAGAGGCGAGATCATCTCGACTGTAGAAACGGAAGCCTGAAATGCAGCCTCTGGAAAAGTCATTCCCATTTTCTTTTAGCCGTGCCACTGAGGGTTCACGGGTTTCCCCCCTGCCTCTATGAGTTGGTCCCCAGTCACCAGCCTCACCCTCCTCCTTCTGTTCCCCGAGCGCCCCGCAGGCCACCGCTCCAGCCAGGAGGGGGTTAAAACCAACATTTGCAGATAAAGAGGTAAACATATTTACATTCCTCTCTTCACACTTTATGCATATGTCATGCAGTGAATAGTTTTAGAGGTCTGTTTGTACTATCTCTCCAGAATTTTTACAGTCTGGAGGACACAAAATCTCTATAAAGTGACTTATTGAAATAGAAGCAGATTGGTAAAACCGTTTCCCTCTTATGAACTGTGAAGAATGATCCTCTAAATGAAATCAGGAAGGAACTGGACAGAATCTTGTTTAATGGTCTGACAAAATGAATCACAACGATTCCAGACATCCATCACTGCTAAAAGGGAACCACAAATGATCTGTGAACCACTATATATTGATTACCCATGTAGTACAAGTGTCGGATTTAATGTTCACACACCATAGAGAGGCGGCAGGGACAGATGGTGCCTTAACTCTTCTTTGATAGATTTTAATGGTGAAATATTGATTTCTATCTGGCCAAGGCCTGCTGTTAGGGGCCAAAGTCATTTGTTCGGTATTGCCGGACACCCAGTCGGCCCGGCGTAATCAATCATTTTTGGCAAGGCAGGTGAAAAGCCAGAGAGAAGCACCTTGGAACCCAAACTGGAGCGTGATGTGTCTGAGTCCAGCCACCTAGAGAAAGAGAGAGAGAGAGAGAGAGAGAGAGAGAGAGAGAGAGAGGAGAGGACTCTTGGAGATTGTGCCTGTAAAGAATTATTAATGATAAGACATGTTTACTGAGGAGAGTCGCAGCGAATCAGAGCTGACATGAAATAGTCTGGGAGCCTCGTGGAGAAAATGAGCCTCTTGCTAAGAGGGACTATATTTTATTTAAACATCCTTCTAAGGCTGAGAACTCAGGTAATCTGTTGTGTTACAAGCCACTGGCTGTTCTTGCCATCCAGAGAGATAACACTGAGGCGCTAATAGGAACACATCAATCACAATCAGGCTGCAATTCCAGTGGTGTCTCGTCCTCCCTGCTCCTCTTTAAGCTCCTTTAATAACGGTGATAACATAGTTCGGGGGCTGCTGAGAGGGGCTCTCCCCTCTGAGGGTCATATTCATAAAGCGAAGAGCTTGCCAAGTCAGCACCCAGAGAAACGGATCTATGCCGGACTTCCGTGCAGGGAGAGAGGGAGGAGCATGGGCGAATGGGGCGGGTTGGAATCCAACAGGAGAATTTTCTGTCATCTGTTCGCCCTCCAAGTTCTGTGATGTCACTCCTACTTCCTTCTAAGAAAGAGGTGTGTGTGTGTTATGTGTAATTATCAAGTAACAAGACTGATTTTCTTGGGCAACTTACAAAATGGTCTTGAAGGCGATTCCCATTTGGAGCTGTCCACGTGTTTTGAGTATAACAGCCTCATGGGAATAGGTATATGGCTTCTCAAGAAGATTCTGGGAGGGGGACGTGTGAGGCAGGTGGTGGCGTTGAGGGGTCCTCTCCACCTCTGCCTCTCTGTGTCAGTCTCTATCCTATTACCCCCAAGGTCAACATCTGTTTGCTGATTTGACTTCTCCATAGGCTATGAGCTACTGGAGGGAGACATTTGTGTCTAATTAATTATTATATCCTCAGTACTAATACATGATCTTGGGACTCACAAGATATTCAACTCGTGAATATGGCTGAACGCACAAATGCACGTGCTTGTGCTGAAAAGAAGTCACACTGCTTTGCACTTTTTGAGTATCCACATAAATATGTGTTGTGTGTGTGTGTAAATATACACATTCATGAAGGAATGCACTGACCTTATAAAGACATGTGATATTATTTGTGTGACTTCTTTTTACGAGACAGCATGGCTCAGTGGGTGACAGCCTGGATAGAAGAGCCACACTGCCTGCATTCAAATCCTGGCTCCACCACTTACGGGAGGATTACTTCGGACAAGTTAGTTCAGCTCTTTGTGCCTCAGTTACCCCATCTGTAAAGTGGGGACAATAATGTACTTAGGTTTTGAGAATTAAAGGAGTTAGTAGACATGAAGCATTTATAGTAGTACCTTGCATACAGTCAGCATAAATGTTTTACATTGTACATTTATGTTTAAGTTACATTTTTAGCCATGGCATTGTATGCAAAATCATTATATAAATGAATACATACATATTCATGGAAATACATAAGCCTTTATATGGTTGGTGTTAGGGATCCCAACCAATATTCAAGCCTGAACTGAGAGCAGTAAGTTTGATTTGGTAGTAGGTAGGTGGGGTGGGAGGTATTTTGATTCACTATAAATCTGTATACTCTCAGGTTATTTCATATTGGGGGTTCAACGAGCCTGTACTTGCCTCAGTGTGTTTATCTCCCCAAAGCTGTCGCAAGGGTGTGTATCTCTAACTGAACAAGTGTATATGTATCGGTGCACACATACAAAGGCGCTGCAAGGCAGGATGGCCCCAGCTTTGTGGACCGCCCCAGCTGTGCAACCTGCCCCCAGATGTGAGAGTGCAGGCAGCAGATTCCGCTTAGATTATCTTGCTTACCTAATGATTTTTGCTTCACTGCCTTGCTCGATTGTGTTCACCAGGACGGCAGGCTATTAAAATGTCAAGGCACATTGAATTGTTGTTATCCAGGAGAGAGACCTTTCCAATCAACCTGTGTTCTGGGGGTTGCATAAACTCCGAGAAGGCGATTGGAGAAAGGCTTTATGGCTTTTTTACATAGATGGGGGTGAGCAGGGAGGTTGGGAGAGGGCACGGGGAGGGGGAGGAGAGGTAGGGCAGGATCCGGGGTTTATGGCGGCTGGAGTGTGCTAATTAAAATGCCATCTCCTCAAACAGGTATTGGTGGCTCCTCGCCTTTGCATTTATGGGTAACTGCAATAGGGCCTGGCTGTGTGATGCTGTGGTTTAAAGGAGGGAGGGGGAGGTGACTCACGGTGGGCGGTGGGGGTGGGGCCGAGAGGCTGCACTGCTGAGAATCAGGGGTGGGGTACATGGAACAATATTGTAAGGCAGAAATTGCAAGGAGTTATATCCCTGGTTGGCAGGAGGGGCCAGAGACCAAAACAAAGGCTTCTTTGGCGCTGCACCGGTCCCAGCTCTGCGGAGGGCGACGCTGTCTGCACCCCCGCCGGCGGCGGCCGTGCCGGGGGTGACAGTGCCGAGCTGCCGGCGGGCCGCAGCATTACCCACGCGGCACCTCTGGCCCGGCCCCGCCTGCGCCAGCTGGGACGGTCTGGAGACGTTCTTCCGTTCACGGCGTCAAGTCTCATCTGGCCGAGGATTTATTTTCCTTTGGGGACGGAGGGGAGCTGGGGCAAAGGACGTTCCCATAAAGTATCCAGAGATCGGGGCCGCTGGGGGCTCCGAGCAGAAACTCCAATTTCCCTGGCATGACTTTTCCCCTTTGTTCACATCAGCTCGCAAATATCTAGCTTTCCCCGGCCGCGTCTGTTTCACTTTTGTTTCAAAGAGATGGCTTTGTTTTCGCGGGTGTGCGGCTCTGCGAGGCGCTCCGCGCGTCCCTCCCCCTTGCCGGGGGCGTCACCGCCTCGCGCACCAACTCGGCGGCCGCTGGGCCGCTAGGCGTCCCCGCCTTTGTCAGGCCGGTCGGCTGCGGCGTGACTTCCGCGCGCGCGCGCGCGCACACCCGCACGCACGCACGCACGCGCGCGCATGCGCGTACCCGCCGCTCCGCCCGGTGCCCCGCCTCCATCCTAGTCTGTCACGCCCGCCCTGCGGTCAGTTTCAAGTTCGCGCCCTTCGTCGCGGCGGGGCCGAGCCCTCCCGAGCTCTCCACCTGAATCTCTGGTCTTACACCCAAAGTCGCGTTTCCCGCTTCCTTTCCTTCCGGCCTCTCTGCGCTGGCGGGCCACCTGCGGTGTCTTTGTAAGGCTTCGTCTAACTTCCCTCGCCGCCGCCGTGCGTCCGCCTTCCTCCTGGAGGGTGGCGGGACTCCCGGAGGGGACGTGGCCCACGAGACCTGCTTTGGACCTTTTATCCAGAGGCAGCTTCTCCCTCACAGCACACACACTTCCACGAGTCTTTCCTCCTGTTCCCTCCTTCTCTCTCCCCAGTGGGACGAGTGCACCCCCCTCATTCCAGTTCCCTGGACTCCTTTAGCTCTCATAGCTTCATCAAGCTTTACTGAAAAACGCCTCTGTACTTGTCTTGAGTACCCCCCCCCCCCCAGATGCTTTCTAGACGCTCTGCTAATGGCGGCTTTGGCTCTATCTCAGTGACTTTAACCTCACCCGTTTGTGGAAATTGAGACCCTGACAGTGTTGTTGAAGGCAGCACTTGTGGTCCCCAGGCTGCTGCTTTGAGCCAGTAGCGTGCCACAGGGTGAAGACATTGGGCATTGGAGGGGCTGAGTCGCCAGCAGTAAAGGACAGCTCTGCCCCTTCTATAGAACAGTCCAGATAGCGTGGGCTCCATGATCCATCAGCTGGAGCTTCTTGGGTTTCATCCTCCCTGAGTTCCCAGTTCCTGATCTGTAAAATGCGAACAGTAAGGATCACCTCACAACATCGGCCAGAGGATTTAGTGAGATAGTGTCTGTAAAGTGACCTCTCAATGTCTTGCACAGAGTGCAACCCATCTGGTATACACACAGACACATTCACACACAGCCACGCCACGGTCACCAGCTTCGTCCCAGACGGGCTGCTCTTCATTCTTTCATTTCCATCTCACCCTTTTCTGCTATTCCTTTAGGCTCTTCCCTCCCTCCTGTATTTTTCCCCCCCTTCCTCCCCCTGTCTAACGTCCTCCCTTCATTTGGCTGCTTGGCCTTATCCTTTTCACGGAGTTTTCTCCTTTGGGCCCTGCCCAGTGACAATGAGTCGTGGGGTCTGGGGCCAGTTCCTTACCTCTTTGGGCAAGTGCTCCTCTGTCTCCAGGAGCACCTTCCCCAGCAGTGTTCTCTTGTTCTGTAGTCATTCACCTCCATGCCTGTGACCCCATCTGACTCCCCAGCCCCTTGAGGCAGGGACTGTGGCTTCGTGAGCTGGCACAGAGAGGAGACTTGAAAAGGGTTGGTGAAGGAAAGGAAGGGAGGGAGGGAGGGAGGAAGGAAGAAATGACTCCTTTTATGATCCAAGGTGGTCAGTCGTAGGAACTCCAGAGGGTACACATGGCTACCACTAGCCCCTACCTACCTTTATGCAAATTCAAAAGAAGTGCTTTCTGGGGCGCCTGGATGGCTCAGTCCGTTAAGCGTCCGACTTCGGCTCAGGTCATGATCTCACGGTCGGTGAGTTTGAGCCCCGCGTCGGGCTCTGTGCTGACAGCTCAGAGCCTGGAGCCTGCTTCGGATTCTGTGTCTCCCTCTCTCTCTGCCCCTCCCCTGCTCGTGCTCTGTCTCTCTCTGTCTCAAAAACAAATTTAAAAAATCCAAAAAAAATTGAAAAAAAAAAAAAAAGAAGAAGTGTTTCCTTTTTCCAGCCAGGGGAGTGGCCTGCTGAATGGACTGTGGGTTAGATTTCAGACCTCGTTTGTGTCCTTGGCTGTGTGCAGTTCCACTGCATAGCATGTGAGCTATGCTGCAAAAGAAGCCAAGGAGGTATCGTAGGCTGCTTGGGCACTTGGTCTGACTCACCTTGCCAGGTGAAGTGGCCCAGGCACTTCTCCTGTTAAAGAAGTCCCTGCCATTAGCCAGCCCCAATGTCATATATTCCCTTTCCCACAGAGCTGCAGTGAGGCATGGGTAGCTCCTCCCCAGTGTGACAGAGCTGTCTCAGCCTATGTAGACATCTTCATGGCAGCAGAAGGAAGGAGTGCCTCCTACCCTCAAGGACCCTGAAGTTGGCCCTCATTGAACGACCTTTCTGCTTTAATATGATTGTAGAGCATGGCACTCATACATATAGCTTCTTCTGTCAAGAGCCCAGTTATTGCTAGTTACAACTAGTGCAATGTTTTTTTGCTCCCCACCAAGCTCCGTGGAGTGGGCAGAAATCTCCCCATTGCACAGACCTGGAAATGAAGGCTCGGAGAAGTTAGAGTTGGTAGAAGACACTTTCCAGTACTCTGCACTCTCTTCTCCCTAGGGATGGGACCCGAGCTCTGGGGTCTCTGATCTGAGGGTTCTCTTTAGTGTCTGCCAGGTGTCTTGGAAGGATCTAGAAGTAAGGTGGGAAAGAGTATGTCTGAGTTGGAGGGTGGATATGGTTCAAGGAACTAACTGGCGAGGTTACAGCTTTGTTTGGCCAGACCCTGACCCATATCAAAACCACATGGCCATTCCTCTACTGGAAAATCATCTCTTTTCTTCTTGCCAAAGAACAAAAAAAGAGATGAAAACTTTGAGCTCCCAGGAGGCAACACACATTTGGAGGCACTTCTGCTAATACAGCTTGCAGGAATATGAAACACTTTTGTCACTTTTTTGAAACAGAGGAGGCAGAGAAAGGTCACCTTTTCATCTCTTCACGTTTTAATAATAAAGTGAAATTTTTTATCTTAATCTCCTCTCTTTCAATAAGTCCCAATGCTCTCAAAGTTACTAATTTTCCCATGACTTCCAGAAATTTTAAGTCTCTCTTGTGCTGAGAGTTGGTGTTTGCCCCAATCTCAGGCTGAGTCTACTGGCAAGTGAGTTTTTAGATAACTTAAAAAAAAAATTCGTTAGGAATGACAGCACTGTAGGGACTGGGGGTCGGGGGGAGGTGAGCATCTTCCACAAATCTACATGGAAAACACTAGAGTGACCTGAGTTCAAAAGGCTGTCCTGCCCCTTAGGCAGCAACTCCTCAATCTCTCTGAGCCTTAGTTTTTGCATCTATAAAATGATAACAACTGTAGGGGCATCACAGGGATGCCTTGAAGGATGACTGAAATGACGCATGAAGGCATGGGACATGAGCTGGCCCATATTGGTCTCTCCCTGGATGCTTACCACATTTCCTGCCAGTCATTCTAGCCACCTTGTTCACCACTGTAGCCTGCTCCCATGCAAACTTGTGTGACTTAGCTCCAGGCAGCTGTTGTGGGTTCTATGCCGAATTATTCAGTTTTCATTTTGGTTGGTTTTCCTCCTCCCTCCAAATGGGGTTCTGTCCAGGATGAATCTGCTTTGCATCTCTGCCACCAGCGTGGGTGTCTTGGGTGTTGCGTCGGGCTTTAAACTAGCAGCTCACCGAGAATGGAGACTCTGTCCCACTTTCTCTATGCCCCAAGCCATATGACCATTTGACACACTTGTCTTTCAACCACGTAAGGCCAACGCAAACATTTGGCAGAGGCAGTTTTCCCGAGTGGTTATGAGCAGTGAAGGAAGATTCTGACACTAAGTACATACCTGTTGATGAATCACTCAGTCCCTCTGAGCTTCAGGTTCCCATTGGTACAATAGGGACAATGGAGAGTATCTCTCAGGGTTAGTGTGGGGTTACATGAAATCATAGATGTAAAGAGTGAGCCCTATGCCTATATAGAGTGTCTAATAAACTATAGCTATTATTATTTGCGGTCGGTATTTTTTTTTTATTTTTTATTTAAAAAAATTTTTTTTTCAACTTTTTTATTTATTTTTGGGACAGAGAGAGACAGAGCATGAATGGGGGAGGGGCAGAGAGAGAGGGAGACACAGAATCGAAAACAGGCTCCAGGCTCTGAGCCATCAGCCCAGAGCCCGACGCGGGGCTCGAACTCACTGACCGAGTGATGGTGACCTGGCTGAAGTCGGACGCTCAACTGACTGCGCCACCCAGGCGCCCCTGCGGTTGGTATTTTTATTCTTTATGTGTGAAAGCTATCTATCTATCTATCTATCTACGTATCATCTACCTGTCTACCTATCTACTTATCTACGTATTTATCATCTATCTATCATCTCAAACATTCCTAGCGATTTTCATTATAATCTTTCATTCTTCACAAAATAAGGGCTCCAAGACTGAATAACAATTGTGCTGCAGTCATTTCAAGGAGCATTATCGCCTGTCCAGGTTATGGACTAAATGCATTTAATTCGCTGTCTCCACCCTTAAGAGAAATTGCTTTATGCCACTCAAATGTAGGATTTTTACCTGCACTTTGGAAAGCAAACAACATCATCAAATATATTAATATAAGCATACACGGAACTAGCCTTAAAAGAGTTACTTTATATATGTAGCAATGATTTCTGTTTTCAAAAACAAAGTAGCTGTTGTTCCTTCTAGAAATTCTATTAACCGTCTTAGTTCATTGGGTCAAAGAATACTTCCAAGAGGTCCTCGTCTGTTTATTCCATAAATATTTGCTGAGTCACAGGATATGGAGAGGAGCAAGATAGGGCTGGTTCCTGCCCTCAGAGAAGTCTCTGCCTGGTGGGGAGACCAACCTGGATCAATACCCCTGTGCTCTGGTAGAAGTAGACAGAGGGTGTTCTGGAGGCAGAGGGAAGGGCTTTTCATCAGGCCTCAAGCCTGAGTGGTAGGGGAAGAAAAGAGATATCAGGGGAAGCTTCATGGAGAGCAACCTAAGTAACCAACTAAGGAATTTCACCAAAGAGGGAGAGAGGCCCCACAAACTGGGGCAGAGTAAGCAGGATGATGGGGCTACTGAAGGGAGGGGAGGCAGAGAGACAGGCTGAGCTCCAAGAACGTCACCGTGACCAGAGAGTCAAGCCAAGAAGTGTGGATAGGATCCCAGGAGCTGCAAGGTGAGGAATGATGTGACCAGTTTTGTGTGTTAGAGTACTGGGAATATGGAGGGCGCACTTGGAGAGGAGGAGCGTTGTGTCAAAGCAGGGAGAAGGTTAGAGGATTGTGTTCCCAGTATCTGCGCTACCTGGGAGCTTGTCAGAAACAGATTCTTTATCTCTAGACTAACTGAGTCAGGATCAGCATTTTAACAGAGTTCCCCGGGGGTGATTGGTATTCACACTGCATTGGAAGACTCTTGAAGAATTCAGGACTGAACTAGTGTGGCCCAGTGGCATTGGCGATAGAAGGGGAAGAATTTGCATCCTGTCTGAGTCTCTGGCTCCACTGAAAAGTGGAATGACTTAGCAGGGAGTAGCTGAAGAATTTTTTGGCAAGTTCTCTCTAGAAGCTGCTGTGCAAATGTGCATTTTGTGCCATCAGATATGTAAATTAGTTAGCTGCCCAGAGTTTATTAAGAAGTCATGAAACGTACTAAAAGAGAATGTGAAAGATGAATTACTTACACAGGGCTGTGTTCAGAGAGGGTGCTAGGTAAATATCATTTGAGTAGATAATTTAAAACGAGGGGTCTTGCGTAGCTTGTTCTAATAGCCTTATGGGTGTGTAACTTGCTTGGGGGTGGGCTGCAGCAGCCATGGGTGGGTGAACGAGGCTGGACCGGTGCATGGCTGGCAAGACCTGGGTGGGGGGGTGGGGTGACCTCTCTTTCAGAAAACCGCCATTCATTCAGACATTCATATGCTGAATATTATGGCAGGCACCAGGAATATAGGGGTGAACCAGACCGAAGTGTAAACATGTGTCACAAACTGAAGGCGTTTGAACGGCCATGTGCATGGATGTGATATGTTCAGCAAGGACAGAATGCTCAGCGTCTGGCCAAGCTTTGGCATATAATAGCAGTTTGTCCTTAAGCACCTGGCTTCTGAGCCAGAGACGCCCTGATTGATGCCTAAATATGGCTCAGACCTATCCGTGGGGTGGGGCCATCAATGTTGAGGGGTTCTGCAGAAGGTGCCCTCCATGGGCTAGGACACTGAGGAAAGACTTCTCAAGTGAGATGCTGTTGAGACAGGAACATGAGTGAGGGGGGGAGAAGGGCCTTGCAGTCCCAACGGAACGAGGCAAGAGCAGTGGAACCCTATGGATTTGGAGAGAGAAGGATCAGTAGCCCTCTGACCCAAGGCTCTCACGCTGCACAAAGGAAGCAGGCCAGAGGGTGGAGGCTGCTAGTCCTTGCTCATGACCTCTCAGCAGGGGAGAAGTTGTCCTGGGACAGGAACCCAGTCTTCTGGCTCCTGAGCTCACAGGGCATTGGCATAAAACGCCACAGCACACAAGGAACTCACCACTGCCTGGAGTTGGCTATGTTATGAGGCCAAGTGCAGCAGGGTGAATACAAGGAGGCTTGGGCTCTGAGTCTTGTCAAGGATGACATCCAACTTGTCACAATCGGCTGAATCCCCTGTCATCTGGCTCTTACAATGGCTCCTCCTGTCCCCTCCCTCTCTTCCATGCCTCCTCAGCTGTGTCCCCAGGTCCTACTACATGCAAGATCTTGTGTTAAGTGTTGGAAGCAGGACCAATCTCTGTCCTCAAAGAGCAGGGGTGGAGAAGGTGTTTCGCCGAGAATGGGACTCCACTTGATTGGCAGTGGCAGCCAGTACTGCTCTGAGAGATCTGAGACTCCACTGGGAGCCTGTGGGAAAGCATGCGATGATTGATTAGCAATGCCTGTCAAGGGTGCAAGAAGAGAAGAGCGGTTGCTCCAGAGTCCGTGCCTATTTCCCCAGAAACAAGGTCTGGACCTTGAGAATGTTTACATTCGTGACTCACAACCCTAAAATGTCATGATCACTAGTCAATGCAGTGACTAGATTTGGTACTAGAGCTAAGAAAAAAGATCTGCAAACTAATCAGCCCCAAACACAAAAGGCATCCACTCCAACAAGCAAATAAGCAAACAACCTTTCTTAGCCCTTAAGAATCCTTGGGGTCTTAAGAGGCCTGGACTCTCCAAAGGGTTAGCTGTGTTTAAGATACCCTTTATGCAAGACTTCAGAGAGTTTTCTTCCCTGGAACCCACCAGATTTGACCACTGGGTTGCATATGATATTTAAAAAAAAATTTTTTTTAATGTTTATTTATTCTGAGAGAGACAGAGAGAGAGACATAATGTGAGTCGGGAGGAACAGAGAGGGAGGGAGACACAGAATCTGAAACAGGCTCCAGGCTCTGAGCTGTCAGCACAGAGCCCGACATGGGGCTCGAACCCACGAACCGTGAGATGGTGACCTGAGCCGAAGTTGGGCGCTTAACCAACTGAGCCACCCAGGTGCCCCTTGCATATGTTATTTTTAAAGAGTCCCTAGTTTCATAGGATTTGTATATAAAAACCCCCTGCATTGTTCTCGCTATGGCCCCATCTCCATTCCAGCCATGCCCTCTGGCCAGGGCCTCTGCTCCTCTCCATCCCTCCTGCAGGAGACTGCTGAGTCATCGTGCCCCTAGGGAAGAGAATACCCTGAGTAATGCAACATTTACAAAGTAGGGTGTTTACGATGCCTGGCTGTTCCTGGTCAGTGCGCATTCAGGCCCAGGAGCAGTACTCTTTCTAAGCTGTCAGGAGGAAGGGGGAGGGCCTGGGTCTACTTCGCTGGTGGTGAAATGGCTTTTACAGATCCGCCCATGCTCTCTGAGCCTGGTTTCCCTTTGTGACCACAAGCATACATCTGTGAGGCTCCTGGCTTCTGGTAGCCATCCAGCCTTGACCCTGGATTAAAGCAAAGGCACCTGACCTTTGTAGGGAACCAACCTGAGGCCTTATTGACCTGGAGTGTAAACCACATTGGGAAATTGCCCAAAGCGACACAACTGTAGACATTTGCAATGCTCACACTGTCCTAGGGATTACCAAGCGTGGAGGCAGCATTAATATAGGAGAAAAGACAAAGACTTTGGACCCAGACAGACTTGAGTTCATATGTTATAAGCAGCATGGCATTGGGTGAGTTACTCTCATACTCTCGTAGCCTTGGTTACCTCATTCATAAACTGTGTTATAAGTCATTTCTTTGTTGGAAAAAATAAGTAAGCCAATGTATATGTGATAATCTTAGGTTTGCTATGAGTAACAAATAGCAGTGCTTAAACAGACAGCTGTAGTTCCCTCTCACCAAAGCCTATAGGCACGCAGCCTGACCTGGCCTGGAGCTCCTCTCTGTAAAATTCTCAGGGATCTCCTTTCTCTGGTCATTCCTCCACTGTTCCCAAAGTTTGTCCTTATCCTCATGGTCCAGTATGATTGCACCCATATCCACGTTCCAGCAGAAGACGGAGAAAGATCTGAAAAAGAATGGACAAAGGACCCAAACTGGCCATCACTGTCACACACTCCCACTCATATCCCATTGGCTGGAACTGAGTCACATGGCCACGTCCAGCTGCAAGGGAGCTGGGAAATGTAGTCTTTATCCAGGTGGCCCTGTGATCTACCAAACATTTATTACTATTTTTTAATGTTTATTTTTGAGAGAGAGAGAGAGAGCGAGAGAGAGAGCAAGTCAGGGAGGAGCACAAAGAGGGAGAGAGAGAATCCCAAGCAAGCTCCTCGCTGTCAGCACAGAGCCAGATGCAGGGCTTGAACTCATGAACCCTGAGATCATGACCTGAGCCGAAATCAAGAGTCTGGCGCTTAACTGACTGAGCCACCCAGGCGCCCCTGAACGCTTATTATTTATGGAAGGAGGGGAAGAACAAATGTTGGGGGCCAACTAAACCTTGCCCCAATTTATGAACCATTTAGCTCTATGCTTGGCTCAGTGACAAGTCCTTCCCTCTTTTGGCTCATTGCATGCATGTGCTGAGGACAGCATGAGTGTGGTTTTTCATTTCAGCCTGGTTGTCACCAGCACATGCCATCCCCGTACCGTTTTCTTTTTCTTTTTAAAAAAAAAATTTTTTTTTTAACCTTTATTTATTTTTGAGACAGAGAGAGACAGAGCATGAACGGGGGAGGGGCAGAGAGAGAGGGAGACACAGAATCGGAAGCAGGCTCCGGGCTCTGAGCCATCAGCCCAGAGCCCGACCGGGGGCTCGAACTCACGGACCACAAGATCGTGACCTGAGCTGAAGTCGGCCGCTTAACCGACTGAGCCACCCAGGCGCCCCTCCCGTACCGTTTTCTAAATTTGCCACCTGAAGAGTTTGTGGCAGGAGAAATTCCTCTGTTACACTCATATGAGGACCTGAAGACACAGAACAGATGCACATAAGGGGAAGGAAAACAAAAATAATATAAAAAGAGGGAGGGGGCCAAAACAGAAGAGGCTCATAAATCTGGAGAACAAACGGAGGGTTACAGGAGGGGTTGTGGGCTAAATGGGGAAGAGGCGTAAGGAATTCTACTCCTGAGATCATTGCTGCACTAGATGCTAACTCATTTGGATGGAGATTAAAAAAAGAAAAGAAAAGAAAAGAAATTCCTGTGCTATATATGTAAAGCACTTAGAAGTGCTAGCACAAAGACGGCCTCAGGATTCGGAACCAGTATTTTTAATTGTGATGTCTCCCTAACTGGCCCTCCAGCTCCAATCCCCACCCTTCCATGTAGCTGAAATCGTACATCAATCAATGCAGATTGATCTCATTATGTCCCTGCTCAGACCCCAGTCCTTACCGTGCCATTCAAGCTTCTGTATAATCTGGCGCAAATTAATCCAACTGTTCTCCGCCTTCCTACGTTACATTATGTATCGCTTTCATCCTATAATTTATAATCTGCTTTGCACTGTGATTGGCCGTGAATGCTAGCAACCTCCCAGAGGAGCTCTTTGGGGCCAGAACCAGGATTACTTACTCTGCTCTCAACTGTGGATGTGTTCACATTTTTGTAGCTCCTGTGTCCACAACAGTGCCAGGATTCCCCCAGATTTTGTGTGGTGCTGACCACCAGTGGTCCGTGTTGGTGTGTGTGTGTGTGTGTGTGTGAATGAGAGGGAGAGAGAGAGACAGAGAGACACAAAGCATGAGCAGGGGAGGGGCAGAGAGAGAGGGAGACACAGAATCGGAAGCAGGCTCCAGGCTCCGAGCTGGTGGCACAGAGCCCCACGCGGGGCTCGAACTCACGAACCGCGAGATCATGACCTGAGCCAAAGCTGGACGCTTAACCGACTGAGCCACTCAGGTGCCCCATTCCAGCTCTTTCTACTATCTTAGTCAGCTTGGGTCGCTATAATAGATCACCACAGAATGACAGTTTCAACAACAGATGTTCATTTCTCACAGTTCTGGAGGCTGGAAAGTCCAAGATCCAGGTGCTGGTTGATTGGGTCCCTGGCGAGACCTCCCTTGCAGATGGCTGCCTTCTTGCCATGTCCTCACATGATGGAGAGAGAGCATGTCTTTTGTGTCCCTTCTTATAACGGCACTAATCCCGTTCATGAGGACTCCACTCTTATCGCTTAATTATCTCCTAAAGGCCTCACCTCCAAACAGCATCACCCTAGGGACTAGGGTTTTAACATATAAATTGTGGGCCCACACAAACAGGCAAGTACCACCTCTGCTCCTTGTCTGGCAAAATGACCTTTGTCACACTGGGCTCATTCCTTAACCCTGGACCAAGCTGGTTCCCATCCTGTCTTCTCCCAGAACCTCCTTCTCCTCCAGCCAAAGTCTGAGGTTGTTTGTGGATAGTGAGGAAGTTAACTGGCAGGGGTGGCTGATGTCTGGAAGAAGACGAGCACGAAACTCCACAGAGGAGGGCTGGTGGCTGTGAGGTGCTCTATCTGCTGTCCTTCTAGGCTGCCATTCCATTCTACCTCCTTGTGTGTTCAAGTTCTGCACTCAATCTTTATCTTATCTTAATGCAAGCAGACATCACAGGATTCTATGTCTTAGTCTGGTCTCTGATGAAGGACTGGAAGGCTTTTTCCCTATGGAAAGAGGGGTGAGAAGGCCTAAATAGAAGTGGAAAGGAGTGCCTGCCCTGTGCATCTAGAAACCCTCCCTGGAAAGAGCTTTTCCGTATTCAGCTCTTGGTACCTATCCTATTATAGCTTATCCAGAGATGTATTTCCTTTACTGGTGGGTCAGAAATGGCCCTTTTGGATCAGCTATGTGGAATTGTAAAGGGGCAAATCGTGGGATGGGTAGGTTGAGCAGGAATGAGAAACATTAATGATTGGAATACAAGGATGCACAAACCACCTGCATGCAGGAAACGTGTAAGTGCAGACCTGCAGGGGAGGGGGGTGGCGCAGAGGAACTGAATGGAAGGCAGTGATTAGTTCTGGCAGGGGTTTCTGGGGAGACTGCCTGGAGGAGGTGGTAGAGGGGCAGACCATGGCTGGAAGAAGAGAATTGTCAGGAAGGCTCCGAGAAGGGAGAAAGTTAAGTATTGGAGCTAGAGCTAGGAGTCTTGGTAGGAGCCATGTTTGGGGATGGGGAGAAAAGTCCTGAAGTCCACATCAGGACAATTGATGATAAAGCTGCCTGCATTCGCTTTGTTGCCCAAGTGAGTATCTTTTGCCTTCCAGACCTCATCTGCCTTCCCCATGAGCCCCGCCTATGGAAGCCATCTCTAGCCCATACAGAACCCTGGTGCAAGTTAGAAAAGTAGGTTCCATCTGGGCTGACCCAGCCCTGCAGGCACACAGTTTGGCCAGCAGATGGCACCTCTGTGTGAATTGGGAAAGTCATGGCCAGTGGCTTGGTCAGCCTAGAGCTGACTGAATTTTAGATTCCCTCATTGCTTTCAGCAGGGCATCTTTGTACAGGACAACCCGGTCTACACCCTCTGAGCCTCATGGAACCTTTGGACACATCAGACCCTTTCTATAACCCTGACAGGTGCCATTCCTTCCATCTGGAGTTCCTTTCTCCCTCTTTGTAAATTCCAACCCACCCCCTCAAACTCAGCCCTACCTTGTGACACTTTCTGACTTTCTGAGGCAGAGCGGGTGATCTGTTCTTTGGGTTCTGCATGCACCACAGGGCTGGGCACTGCTGACCCACCAGCATATCCCAGACCAGTCCTGGCCACCCAGCAGGGTTTCCGGAACGTCTATTGAGTGAGTGGATGAATTGGGCCAAACTCTTCAGTGCATCTTCCCATGTCTTCTCTTTACATTCTCTGCCACCAGAGAGGTGAGTAGGTTAAGTATCATTAACTTCATTGGGTACAGAAGAGACTGATGGTCAAAGAGGGTCAGTGGCCTGCTGGAGGTTCCAATCTGTCTCTGAGTGTTATCTCCTGAAGGAACCCTACCTAAGTTTACTCACAATGTACTCCATCAATTCTGTTACTTCCTGCCTCTTGGAGAAACTCTGTCCTGTCTTGCCTTTTTGCCTTTACCTATGCTATATTCTCTTCCCGAATACTCTTCCAGTGGCTCACTTAGTTAAAAACCAGCCCAAGTGTAAGGGCCAGCTCAAATACCATCTGCTCTATGGGGATATCTACAATTTCTGGACCCAGAAGTTTTCGAGGCACCTGCTCAGTATTTGTACTGTATTTTGCCCAGTAGGCTCACATCTCACCTTTTCTGAAAGCTGGAAACGCTCAGTTCTGGGCCTCGTTTGTTATTATGTCTTTTGGGACTGCCCGGGTAGTGCCATCTGCATGACAGAATGCAGAAAGGGCTAAGGTAGCTTATCTCATTTTGAAGCAGTTAAATCAGTGGCTCTCCACTTTTCCTCTAAGACCCATCATAACAAATGCGTTTTGCATTGTGATCCTGTAGGGGTGTGTGTGTGTGTGTGTGTGTGTGTGTGTGTCGATGTGTGTGGGCAGAATATATGTATGTATATTATTAAACTAAACTTTTCTAAAACAGCATCTCCACTGGTAAAGTACAACACACTCCAATATTTTCTGTTCAATTCCATTGTGCTTTTATAACCTCTGATTGTGATCGATTAAATTGATTTCACAACCCACCAACGGGTCCTGGCCCTCAGTTTGAAAAGCACTAATTGCAACCACTGAAAGGCAGGATTCTGAGAAAACACCGGCGAGTGGGCTAACCTGAGTTGTTTCCTTGGATAGGCATGGGAGGTAATGGTAGAGGAAGGGTCTGGACCTGAAGTCAGATTTGTTGCCCTTCCATGGCCTTGACCAAATGCCCTGACCTCTCATTCTGTTCCCTGTCTGGCCCTCAGGGCCCTCCTGCCTCCTGGAAGCCCCCTTTGATGACCAGCAATGACAAGGCACTTCCTCTCTACCCCTCCACGTCCATGTCACTCTTCCCACTGTCCCAGCGCTATTGTCCCTGTTTGTCACCCCACTGAGGAAGAGAGGGATGTGTTTTTTCCATTCTTACATCCTCCGTGCTTGCAGAGACCCTGGCCTACAGGTACTTAATGAATGTTGGCTGAATAAATGAGTAAGTGGATAAATACACGGGTAATTCTAGCACCAGGGTCCTGCTGAGGGGGTGCGTTCCAGAGGATGCCGGCCCAAATGCCCTCAGGGGTCAGGCAGGTAACATTAGTGCAGAAAGCAGGCCAGGTGGGAGGAGTTTCTCATCTTTGAAACCCCTCCAAGGCTTTCCTGTTGCTGCTGTAACGAATCACCACAAACTTAATGGCTTGGAACAACAGAAATGTATTCTCTCACAGTTCTGGAGGCAGATGTCTGAACTGAGTCTTCAGGGGCTAAAATCAAGATGTTGGCAGGGCTGGTTTCCTCTGGAGACTCCAGGGTAGCGTTGTTCTTTCCCTCTTCCAGCCTCTGGTGGCTGCTGGTGTTCCTTGGCTTGTGACCGCACCCCTCCGATCTCCGGCTCTGTGGTCATATGGCCTTCTCTTCTTCTGTGTCTAATTGCCCTTAGCTTCCCCCTTATGAGGACCCTTGTGATTACAGCTAGGGACCAGTCAGATTTTCCAGAATAATCTCCCCGTCTCCACATCCTTAATCATATCTTCAGTCTTTTTGCCACATAAGGTCACATTCCCAGGTTCTGGGATTAGAACCAGGATATCTCTGAGGATCATTCTTCAGTCTGGGATGATTGGGCAGAGTGGGAGGGAGGTTGGAGCTAAGAGGAACCCCATTTTCTTCTGGCCCAATCTTGTTCTTGTAGACACAGGAAAGTGAAGACGGTCGAGAGGAAGCCACTTGCCCATGGTCATCTGCTGGTTAGGAGCAAGGCCAGGGTAGCATTTTGGGTTTTTTGGCACTTTCACAACAGCTGCTGCTCTGAAGTAGCCTGTGGTTCTGATATATTTCTTTCCAGTGTATCCTCTGCAGTGGAATCTAAAATGCCAGCCTGAGATCCAGCACTCGTATTTTCCATCATAAAAGTCAGACACGTGGTCGGTTATTTAGGGACTTTTGGAGTTGAACTAATACATGAAAAGCTGGTGTTACTTTCCACAGAAGTGGTGCATCCTTGAAGTCTTGAGGATTTTTAAAGCCCCCATGAGCTGCCAGGGACACCTTAAATAAATGTAGGTACTACTCTCTCTTAATCCCATTAATTATTCATGTCTTACTTTCCATTCAAATTACTCATATCCCAAGTACTCCATACATTTTTTTTCTCTCCTGGTTGTAATCATGCAGTTCAATAATTCCAAAGAAGGTTACAGCTCTTCTGTTCAGAGGGTACAATCCCTTCAGTTCTGCATGGGGAGGGATTAGGAGATTCAACCTTTTCCTTCTAAACTGAACTCATGTCCGAAAGGAAATATAAGAGCTAACTCAGGAAAAAGCATCAGGGAAGATGTGACGGATCGGTCAGTCCCATGGGACACCCAGGCCACTGTGTCCCCGGATATCTGTGAGGGGGCAGGTGTCTCTGAACATACTAAAATATTCCGATCTACCTTTAAGAACAAACATGGCTTTAAGAAACAAACATGGCTTAGCCAATCTCTTTACACAGGGAGCGAGAGAGAGAAAGAAAGGCAGAGAGAGAGAGAGATTACGCATACACATACAAACATACATACATATCTACATGAATGCACACACGTGTATGTAGACGTGCATATGTGTGTATGTGTGTGTATTTTCTGTATGACCCTTTTAGAATAATGCATTCCACAATTTCACCCTAACGACCTCTGTGTAGAGTAGAACTTAATGATTGGGTTTTCTATCACTTTCCAAGGAGAGTGATGTAAGAGGGAAGTCCATTACAACGTTCTGAGGTGGGGAACTGTATTTGTTTGCCTTTGTGATTCTTATTCCTGACCCATCAGTTGACAAGACAGATGAACAGGTGTCTGGGCATCCCACGGATTAGGAGGACTGAAAATGTTTGAACTACCTCTCCGCATGCAGCAAGACGAATCACCCGTGCCCTCGTGCCCTCGAGGGTGTGATGACTTCTCTGCGCATCTCATGCGGCCCTGCTCCCTTTGAACATTTCTGGTGACGGTGCACTTACCTGTTCTTTCCTGCTAATTTGGAAGCTCCACATCTGGGTTACATCTGTTTCTCCAATTGGAGGACCTGCTATCGAGCCCTCAACAAATATTTGTTGAGTGCATGCTTTGGTTGCAAAGTTTCTGTTTGGAGGTTTTTGTGTTGTGTCTTTTATGGTAGCCAAACTTGGGGGCGTTTCTGTAGCAGAGAATGCGAGATAGATATCCACAAGGGCAGAAGCATGGCAAATGAACCTCAGTGAGGAGGCGGTGAAGGGCAGCAGAAAAGTGCTGTGTCGTGGGACACAGCACGTGCTAAGAGGCAGCGCAACCCAGCCTCGGCCAATGTGGACATTTGTGACTATGGGTTCAGTATTTCTGGATCATTCCAGTTTTCAAAATAACCTGGAAAACACTGATTTTAATGTGAGGCTGTCTGGCTGGCAGTTGGTCTGCAGGCCACCCGCTTGAGAACTTTCCTGACGAGAGTTACTCTCTGACTAACAAAACAATCGATCCTGTGCCTGGAATAGTCTAGTGAAACTGGACTCTCTCTCTCTCTCTCTCACTCTCCCTCCCTCCCTCCCTTCCTCCTTCTTCCCTTCAAAAATACTTCATTTTCTTCCAGGAATGTTAATTACCAAATCATTTCCTTCTGTTGTGCTACATTCATAAGTAGTTCTGGAATGACTTTGTTTCTTGTGAAATGATCATTTGGGAGACTAAATTGAAATAAATAAAATTAGAAATAACTTGTATTGCTTTGCTGTTACCTCAGTCAAATTGAGCAAATATTAATCTCTTGCTAACTGGATTGTGGATTCTATACAGGACCCAAAGACAAGTTAAAGCATCATTCTCATCCTCCAGGACTAATACTGCCTCAGACTTAGAGGAAAAGGCTCTACTCTGGTCCTGGGCCTAGACCAGTGCGGGCTTAGACGTCAGGTGCACACAAAAGTCCCAGGGAATCTTGTTAAAGTGCTGATTCTGATTCAGAAGGTCTTGGGTGAGGACTGAGATTCTGCATTTCTAGTAAGTTCCAGAACGATGCTGAGGTTACTGGGTCAGGCTACATTTTCAGTAGCAAAGTTTCAAGACCTTGCTCTGACCTTCTGGCTGTGTTGCTCCCCATGAGGTAAAGCATCCTGGGAGTCAAAGGGTAGTGCCCACGTGGAGACCATGCCCTCCACCTTCTCGGCCGTACTGTGGATGCTGGAACACTGAGATTCCCTCTTGAATGGCCCCAAGACTTCACTCATGACCTGCATGATTTTCTTTTCTAGATCATCCTCCCAAAGGTAGACTGTGCCACTCAGACACACACCGTTAGGCCTGAGCGTTAGCTGAGGTGTTTATGGGAGGTGCAGAAGGAACTTGACGTGAGGCCTGAGGTGTCCGCGTCATGCACGTAAGGTCTAGCAATCCGTTTACCAAGCCCTGCAGGTGATTCTTCCACACATTCAGATTGAGAACTACTGCTCTAGATGCAGCAGGACCAGAAGTAAAACCAGAAGTTGCTTGGAAGTCCTACAAATTAATAAGACCTCGGTAATCCCAAGACTACGACATTCCTTTTCTTCTGGCAGCATTGCGAGGAAGCTTCCTCTCTCTTTTCCTCTTAGTTCTTCCACTGGCTTTTGATTGATTGTGGACAAGATAGTTCCTTTCTCTGAGCTTCCAAGTTTTTGCCTACAAAATAAGGCTGGACTAGAAATTATTCAAGGGTTTCCAGGTCTAATTTCAGGATTTAGGATCTCCCAGAGGTAAGAGGTGATGTATCTGAAAATATTTTCTTTGACACCCGTGAAATATCTTCAGTTTGTATTCACATTAAAAATGTTATTAATTACTTTTGTAAACCTTTCTCTTTTAACATGCATATGTGCCCGAGAGAGTTGGAAGAGAAAGAACTTCATGGGACAATTATCCTATAGCGGCACATCTTAAACTTTAATGTGCATACCAATGATCCAGGGATCTTGTTAGAAATGCAGATTCGAATTCAGTAAGTCTGGGGCAGAGCCTGAGATCGTGCATTTACAGCAACGCCCAGGTGATGCCCAAGAGGCCGTTCTATGATGCAGACTTCAGTAGCAAGTTTCGGCAGTGTCAATGAATTTAATCAGATTGCTTCCCTCTGAAGACCTGGGATCAATCTGAAAAAGAAATGGTGGAATAGGGAGGCAGGGAAAGAGGGAGAATAATTTACGGCAGTACACAAAAGCATGCCATTTGGTAAGTAATGTGGTCGGTGAACTGTAACTAGTTATAAACTCGAGAGAATGTGCCCATTGGTACTATTTTCCAACTTCTTAAAAGGGTCAAAAAAACTGGGTTCTGTGCAATAGTTTTATTTTCAAATGTGGTCAATTAATTTACATTAAATTAGCTGACCAACTAAAATCCAACTATTTAACTACATCATGTAAGCCAAACGCAACAAGTATGAAGACCCAATGGCTTATGAGAAGACAAATTCAAAAAAGGAAAGAAGTCTTTCTTGGGCTCTGGGACGGGGAGGAGAGTAGGGGGAGGACACTAGACAGTCAAAAGCCTGTCTGGGTCCAAGCAGTACAGAGTAAAGGGACATGAAGGTTAATGGGTAAAAACAAAAAATGAAGTAGGAGAACTCAGAACAACTTGACTACTTTCAAAGATGTGCCTACGTATTCCGTCTTTTCCTTTTAGAGCTGCTGCGGAATTATTCCCCCTGAAAATTGGGGTAGGGAAAAATGAAGAGGCAAGGGGCTCATGGCTAAATCTGAATCTTGAGTGATGTGTTTTAAGTCTAAGGTAGGGAGGGGTCCCAAACCCCTCCATTGCCCCAGAAGCAATGCTGTCCAGTGGCCCTTGGAAGATGCTTACAGCATCCAACTGTCGAGCTCACTGTTTCACTGGAGTAAACTCTGTGGCCACAGGTTATCTAAGTCCCTGTGGGTAGACTTTTGGATGGGAAGATTCCAGAGGACATCCCCAAAGGAGACTTGGACAAAATAAGTCGGAGAGACATCATCTGTTTCAAATTCTCATTTTGTCACATCTCACATCTCGTTGAAGGCACAGACTAAAACCAAATCTTTCAAAGTAAAGTTTCAATGCCCTTTTCAACTTTGCCTCTGGGTTATTGAGAAGACTAAATGTGGACACATGGGAAAAGTGCTTTGTAAACCATAAAGCATCACAAATATGTCAGTGATTGTTGGGAGGGAGCAGAAAGCCAGTTAAGCCTGAGTTAGCATCCTAGCTCTTACTAGCTTTGTGAATAGTCAAGTGACTTCTCTGAACTTGTCTTACCACCTGTTAAATGGGAGCAGGTAATGCCTACCTCATGGAAGTCAGACTGGTACCTGTAAAGCACCCAGTGTTTCGTCTGACACATAATAGCTCTTGCACAATTAATAGTAGCTAATATAATTATTATTTCTAATATAGTCAAATCTTTTAAAGTTCTTATGTATACTCTGAGCTACTTTAAATTTTATTTAAGTATTTTTACATTAAAAATCAGAAAGTACTGATAAATAAACAGAAAAAATCGGTGATGATTCCTATATGTGGAGGTTAATCACTGATACCCACTCTAGAAACTCTTATAGACTTTTATATACATCTTCTACTTGTAAAAATATAATTATAGTGTTTTGCAACTTTTAAATTGACTCAAAAACATATTATGAGGAAATTGCCACCAGTAATTACATTTTTACATCATTTAAAAGGACTGCAGAGTGCTTCTACTTCTGGGAAGGTGGAGTAGATTAACTCTTCCCTGTTCCATCCTTAAGTACAATTAAAAACCCTGCACATTATATATAAAACATATATAAGAAGATTCTGAGAGATGGCGAGAAAAAGAAATCAATTCAAGACCATCAGGACCCAAAGAAGAATTCAGTGATGAACTTCCTGGGTTTTTGTTCTGCCTCACATATCGGAAAATCGAAGCTGGAGAAGCTAGTAACCTGAAAATACCAATGGGGACAGACAACAACAACAACAACAACAGCAACAAAGACTACTCTCTAGCCAAAAGACCAGGAAGCAGCTTAGGAAGATAGAAAACTTTCAGACAGTAACCATTCTATTCCAGTTAAACACTACAGAAAAAAAAAATTGTGGTTCCACCTGCACTCATTCTTGGAAAGACCAAGTGGGGAGCCTAGATTCACACCTTCACAAGGCTGTAATGATGCACCACAACACACAAAAACTCCAAGCACGTCTACGGAGTAGTGTCAGGGAAGGCTAAGCAGGAAGCCACGACTTTCATGTCTACCGGCTGGTAACAAGTTCTTCCCAAACCCAACACCGTAGTGTTGGTGGAGACCTCATGGGAAGCCTGGACTTCCACTCCCACTTGCCAGTAATCAGGCACTTTTCCCTCTCCCCACTAGTATGATATCAGAGGAGGCTTAGCCGGTCAGAACCTAGCCCATCACCCAATGGTAATGAGGCTTCCCCCACCACAATGTTAGTGGAGACTATGTGGGGAGCCAGAACTCTCACCCTGACTAGGAGTAAGGAAGAGTCCTCTCTCCCTATTGGTATTAAACAGAGACCTGGTGGGGAACCTGAACTTTTACCATCACTGGGAAGAATGAGACAGTGTCCCTCCTCTTCTTCCTGGAGTGATGTCAGAGAAAGCTAAATAAAATAGAAGATCTAAATAAGATCTAGAGGTTTATGAAATAATACAAAAATGTCCAATTTTCAACAGAAAGTCACTTGCCACACCAAGAACAAGGAAGATTTCAAAATGAATGAAAATAACATCAATAGACATAAGCACAACAATGGCAGAGATATTAGAACTATCTGACAAATATTTCAAAGCCATCATGATATAAATGCCTCAATGAGCAATTATGAACATGTTGGATACCAAAGAAAAAACAAATAGAAAACCTCAGAAAGGAGATGGAAAGTGTCAAGAAAGAAATAGAAGATATGAATAAGAACCAAAAGAACATTTTAGAGATAAAAAGTATAGTAGCCAAAATAGAAAGCTCAGTGAATGAGTTCAAAAGCAGAATGGAGCAGACAGAGGAAAGAATCAGTAAGCTTAAAGAAAGAATAGAGATTACCAAGTCTGGAGAACAGAAAGAAAATAAACTTAAAAAAATAGACTCAGAGACCCCAAGACTGTAACAAAAGACGTAACATTTATGTCATTGAAGTCTTGGAAGGAGAGGAGGAAAAGGGTGCAGCTGAAAAAGTACTTGAAGAAACAACGGCTCAAACTCTCCAAATTTGGCAAGAAATCCAAGCCAACAGATTCAAGAATCTTAGCGAATCCCAAACAGAATAAATGCAAAAAAAAAATCTATGGCAAGACAAATTATAATCAACTGTTAAAAAACTAAAAACAAAGACAAAGTATGGAAAGCACCCAGGAAAAAAATGACACCTTGCCTCTAAGGGGAAAATAATTACCGTGGCAGCTGATTTCTTATCAGAAACCATACAGGTCAGAAGGAAGTGGCACAACATTTTTCAGGTGTGAAGGAAAAGAACTGTGAACCCAGTGAAAACATCTCTCGGGAATGAAGGAAAGGTCGAGACATTGTGAGATGAAGAAAGGCTAAGTTAACTTGTTGCCAGCTGACTTACCCTAAAAGAATGGCTAAAGGAAGTGTTTCCACACAGAAAGGGAACGATAAAAGAAGGAACATTGGAGTGTCAGTAAGGAAGAAAGAATACAGTAAACAAAAATATAAGTAAATTCCTTAGACTTTCGTCTCTTGAGTTTCCTATATTATGTTTGATGGTTGAAACAAAACTTATAACATGACTGATGTGGTTCTAAGCATATGTAGAAGAAATATTTAAGACAATTATATTATAAATGGGGGAGGGTGGAGAGATTAAATGGAAATGAGATTTCTATACATCAATTAAGTTGGTAGAAGGTCATCACTAGTAGACTGTGATATGTTACATATATAACGTAATACTTAGAGAAACCAGTCAAAACCTGTACAAAGAATACGTTTAAAAACCTACAGGCAAGTCAAAATGGGATTCTAGAAAATGTTTCCGTAATCCACAAAAAAGGGAGAAAAAAGAAAACAGACACATGAAAAATAGTACAAGCAGAAAACAAACAAAAAAGATAAAATGGTAGATGTAAGCACTAACATATCAATATATAAACTTAATGTAAATAGTCTGAAGACACCAATTAAAAGGCAGCAATTGACAAAGTGGATTGGAAAGTATGGCCCACCTATCTTCTGTCTGGAAACAAACAAATCCCCCTTCATATATACTGATGTAAGCAGGTTGAAAGTAAAAAGATTGAAGAAGATATATAATGCAAACATTAATCAAAGGAAAGCAGAAATGGTTATATAAATATTAGACAAAGTAGATAAAATGGACTTCAGAATGAAAAAATAATTGCTAGGTGATGATAAAAACCACGAAGATATAACCATTCTAAATAAATATATAACAAACAACAGAGCTGAAAACGATGTGAAGCCAAAGCTGGTGGAAATGAAAGGAGAAATAGACAAATCCACACTTACAGGTGGAGACTTCAACAACCTTATCTCCAGAATGGACAGAACGACTAGACACAGAATTGACAAGGATATACAAGACTCAACACCACCATCAACCAACAGGACCAAATCAGCATTTTTTATGAAGCACTCCATTCAACAATAGCAGAGTGTACTTTCTTTTCAACTGTCCATGGAACACGTGCCAAAATCAATCAGACTTTGGGCCATAAAACAAGCCTCCACAAACTTAAAACAGTTGAAATCTTACAAAGTGTGTTCTTTGATCACAATGGAATTAAAGTAGACATGAATAACGTAAAAATAGCAGAAAAATATCCAGGCACTTGGAAACTAAACAACACGGTTCCAAATCATCCGCAAATCAAGGAAAAAGTCTCAAAAGGGATGAAAATTACAAATAATAGAATTAAAATGAAAGACTATCAAAATTTGTAGTATGCAGGTAAATCAGTGTTGAGAGGTATACTACCCAGTGCATTCATTAGAAAAGAGGAAAAACCTCAAATCAATATATAAGCTCTCACCTCAAGAACCTAAAGAAGAGCACAGCTAAAAAGCAAAACAAAACCAAAAAGTCCCAGCAAAATGAAATCTAAAACAAACAGAAAGAAGGCAATAAAAATGATAATAACGGAAATCAAGGAAATAGAAAACACAAAAATAGAGAAAACGAAACAAAACATTGGTTCTCTGAAAAGATCAATAAAATTGACAAACATGCAGCAAGAAAAAAAACAGAGAGGGCACAAATTATCAATATCAAGAATGAAGCAGGAGATATCACTGCAGACCCTGCAGACATCTAAAGGAAAATAGAAGAATACTATGAACAACTCTAAAAGCATAAATTTGACAACTTAGGTTAAACAGATGACTTTCTCAAAAAATACAAACTATCACAATGTATCCAATATGACATAGGTAATTTAAATAGCCCTGTAACTATGTATGGAAATTGAATTCATAATTTAAAGACTTTATAAAAGAAATCTCCAGGTCCATAGTGTTTCACTAGAGTGTTTTACAAAATGTTTAAAGAATAATTCCTACCAATTTTTACATATTCTCTTCCAGAAAACAGAAGAAGGCATACTTCCAATTTATTTTATGGGGTTAGTATTATCTTAACACCAAAACCAGTTATATACATTACAAAATAAGAAAACTACTGACCAATATCCCTTATGAATATAGGTGCAAAATCCTTGACAAAATATTGGCAAATAGAATTCAGCAATACATTAAAAAATGATACACCATGGTCAAGTTGTCTTTGAGCGATGCAAGACTGATTCAGCTTTCAAAATTCAATCAATGTGATCCACCATGTTAATAGGCTGAAGGAGAAAATCACATGATCATATTGATTAGAGCAGCAAAACAGACAAAATTCAACCAGTTTATTACAAAACTCTTATAAAAATAAAAATAGAAGAAAGCTCCTCAACTTGATAAGGAGCATTTATTAAAACAAAACAAAACTAAACCAAAACTAAAACCTATAGCTAACATCATGGTTAGTTGTGAACGACCAACTACTTGCCCCCTAAGATCATGAGTAATATCAAGACGTCAACTCTTGCCACTCTTATTCAAGATAATGTTGGAAATTCTAGCCAGGGCGATGAGGCAAGAAAAGGAAATAAAGGCACATAGATTAGAAAGGAAGAAATAAAACTGTCCTTGTTTGCAGATGACGTAATTGTCTATATGGACAATCTCAAGGAATATAAACTAAAACCCCCAAAACTCCTAGAATTAATAAGTAAGTTCATCAAGGCCACAGGACACAAGATCAACAACCACAAATCAATTACACTTCTATATATTAACAATAAACTTGTGGAAACTGAAACTGAGAATATAATACCACTTACAATCACACAAAAAATAGTTAGGTGTGAATCTAACAAAACATGACTTGCATGCTGCAAAACTACACAATCATAATGAAATAAATTAAAGACATTCCAAATAAATGGAGAGACATACTACGTTCAGGGCTTGGAAGAGCCAACATAGTCAAAATGCCAATTCTCCCCAGATTGATATATACAGGTTTGATGTAATTTCTATAAAATCTTAGCAAATATTTTTTGTAGATACAGTCAAGATTATTCTAAAATTTAGGTGGAAAGGCATAGGAACTAGAATAGCTAAGAATTTTAAAAAGGAAGACCAAGTTGGGAGAAATGAGTCTACCTAATTTCAAGACTTATTACAGAGCTATAGAAATCAAGACTGCAGTATTGGCAGAGGCATTGGCACAGATCAATGGAACAGAATAAAGAATTCAGAAATAGACCCAGACAAATGTGCTGAACTGATACTTGAGAAAGGTACAATGGCAATTAAATGAAGCAAGAGTAGCCATTTCAACAAATTGTGCCGGGACAGTGGACACAAAATGATCTTTGACTTAAGTCTCATACCTCATACAAAAAATAAACTGAAAATTGATTCTGGATTTAAATGTAAAACATACAAATGTAATACTTTTATTTTAAAAAGCACGATAGAATCTCTGGATCTAGGACTAGGTCAAGGTTTTCTAAAACTTGACTCCAAAGCATGATACATAAGAGAAGAAAATAGGTAAATTGTACTTCATCAAAACTAAAAACTTCTGTGAAATACCCAGTTAGGAGGATGAAAAGACATACTAGAGAGTGAGAGAAAATATTTGCAAACCACATATCTAAGAAAGAGTATGTAGGATATAAAGGACTCTTAAAACTCAACAGTAAAAAAAAAGAAAAAAAAAAAACCTAAGCAATCAATTAGAAACAGGACAAAAAGACCTGAATAGGTATTTCATCAAAGAAAATATCAGATGTCAAATAAGCATAAAAAAAAGATCCTCAACATCCTATGTCATCCGGGAAATGCAAATTAAAACACCAATGAGATACCTCTACACACGTACTGGAAGGACCAAAATCCAGAACAGTAACAACATCAAATGTTAGTGAAGACGGAGAAGTCTCATTCACTGTTGGTAGGAACGCCAAATGGTACGGCCACTTTGTAAGACAGTTTCTTACAAGACGAAATAGAACTCTTACCATATGACCCAGCAATCAAGCTCATTGGTATTTACCCAAAAGAGTTGAAAACTTATTCCACACACACACACACACACACACACACACACACACACACACACAAAACCCTGCCCACATGTGTATACCAGATTTATTTATAATTGTCCAAATTTGGAAGCAAACAAGATATCTCTCTGTAGGTGAATGAATAAATAAACTGCATGCATCCAGACAATAAAATATTATTCAGCACTTAAGAAAAAGAGCTGGTAAACGGGTACCTGGGTGGCTCAGTCGGTTAAGCATCTGTCGGCTTGGGCTCAGGTCATGATCTGGCAGTTCATGAATTGGAGCCCCCCACTGGGCTTTGTGCTGACAGCGCAGAGCCTGGAGCCTGCTTTGGAATCTGTGACTTCTTCTTTCTCTGCCCCTTCCCCGCTCATGCTCTGTCTCTCTCTGTCTCTCAAAAAACAAATACATGTTAAAAAAAAAAAAAGAGCAGGTAAGTCACGAAAAGACATGAAGGAAACTTAAGTACATGTTGCTGGGTGAACAAAGCCAATTTGAAAAGACTATATACTTTATGATTCCAACTATCTGACTTTCTGGAAAAGGCAAAATTCTGGAGACAGTAAAAAAGATTAGGGCTTAGTGGGGAGAGGCAGAGATATAGCAGAGCACTATTTAGGGCACTAAAACTATTCTGTATGATAATACAGTGGTGGATACATGTCAATATATGTTTTTCAAAACCCATAGAATGTGAAATACTAAGAGGAAACTGGATTTTGGGTGTAAGCTATGTAATTTAAACTATGGGCTTTGGGCGATTATGTGACAATGTGGGTTCATAGATTGTGACAAATGTAACACTCTGGTGTGGGACGTGGATAGCCAGGGAGGCTGTGCATGTATGGGGTTAGGGGATATATGGGAACTCTAATTTCTTCTCAGTTTCTCTCTCATATATATGTATAAATTAGCCATTAAGGAATATAAATTAAAACTACAATGGCATATCATTACACTTTTGTCAGAATGGCTAAAATAAAAATTAATGACAACGTCAAGTTCTGGCGATGATGCAGAGAAAAATGAATCTTTCATATATTGTTGATGAGAATGTAAAATGGTACAGCCCCTCTGGAAAACAGTTTGGCAGTTCTTGAAAAGCTAAACACAAAACTACCATACAACCCAATAATTCACTCCTGGGCATTTATCCAGAGAAATGAAGGCCTGTAATAGTCACACAAAATCCTGTAGAGGGATGATTACAGCGGCTTTATTTTTAGTAGCCCCAAACTGGTTATAAGCCACTGTTCTTTAGGGGTGAATGATTAAACAAACTCTGATACATCTGTACCATGGAATACTAGTCAGCAATCAAAAGGAATAAACTAGTGATTCATGCAACAATCTAGATGAATCTCCGGAGAATTAAGCTGAGTGAAAGAAGCCAATCCCCAACGATTGTCTGCTGTATAATCACATTCATATAACATTCTTGCAATGACATAATTAAAGAAATGTAGAAAGAGATCAGTGGCTGCCAAAGATTAAGGAGGGGAAGGCAGTGGGAGGGTAGTAGGTGTGGCCATAAAAGGCAACATGGAACGTTTTTGTGGAAATGTTGGACACGTTCTGTATCTTGCCATGTTGTTCTATAGTTTTGCAAGATGTTACCATGGAGGGAAACTGGGTAAAGGGTATATGAGCTCTCTCTGCATTATTTCGTACAACTGCTTGTGAATCTACAATGCTCTCAAAATAAAAAGTTTAATTAAAAACACAATTTGATATGTTAAAAAAAAGACTGCAGACTATGGCATCCTATGAATGTACTGCAATGTATTCAGCCAATTTCTTCATGTCTTACAGGGAGGTTATTATAATTTTCTTATTTCAGAAAGCACTGGTATAAATGCCCTTGCAGCTAAAATTTGGCACATATCCTTACTCATTTCTTGCAATATATCCCTGGAAATAAAATTGCTGGTCAAGGGCTATGTATTCTTTCACACTTTCTGGACCTCTTTGCATCCCAAGTACAGAAAGATTCAATATTTGGAGGCATTGGAGTTCTATGTGCATTCAAGATGGGAACGGAACAGAAAGAAAAATTTTAAATGATGCCAATCACCTTTTGAGCAACTTGGGCAGAGGAAGTTGCTAATGTGGTATAATACACACGCGTTGATACACATTTCAAAAGTTTTTCATTTGAGAAATGTGGATAATGTGGATAGTCTCTACCTTCTGGGGCTATTGTGAGGATTAAATACACGGAAAGTCCTTGGAAGAGTGCTTGGCACAATACTAAAGGCTCAGTATTTTGGGTCGCTGCCATTATGATCACGCTATGATTGGAATTCAGAAACGATGCAGTGATTTATATCCGCCGAGAGGAGGAATGTGGTTGCTTCCCATCCTTCGGCTCTCTCTTTGTTGCTTTGAAGGGATTTTTACATAGTAAGGTCATTAACTTATTTGTGGTGAAAATGTTTTTATTAACTTGTTTGGCTTTTAATTCTTTAAAGTATGTGCTCGATACAAAAAGTTTGAAAAGCTTGAGATAGTCATATTTACCAATAATTTCCTTAGGGTCTTCACTATCGATGATACGTCCATAAGAATATTTGTCAAAAGAAAATTGCACAAACGCCTTAATTTTTTTTTTACATGTTATTTATCTTTTTGTCGAATCTCAGGTCATGACACAGTGTCATCATTGCTGCGTGCACAATCCTCTTACCTGCATTTATTGCTTTGACTTTAGAATATAATAAGCACCCATGAACCCACTACCCAATAACTAGGATCTCGAAGTAATTTACATTTACCTATGTGTTCTGCCTCCACCCTCTCCTTCTTCTGTTCTCTACTTGAGAAACCATTCCGAAATGTTTATCCTTTTTTTTTTTTTTAATGCTCAGATTAAGCAACATACCCGTGTCTCGTTTTACTTTGATGCATATATTCATTTGGGTCCATATACCACTGGGTTTTACACACACACTCTGCCATTTGTGAACATTGAGGTCACTAGTATTCCTACAACTGTTCTGAGCACACTTACACATTTTTTCCTGGCGTAGTGGCGAAAAGGTTGCTGTCGGGTGTACACCTGGAGGTAGAATTGCTGAGTGATATCATATGTGCCAAGTTGTTTTCTATCTTTTCCTTCCAGATGCACAGTTTAAGAGATCTCGTGGGACACATCCTCTCCAACACTTGGTATTGCTAGACTTTCCCCCCCAATTGAATAGTGTTCTGGTATCCGTAAAATATATCAGCATGGGCATTAGAGATAAAATGGTGTCTTATTATGTCTTTGCTTTTGCGCATCCCTGGTTTGTTCCTTTATTTATTAACTTACGTGTTTCCTCTGTTAAGATGCCCATTTGTCTTTTGCTCATTTTCTTTTCCCAGTTTGATCCTTGCATGTAAATTTTTAGCAACATGAAATTCATTTGTGGTCAAGGTGATTTATTTTTTGCTGGTATGTTTTCCCCACAGCGATCTTCTTTTGGAATACTCCTCGAGAAAGTTGATAGCTTTGTCCATATGCTCTCTTCACAATCTTAAGTTTGTCATAAAGAGCTTAGATTATGCTGATGAGAATATAATTTTTATTGGTCTTCCTTGATGGAGTTGTCTTAACATTATAAAACTACCCAACAGCCTTGTCTGGGTAGACGCCCTGAGCACAGTTCTCCGGGAGAGGCCCACCTAACCCAGGTGAAGACAGTCTTACCTTCTGCCCAAATAGCCCATGCCAGCCAGCCTATCAGTTTCAGCTTCACAGACCTGGCACCTATCGGGGGCTCGGTAAATGCTTGTTGGTTAACATAAGATGAATAACTCAGCAAAGGATGCCACTAATTTCACCCAATTGCACATCTTTCTCTCTATGAGCTGGGGTATGCAGGCAAAATGTTTGGCCCCTTCTTTACTGGAACATGGTCTTAATTTTGCACATACTCTTGAAAGGACATCATCAAGTTAATTTTCTCCTTTGAATAAGAGACCTTCACATAAGAAGATAGATATAACCCACACATTTACGCATATGCCTGGTATTGGATATTCTATTTGTAAAACTCTAGCTTGGCTTTGAGGAAAAAGATCAACCTTTGGACCCTGTGGTCTTTATCACCAGGCAGGAAGGCCATGAAAAATGCTCTGTATCTGAAGGCCACGAAAACCCTCGGCACCCTAGTGCTGACCAGCACTTTTGAGAGAAACAGCAGACCCAGGGAGCTGGTAATGTGTACTAATGAGCTCTGTATCCTGAAATCCATATTGCAGAAGGGAGTGAAATCTACAGAAAGCCACATCTGTGTGCTCCTCGCCAGACCCCAGCAAGAAGCCTGAATACAGCATGTCATTATGATTAATTGTGGGTAATGAGGGTCTTATGAACCCAAGAAAGAGAAGCGTTTGTTTCTCTGCTGCTACAGTTAGAGCCTCTGATTTGTTTTCAAGCACTCTACAGAGGAAAGCCAAAATAGAACAGGACTAGTCTAGAGCCATTTCTTCCTTTCCTGCCAGGCATTTCAGTAAATTAACACACAAGAACCAGTTGGGGACTTTCTAAGCTCTTTCAGCGATGTGATTTTAAAAAAGGGGGAGATTCCTGGTTCAAAGGATTTTCATCAAAGCAGGCTGGAGGAAATCTTCTGTGAGTTCTCAGAGAAGCTCACTGGTGCTCTGGGTTTAGATACAAATAAGACAATGTTCCTAGAAGCAGAGTGAAAAAAAGAATTCTTTTATGGAAGCATCGGTATTTTCGTCATTCTCGAACCTACCAGAAGGTGGTGCAAATTCACTGCCGATACAGTAAAAGAGGACGTGGCTTTCTTTTCTTGAGTCCTGTTTTGCTCAAGTACAGTAAAACAGAAAAAAACCAAAAACCAAAAACCAAAAAGGCAAACAAACAAAAACCTTTCCATTAAAAAAAATAAATTAACAGACTGAAGATTTCATCTTTAAAAAAACAACAACAACAACACAACTCTCCTCATGTCATGTAACATCTGTCAACTTATTTCCTGCTGGAGTCAGTTGATGTAGTAGGTCAAACTAACGAACAAAACAAAACAAGGATGGGATGAAGATTTGAGGAAGATAATTTTTAAAATCTCAATGTAAGAAAATTAACAAGGTGGGGTTTGTAATGGCTTCAGACAAACACCACGCTAAGGAAATGGCCTTGTTGGAGATACTAAGGAACAGCAAAGAGGCAGTTAATCAGACATACATTGCATTCCATTTAAAAATATTTATTATTGTATTTGAATGTTTGGACATTTAAAAACTATCTTTAGGACGAAGCATTGTGATTTTCCTTTTGTGTAGCAGCGTGTGCATTTTTGAAATGGGAAACCTTCCTTAGGAAGATAATACAGGATGCAGAAGACCCAACAAGAGTGTTTGTAGAACAGACAAACAAAAAAAGGAAACAAACGCCACCATTAACAGCGAAAATAACAAAACCCTCTTTATTTGGTGTGAGGGAAGCGAGAGACAAGCCCTAGCTTGGAGCAACTTCTCAGAGGTATGCCTTCCTGCCCACTTTTCCAATAGTCGAGAGCTTTTTTAGAATGTGACATCCACCTGAAAGGGAGAAAGTTTTTTTTTTTAATATTTATTATCGCAATAAAATATCAATTGAGGCACTTTCGAAAAATCCTTTTCTGAATCCTCCCAGTTTCCACGACCACTCAGTCTAAACAGAGAGGTAGTATTTTTGAATAAAAACAAAACAAAACAAAACAAACAAAACAAAACCCCCAAACCTTTCTATTTAGAAATCAAAACAAAGACCCAAAAGAAGGCTTGAACATTTTCAAATTAGAATTTCTAAAGACAACGCACCGGGAGAGTGACCTCCGAGTTCTGGGTTAGTACTGATTTTTCAGCCCGAATCGAGCACTGTTTTAACAAATGTTACCAGAGAGAACAATGTATTTTTTTTTCCTAACTAAAATCTATCTTTTAAAAAATTAATTTGCTCTCCGCATTGCCGGATTACGTTTTCATTTAACTTCGGTGCCGTGCCTTGTAATTAGTTTTTCTTGATCTGTTTCTTGGAAGAAGAAGAAAAAAAAAAAGGAGAAAGAAAAAAAAAAAGGAATAAAAAAACAAGCTTGTAGGTTGCAGTTAAAATATTTTCCTTTATCACGGGCTAAGGACCAACAATACTGAACCCTGAGCGACCGGCGAGTCACACGTCCCCAGATCTCAACATCTTAAAATCTTTGGGACTTAATGTGAAGCCAAGGGCTCTTGGCGTAGGAAGAGTCGCTTGTGATTTATTTGGGAGAGGGACAGGGTCTTGGAAGGGAAAGCGGGGGTTTTCGAGGAGGACGGGTGGGTTTTCCAGAACAACTTACTCTCGGGCGGGCGGGCGTTTGCAGGGACAGGAGGGGAGTTGCAGTCCCTTCCAGGGCTCACCTGGAAAGTCCCCCTCCTGGCACCCGCTTTGTTTGGCGTTCCCTGAAAAGCCTCGTGTTGGCAGAGAGACCCACAATGAAACAAATTCTCATTTTATGACGTCTTTCCCCCTCTAGGAGTCCGAACAGTGTTTGGGGGGCTCGGCACGCATGGAGATAAAAGAGTTTTATTTTAAATGCGATACATGTCAGGATTAGACAGCGTTTCCTTTCAGCCAAACTACAGAGCGGATCTTCATTTCCTATTTCACTGCTTCCTCCGAAAGAAACTTTTCTTTCCTTTATTTTCCTTTTTTTTTTTTTTCTTTTTCTCTCCTTCCCCCCACCCCCCTCCAGCCCCCAGGCCCAAAGAGTCAGGGAAAAAAGTCCCCGGCACCGAGCTGGTCCCTCTGACCCCGGAAACCACGGCGAACTCCTGATGGTGTAAATATCAGGGCAACGTGTACATATCTGGGCAATGGGGCCTCGGCGGCCGCGCCGGCTTTCGCTTTCTTCGAGAGGCTGCGGCCCGGCTGGGAACGGCCTGAGCGTCCCCGCCGCCCCGGGCCGAGCTGCAGACCCTCGGGCGGCCCTCGGCGGGGCGCCAGCTCGCCCCAGAAGCCGCGCTCGTGGCCGCGTCGGGCCGCCGGGTCACGGCCTCGACTCGGGGGCAGGGCACAGCCTGGCCGCCTCCGCTTCTGGGATCCCTTGCTTTTCCTTCTGCGGCCCCGGGGCCCGCGTGAGCGCGGCCTTTGTCGGCGCGGGTCTCAGGGCCACCCGGCCCGGCGTCCGTCCCCCCTCCCCCCCACCCCCTCGCGGCCGCGGCTCCCGGTTCCCGCGCAGACGGCCCGAGAAAATGCGCGCAAACTGCAGTTTGCACTTTTGCGCCACTTGAGCGGGAGTCGGAGGAGCCCGGCAGAGACAACCCGAAAGGAGAGGCCGTTATTTATGGCCGGCGAGTTGAAGTCTGGCACCATATGGTGGGATTTATCAGTCCCTGGCCGCCCCCAGCTCCCCGGCCCCCCCAACGTCGGGCAAACAGTGCCCGCCTGACAATGTCGCCGACCCAGCCCGTGGGCTGGGAACGCCTCATGGGCTTCTTTCCTTGCCTTCAGCCCCCCGCATATTTCTTTCTCCAGAAGCTGATATTACACATGCTCTTAGGGTTGTTGTTGTTGTTGTTGTTTAAATGGCATTAATCACAGTTAAAAACGTAATTAGCGATCTTTGGGCATCAGTACTTAACAACCGCTAGTGGTACTCTCCTTCCCTTTGGAGGAGGCCGCGGTGGGGGCGACTAGGGCCAGGTGGAAGGTGGTGTAGGGTTAAGAAGCGTCAGACCTCGGAGAAGGGCCTCACTTCCTCTTCGTTTTGTAGCCCTTTGTGTTACATACGGGGGCAAGCAAGGTCTGCCAATCACTACCATTTCTCTTTCTTGTTCTATAAAGACAGGGTCGTCACAGCAACAGGGACATGACAGGCTGGTATCTCTCTCGAGCTCCAGGGGGCCCCTAATAGGATTGAAGCAAAAGATCAAGCGAATGGTTTCCTATTTTAGGCCCGTAATAACTCCCAACTGCTTGCATATACATGGGCCTTACAGTATTATGAGGCAATTTTTAATCCCAGCAAAGAGTAGCCTGTTTTCTAGCAGAGTCTATTTTAGAAAACCCTATGGGATCCACCCTCCCTCCCCACCCTCCCTCCTTATCTGCCCATCTTCTCTTTATTTGAGGGGAGGGAGGGAAATCTCCCCTCCCTCCTGATTTCACTTACTACCCCTCCCCCAGAAGCTGAAGGTGTCATTTCCTTTCATTAATTCATTTTACCAGCTCAAAGTAAATACTCCGTTTAGAGGGAACAAAGACACCCCTTTTTGGTATTCAGTTGAAGTCCCTGGTGGGATCAGAAGTTTGCACATCTTTTGGAGAAATTGGCCTTGGATGTGGCTTAGCCAGACACCGCCTCCCCTCCTCCCCAACCCCGTAACTCTCCGACGCCCATACCTACAGAAAAATGAAACAAAACAAAACAAAACCCTCAAAGCAACCCAAGGAAGAATGAAAAGGTTTCGCCACTGCCCCCACCCCTGCCAGTTATGTTCAAAATGCGAAGTGAAGTCCTGAAGTCACGTGGACGTGGGGAGTGTGTGTGTGTGTGTGTGTGTGTGTGTGTGTGTGATGAGTGGATGTCCTGTGTGTGCTTGTGCAGTAGAGACAGGAAACAAATGAAATTCACGGGATAAGGGGGCGGTTTGCTTTCACCCCCAAGACCTGGGGAAACCCATCAAATGAGACTGACTTCAAAAAACCAAGACTGCCTGGGAAATCTGAATGCAAACAGCCCTAGAATAATCAGCACCACCAACATCTGTCACCACAGCTGTTTCCTTTCTGGTTGGCGAGAGAACCTGTCTCTCTCTCCTGGGCTGGCAGTGAGCTCCAAGCATCGGGCCCAGGGTCTTTTTCTTCCAAACAGAATCTTCCAGGTGTCTGTGTACTTAGCCTGCTTGGAAATAAAACACAACACAACACAACACAACACAAGCATGCCGTTGCCACCTTTTAGGTGAAAATAAGAAACTTGGTGACGTAAGTTAGGGAGCATTTTGGTGTTGTGGTCATAGGTGGGGAAACTGAGGCACAGAGGCAGCCAGTGAACTTTCAAATTAACATCCAGAGAGTAATCAGAATTGTTGAATTCAGTCCTCAGCCTCCTGGATTCCGCTGGGTGTCTTGGAAGGCACTGTTAAAACGAGAGAGGGAAAGAGAGAAAGAGAGACAGAAAGAGAGAGAGAGAGAGAGAGAGGTGAGCATTTATATTGCTTGTCCCCCCTTGCGTTTGATCAGAAGATAATTAGTGAGCATCTAGAACGTGGAAGACAAAATGCTTTATGTGATGGAGGGGTGGAGAATGAAAGCTGGTCCCTGTCCTAAGAGAACATGTTTTCCGGGAGGGGCTCTGTGACAAGCAAGGGCATACAGCAACGTGGTGGCTTGATCTGAGGTTATGGGAAGGAGGTCTGACAAGAGAACCCGGAAGGTCTGGCTGGGGTGACCAGCGGAGACTTCACGGGAGAGGTGGCATTGGAGTCTCCAGGATATGGCAGCTGTCCGAGCTTCTGATAGGGAGAGGTAGGAGGGGACATTGAAAATGCAAGGAAATGCACTCACAGTCACAAGGGAACAAGCAAATTAGTTTTTCAGGGGATGGGGGCAATAAGGCAGGAAAGAGAGAAGACAGAGTACTGCCGGGCTAAGACTTTTGAACTTTAGCCTGTGGACAAGGGGAGCCCCCAAGTGATGGAGCGAGGGGGCATTTGTGGAGGGTGAATCCAGGGCAGATGCCCAGGCAGGATTTGGGGTTCGGAAGAAGGCATGGATTCTGAGATCCCAGTGGGGAGGCTGCGGGAGGGCCGCTGCAAGACAGTGGCGTAGGGATGGAAAGAAAAAATGATCGTGCAGAACTGGATGGACGAAGGGCTCAGAGCAGAGAGGCAGGTCAGAGGTGACTGAGTCTTCAAGCCTGGGTGACCAGGGAAAAAAGGCAGCCTCGTTATGTGCAAGGAATTAAAATAACATTTAAATCCGGCATTACATGCAGAGTGTTGAGAACATCGAGAGCTCCGTGAAAACAGAGAACTTCAGATACTGACACTGATAAGCTTTTACCAGCGTTGAAGAGCTTTCTTTGTCAAAGCCAGACACTTGGCCTCATGGCTGAGCCTCAGCCAGACTTAAAGCCAGCATCTCAGAGCTCAGCGCCTTTGTGGGGTGGACTGAGAAGCAGCCTGTAAAAAGCATATTTTCTCTAAGGCACATTATTCTTCCTTAGCACTCATTTCAATTTTTATGCCACTATTGAGAAAGGAAGTTAGGGACAGATATCCCAGAGGCATTTTCTTCTCCAAGTCCCATGCACGAGGAAATGTTCAGGTGTTAAAATTGGTCTGGCATTTATTTACTTACTTTTCAGTTACATCCAATGTTTGCTTGAGAATGTTCCAGGGGGCAGATCCCTGAATCATCAGACAGCCAATGCAGGCCAGAAGGATGGAAAATAGCGAAAAGGCACTGGACGGGGCCTCCGGGTCCAGACTTCCCTTCCTGCTTACGCCAGCAAGGCTGTGTGATCCCATCCGCACAGCGATCCTCTCTGGGCCTGATTGCCCCGCCAGAAAAACGAGGTGAGTCAAATGATCTTACAGGTCCTTTCCAGCTCCAGGCCAGTGGGTCATTGAGGCTACTCTTTCTCTGAATTTTCCCAGCCGTTTCTTCCTTATGTCTGTATTCTGGGTAGATGGTTTAGACTTTGTTCTGGATTTGAATAACTTCATTTGCACGGAACTTTACAAATATTTTGAAAGCGGCATACCATCCATTCTCCCTCGGTCCACAAAACTGCCGTGGGAAGTGAGCAAGCCAGGGATTTTGTTCCCGAATGTACAGCTAATGGTGATCATTTCCTGTCACGGAGTGCCTACGTGGGCCAACCTGTGCCTTACGTTTAATGTCTCATTTACTCACCACAATACCTCGGAGGTATTGTTAGCCCCACTTTACAGATGAGAAAGCCGAGGCTAACAGGAGTTGGGGTCTCACTGAAAGCCTCCTGCTTATGGATTGCTGAGTTAGGATTTGAATCCGGGCCCGTCAGCTCCAGCTTTGAGCTTTCTAAGGCTTGTGCAAGTTATACAATGGTCGCCGACTCTCTCCTTCTCCTACACAGTATTCCTCGTATGCTTTTATCATCTACATCATCAAAGGACACTGTTGGCCGGTGTGGCCTCGCGTGGCCTTGCCATGCAAAATAGAAGGGCCAAGATCTAAACCAGGCAAGCTGTTGACCGATGTTTATCAAGCACCCGATACATGTCTAATCCTCTACCACGGCCATGGGGACCCTGAAGAAATATTAGAAATGTCTCATTCCGTAAGGATTTTACAATCTGAAATGATAAAACCAACAGAGCCAGTAAAATGTCGGTACGTGGGCGGTGTTCTGTATCATAATGGAAACGACCAAAATTTGTAGAACTCTCACTCGGCTCCCAGTGTCGCCTGGGTAATTAGGTGTGATTCTCATGGCAAGCCTGTGCAGTGACACTCTTTACGTCTCTTTTAGGGATGGGGATGTTGATCGAGAGAGAGAGAGAGACAGACAGACAGAGAGAGAGAGTGTTTCAGTCACTGCATGGAGGTCCCACAGCTAGCAAGCGGCAGAACCGGAATTTAAAGCGGGGCCCCTCACCATAAAGTTCTCCCCTTCCTCTCTGTGCCCCACAACTTCTCATTCTTGACACCTTGTGCATGGGTCAGGGTGGGGGACACAGACCTCTGAAAATTGGAAAGTTCAGCGTCTGGAGATGTGATGAGACCACCTGTGATATGCTGAACAGACAAGCGGTCTCATGGCTTTATAGTCTCGCCTCACAGCGGAGAACAAATTCTATAGGGAGTTTTTAAAGTACTACAGGAGAGAGAAGAAATCAGTGGTCATTGAGATTTGGGGAATATGGGCTCTGGATATGAAGCCTGGGTTCAGGTCTCGGCTCCATCCTTTATAGGCTGGGTTTAATGTCTCTACACCTCAGTGTTCTTGTCTGTAAATAGGGTAATGGTATGTCTCTGTTTAGACTCAGATGTGGCATTTGAAATGGCTGACAGGGTGACTGGCCCCATGGCAGATACTCAGGAAAGTGACAGTTACCTGAGGCGGCTGTACAGTGAGAGCCTGTTGACAAAACCCGCAAATAACATGTTGATTCAAAGTGAAGACAGTTGGAGAATTTGTTATTTCGCCAACGGCTTCCTTGTCCTGGGTTTTGATTCATTTCCTGGTGTCTTTAGTGCTGGAATTAATTGGTAAGCCAAGAAGACCCAGTTCTGGCTATCTATCGCTGCATAATAAACCACCCAAATCAGTGGCTTAAGGCAACACTCATTTATTCTGCTTATGAATATGAGGGTTGACTGGGCTTAGCCAGGCAGTTCCTGCTTGGAGTTCCTTAGACAATTGTAGTCAGGTGGTTCGGGGGCTGGGGTCATCTAGGAGACTTCTTCACTGGTGTGTCTGAAGCCTGGGCATGGGCAGACTCAAGGAGTTGGGGCTCCTTGGGGATCTCTGTCTAGGTGGTATCCCCACCTCGTGTCTCTGTAAAACTAGCAGGACACCAGGGGGAGTCCTCACTGGCCTGCCTGGGTCCCGTGCCCGCTCTTGAACCAATCAAGGAGGCTGGAGGGAGGCTGCGCTTTGATCGGCCAGACCAGGATCTTGTGCTTCTCCTGGGTCAGCCCCATCTAAACTACTTAGAGCAAGAGGGGGGATGATGGAAAAGCAACACCGGCAACGTCTACTGGTGTTCTTTGTTTTTCCCTGGTGCTCTGTAGATACTTGTTATGACGATGATGGGTGGGGATACGTCTAACACCCCTCGCACTGAGCTCTCAACACCAGTGGCTTCTTTGCCCGACCCAGAGGCAGCACACCATGCTGTAACCTTGGGGTTGGCGTGGCTTTGCTTTGGCCAGACTTGCATTTCCCTGTATCTATATCTTTGCTTCTGTCATCGCTTCCACTTAGAATGGTCTTCCCGCCCATTTCCACCATCTGGAATTATATCGCCCCATTTCTAAGACCCCATTTATGGTCATTTTAGTCAAAGGAGAACTTTTCTTCTTCTGATTTTTATGGCCTTGCTCCTCAGATTGGGGTCCAAGTGCCAGCCACCTCAGCGTCACCTGGGGACTTGGCAGAATCTTGGTCCCCACCTCAGATTTTGTGATCAGAGCCTGCATTTTAACGTGACTCCCGGGTGGTTTGTAGGCACATTAAAGTTTGAGCCACACCTCTCCAGAGCAGTGGTCCTTACAGAGTGGTCCAGGTGACCAGGAGATCCCCCAAATTCTTTTGAGTATCTGGGAAGTCAAAACTCTTCCACACGAAGACTTCCCAGCTCACTTTTGTCACTGGGTTAGTGAGTATCCGGTGAGGCCTGTCTGTACTTCCTGATTCTTGAGGGCAAGGAGGGGTCCTAGGGTTTCTCCCCAGGCACCTGACTCCCTGGATTTCCTTTGTCTGGCTCAGGCCTAGACACAGAGCCTCAGAATACCAATGTTTGCGAAACACGTTGAAAATTAGGAAGACCTAATTTCTTAGATCAGCCCCCTTGCGTCATCCTTTCATTTATGGTACTTTGCACTCTGCAACTCACACTGTCCGCCTCCCCATGGGCAGAGGAGGAATTCTTGTTCTCGTTTAAAGAGCAGCAGCACAGATTAAGAGAAGACGTACAACTTGCCAACATCACAGAACGAGCCAGTGTCGTCTGGGACTTGGCTCTCAAAATGCCCCGACCAGACTTCTTGTCACTAGACTGTGGGTCTAGGAGAGTCCACAAATGAGCCCAGTGGTGTCCTGGACGCCTTACCACCACGAACAGCTGAAACACCAAGGGGTGGCAGGGCCAGCCAGACACTCATGTGCGAGGAACAGAATGCGGGCGATGTCGATGTGGGCATCTCTGCAGGGGCTGACGCTCATCCACCCTTTCTGGAACTCTGTTCATCTTTCCAGGGCTCTCCGTGCGCCCCCTACCTGTACTTAGGGGTCTCTGCTCTTTCTCTCAGTGGCGTGAGGAAATCTCTACTCTTATCACCCAGGCCGTTCCCATGAGGAAATAAAGATTTCAAGGGTACCTGACCCTGAGACGCGGCCGGTAAGTGGCAGATCGGCCACTTTTGGAGACCTGCCTCCGCGTCTGCCAAATCCCTCTGGCCCTCTTTCCTGATGGCCTGACTTTGCTGAGGGGCTAGATTTACGATCCCCATAGTGCTTGTTCATCAGTCTGATCCGGTCATTGAGAAGCCCTATTCGAGGACTGTCTTTTGGAACCAACACCCTTTCAGGCTGAACTGCGGTTTCCTTCCTCCTTCCCTCCTTCCCTTCCTCCCTCCTTCCCTCTCTCCTTCTTCCTCCTCCTCCTCTTCTCCCTTCCTCCTTCTCCTTCTCTTTCTTGCACTCTTTCTTCTCCTTAGAAGCTTTTGGAATCTTAGAAAGTGCTCTGTAAGAGGATGGAATCTTCCTTCTCTAGGGTTAAAAACATTGCCGGTCCTGGTGTAGAGATATTCTGGATGAAAGACTCCCCCCCCCCCCGCCCATGCCTTTCATGACACCCTCACCCCAGAAATGGTGAAGAGCCTGATGCTCTGAGGATCTCCCACCTCGTAAAAGAAAGCTTCATACTCCAGCCCCCTGGGCACTTGAAATATCACATTCAGAATCCGCAGGGCTCTGTTTCTATGCCCCACTCCATCCAAGGCAAACTGGCCATTACCCAGTGTTAGGGACTCAGGTGGGGGGCCAGCCAGGGAGCTATGGAGAAACCAGCTCATTGAAATCCGGATAATCCCTAAACCTCATTTTCCCGATTGCATATGACTGCCTTTCTGCCCTGCCCCCTTTTACAGGATCGCCAAGAAGCCACCAGACCGCTTTGCCTGGCACTCCTTTTATCTTCCTGGCCTGAGGGGGCCATGGGCTAATGATCAGTGAAATCAGAAAAGGCCAAGAGGCCCAGCTAATCCACAAATTGGATCATCCACCCCTGAATAATCAAGAGTTGCTGGCACAAAAGTTGGTTTCCTCTTTGATCATCAGCACACGGAGACAAAACACACCTACAGTCATTTCTTGTGGGAGTCCTCCGGTGAATTGAAGGCTGGTTGTGTTTGGCCAAATACAATTCGGATGGAAGGCCGAAAGAATCCAGTGTCCCGGTGTCCCTGGGGGGCTGTTTCAATGTGATATTGAGAAGACGATTCAGATTAAGAGAGATTGTTGTCAATTCACTGGATTTGATGGGTCGGGTCCACTTTGGGGTGGATGCTTCTCCAGCAGGAGGAGAGGGAGTTTAATCATATGTAAACCTTATGCTGTAGCTAATGTTACGTATTTTAATAATGGTGGCATGGTACTGTGATGTTGACACTCATAATTCAGGCATCCACCGCTTTAAGAAAACTCCATGGACAGAAATTTTAAATCTGGGGGAAGAAAGACATTAGGAAGTCATAATTTGTATTACAAGATGACTCTCTCTCTCTCTCTCTTTTTTAACTAAGGCATTCGTGCAGATTCTTTTAAATAGCAAGCATATCAGTGATTTTCAAGTGATCTGATTGACAAAAATGGCATTGACCCACAATTTGTCATAAGTGGGCTCCTGGGTTACTAATTTTTAATAATGAAGAAATAACCACCTACACTTGATCTGGGCCAAAAAGCTGAATGCAATAGATGTCCCTTTCTCAGCCTGGGAAGTTCCCAGGTACGATGGTATTATGAGTGTGGGTCCCAGAGCAAAGGGAAGCCAAGAGTTTTGTTGAATTTTTAGGTCTCACAGAACTTTCTGAGAAAGAAACCTTTCCATGTTAGGCCCTTGCAATGGTGTGAGCTCTGGACTCTATTTGGAGTCAGATAGACGTGAGATTTAATTCCAACTCTGCTGCTTTCCAACAACATTATTTACTGTCCCTGACCCTCAGTTTCCACCTATGTTCACATCCTGGTCAAAACACTGATATTCTCCTATCTCACCCCAAATAATATCCAGAAGCTTCATTATGGACTACAGGGCTCTCATAATCTGGCTTTTGCCAACCTCTTTGATCTCTTGCTCACCCAGCTCTAACAGCTCAGACAAGCCACTCACTTCTGCCTCAGGACCTTTGCACACGCTCTTTCCAATCCTGCCTTTGCAAGCCTCCCTCTCTTATTTCATTCAGGTCTTTGCTCGGATGTTATTTCATCAGAGAGTTCCTTCCTGGCCATTTGTTCTCAAGTCCATTTCCCTTTTGCCCTTCCACTGGCTTAATCTTACTTCACAGTATTTATTATTGCCTGACACATAAAATATTTATTTATTTGTTGATTAATTTGTTGTCTGTCTTTGTTGATAAAAATGTAAGTCCATGGAAGCAGGCTTTATCTTATTTACCCCTGCTGTAACCGTTGCCTAGGACTTTGCCTGCACGTGGTATAGACACTCAATGGTCACAGAACAAATGACCGTAAAAGTGGCAATGTTGGGGCACCTGGGTGGCTCAGTTGGTTAAGCATCTGAATCTTGATTTCAGCTCAGGTCATAATCTTGGGGTTTGTGAGTTCAAGCCCTGCGTCAGGCACCACGCTGACAGTGTAGAGCCTGCTTGGGATTCTCTCTCTCTCCCTCTCTCTGCCCCTCCCCACTTGTACTCTCTGCCTCCCTCTCTCTCTCTCAAAATAAATAAATAAACTTAAAAACAAAAGAAATGGCAATCTTAAGATCTACCTCACAGGTGTCGTCACCAGTAAGAATGATGTAGGTAAAGCCTGGAACAGAGCAAGTAAACGGTAACTATTATTATTGTTAATATTATTGGCACAAGCCTAGTGAACTCTAAAGTCTTTCTTTGTAAATGTTTGCTGAATCTGTTAGACTTGAAGGGCCCCAAAGGACCTGTGCTGGACAATGAGTCAATTCCTCCTAATGAATACAACTCGGGAACTCGCGTTTCTGAGGCACCTGTCAACCCCCCTCCCCTTGCTCAAGAGTATAAAACTCAAAAGCTTGCAGAGGCCATGCAGAACATAGGAACAACTGAAGCATTCTGGGTGCGTCTGCTGAACTGGAGGGGCCTTGCTCAACTCCAGGGAAAGATCCAGGGTTGTCAGATTTTGTATTTTTTAAGAGAGATTGAGAATCTAGATTTTTATGTAAAGTCTCCTTATTTTCGAAGTGATAGTCACTGTGCTGGCGGTCCCCACACCCACCCCCACTTTTGGAGATCCGCTGGAAGGACTCACAGGGGATATAGATGCATCATGAAAGGAAGGGCATAGCCCAAGGGAATCCAGGCCCGGACTCCTTCTGCTTTGTCCCCACCCCCACAAGGGGCCACCTGGAGCCCGGTCTTCCCCCAGCAACAAAGGGCAGTGACGCAAATGTGATTCTTCTTTGGGGGGAGGCCGATTAGGGACTCAGTGCCCCTGCTTTTTATTGGGTGCGGGTCAATCTGCCGAACACGTACAAAAATTGCAGGCTCCCAAGGGGGAAAGCACGCGTCCAACCTACATGATCTTGCTTCACAGGCCAGGCACGGTGAGCTGCTCTGAGGGAATGACTGCTCTCCACGGAAGGAACTACTTAGCAGCCAAGTTCCCAGCTGCCAGCCCAGGGCTGACCTTGCAAGCAGACCTTTATAAGGATAGCAGTTTTGGCCCTGTTGTGTGAACCCTTGTACAATTAGTAAGTGAAAAAATGTTCAGCCTTTTATTCTGGAACATTCCAAACACATACACACAAAAAGAAAATTGTATGATGAACCTGCATGTGCCCATCACCTGGCGGCTGCAGTTGACACATGCCTATGTTGAGTCATGTGTGTCCCCACCCACTTCCCATCCCGCCTTGAATTATTTGGAAGCGAATCCCAGACATCATATTCCATCTGCAAGACGTCAGTAGGTATCTGGAAGTGATAAAGACTCTTCGAAAATGTTCTGGCGTGCAAGCTTCCAGTTTCCAACCTCCGCCCCAAGCCAGGCATCCTTTCCAGGTGATGATTCTCGGTCGACCGGCTGCCTTGCCAAACGGCTTCCCCACCTACCGCCAACACGACTAGCACAGGGATTTGGGCACATTTATGGAGTACCTTTGTGCTTTCGTCAGGGCCATGCCGCCTGGCACTGAATTTTAACAGGATATTTGCTTTGCAGAATGATTCCAGTGGCTGATCCTGTGTGTGATATGGGCTTCTTCGTCTTGATTGTATGCGTTAGAAGGCAGTAATGGGACCTGCTCCTAGGGGACCTGTCTTCAGCGAGGCCCACAAGAGGCCCTGGGTTTATAGAACCTGGAGAAGGGGTTCTAGGCCTAAATGGAGCAAGGGAGAACAAGAGAAAGCAGCCACTTCCTGTGAACCAAAAGAGCAGATTTCTGCACAGTCCTGCTCTTGGTGCTGAGAGATACAGCAAAGAGAGAGGAGAGCACTGGACAAGGAGTCAGGATTCCTGGGATGCTCTCCCTTGGCTGGTCCACGACTAGCTGAGTGTCCTTGGCCGAGTCACTTTACTTCTTCAGCCTTAGCTTTCTTGATGGTAAAGTATCTGGGTCTTCATTCATTCACTCATTCATTCATTCGTTCATTCTCTAAGCATTCATTATATAGTATATACTGAGCTTGGCACTGTGGATAGGAAAATCAAAAACGTTGCGGCGCCTGGGTGGCTCAGTCAGTTAAGCATCCGACTTCGGCTCAGGTCATGATCTCACGGTTTGTGAGTTCCAGCCCCACATCGGGCTCTGTGTTGACAGCTCAGAGCCTGGAGCCTGCTTGGGATTCTGCGTCTCCCTCGCTCTCTGCCCCTCCCCCGCTCGCACTCTGTCTGTCTCCTTCTCAAAAACAAACATTTAAAAAATTTTTTAAAAAGTAAATAAAAACAAAAATCAGAAAAGTCTTTAAAAGACAATCCCTGCCCTCCAGGGGCTTACTCCAGTACAGAGTACACATGTGCACACACACGTACAGGCTATGTTACAAGAGTCATATGTGACGAGTCCTGATTGGAGGAGTGGGGAGGGGCTTACCAATTACGGAGCTCCTATTACGTACCAGCCCTGACTTTCTCAGACACCCTTAAACACATCGCTCTTCCTCGAGCTTCACCTCGAGCCTGTCACAATGAACTATTCCCAGCTGTGTTTGTCACGAGGGCCGCCATGACAAATAGCACAGACCGAGTGGCTTAAGCAACAGAAATTTATTTCTCCACCGTTCTGGAGCCCGAGATCGAGGTGTGGGCTGGGCTGTTTTTTCCCAAGTCCTCTCTCCTTGGCTTGCAGACGGCCACCTTCTCCTTGGGTCTGCTCATGGCTTTCTGTCTGTGTGTGTCTGCGTCCTCTTCTCCTAAAAGGACATCGGTCATGTTGGCTTAGGGCCCAGCCGTAGGCCCTCGTTTTACCTTAATCACCTCTTTAAAGGTCCTCATCTCCAAATGCAGCCACATTCTGAGGCACTGGGCATTAGGGCTTCAACATATGCATTTAAGGGCACAATTCAGCCCATAATACAACCCTCCCACCACAAATTGGAGAATGGACACTTGAATTTTATTGATGGCCTCCTAGGAGCCCGGGACAAAGCCAGACCTAACTTTTGGCAAGGCCAAATTCTTCCCTACACGCCTCTCTTCCTTCCGTCCAATCAGCTTTCCAGACACAGCTCTGGGCCTTCTTTCCTATACCTTCTGAGCTCCCTGTAACCTCTCCATCCTCTTGTCTCCTCTGGCCCTGACTCTTACTAACACATAGCTTCCCACACAGGGGTGGTGGCTAAGAACTTGAATAGCTTTGGGACAGATACTTGGTTTCAAGTTCAGACTCTATTACCTACCAGCTGTGTGACTTTGGGAAAATGACTTAACCTTTGTACACTTTAATAAATGTTAGCTATTACTTTTGTTATTTGGGGGAGTAATTTAACTCCACATTATTTACAAGTTACATGGTGTTTTTATGAAGGGCTGATCTTTGGTTTTGTGCTATTATTATACACTTCTTTACATCTTCAATTTTATGTTGAAAACTCTTTGAGGGGCAGGGCTTTAGCACTTTGAAGACAGATACTAAGGCATTGAGGATACAGAGATGAGTGGCATGTTTTTATTCTATAGTATCTTCTGACTTTCCAGCGAGGAGAAGGGAGATAAGTAGACTAGCAATTAGAGCCCAGTGCAGTTTGTCTTGAGATAGAAGTAAACCAAGTATGTTCTGGGGACCATAGAAAGGGACGAGAATCCAGTTTGGGGCTTAGGAAGAAGAGTTGGAGGAAGTCAGAAAGACTCCTTAAAGGAGGTGACACTTCAGCTGGACTCTTTTAAACTTTTGTGACCCTCAGATCATTGGTGCACATTATAATCACCTGGGGAACTTATTAAAAATATAGATATCAGGGCCCACCCCAACCTACTGACTGAGTGTACAGGGTTGGGGCCTAATCATCTGTTTTGCTTTTTGTTCTTTTGGTTTTCTGAACCTGCCTGACTTTTATAGGTATTTGTGTTTTTGAGGTCAGCAGAGAATACCAAATTTGTTTTGATACTTGTCTTAGTTGAGGCTGCTATAACAAACAATACCATTAACTGGATGCCTTATAAACAACAGATGTTTATGTCTCACCAGTTGGAAGTTAGAAGTCCAAGATCATGGTGCCAGCATGGTTGAGTTCTGGTGAGAGGCCTTTTCTGGGTTTGTGGATGCCCAACTTCTAACGGTATCAACATGGCAGAGAGCAGAGGAAGGAAGTAAGCTTCCTTCTGATTCTTATAAGGACTCCCCGCTCATGGTTTCATTTAGCCCTAATTATTCCCCAGAGGCCCCACCTCCTAATACCATCACTTTGCAGGTGGAGTTTCAGCATATGAGTTTGGGGGGGGGGGACACATTCAGTCTATAACATTACCTGTTAGAAAACGAACTACTGGTTTTAGCAAGCTCATCTCATTATTTGTGTAGACAGTAGTCGATAAATTTAAACAAAGAACTCAACCTCTGGAAGAGTCTTTGATAAGTGGTAAAGGAGATTAGTGACCACAGACTTAGATGCAGAGAATGTGACCTGGAACATATAGAAACCGAGTATGGAAGCTACAGGACCGCTTCCAGAGAAGGATGCCCAACATCACCAGGCACCGAGACAGTGCGGGAGACTCATGTTCAAGGCTAATGTGCAGGGAACCCAACCGATACCTGTAGTAGGTTAACCGGGGCGTTCAGCTGTATGAAGGCATGCTTGGGGAAGAAAGTGATGTGCCTAGAGCTGGATATAGTTGTGCACCATAGCGAGGTATGTTATAACCGGGGACACTAAGTATCTCTGGATTCAAACCCTACAGGGAGGAAATGAATGCCCCCTTCTGAACAAGGGGGCCTTCAATTCTGTCATTGGGACTAAGAAGGTGGGTAACAAGTTAGTAAACACCAAGCGAGAATCAAAACTGAATAATAGATTGGTATTGTTTTCTTTTGAAGAAAGTGTTCTGAGGTTAAGAGAGCAGTTTGTTAGCCGCTGGTCTTGCCAACCCCCTTCACGTTGTAAATGGGCCCAGGGAGACGCAGGGGAAGTATCTCGCCCAAGTCATTCTGCTTCTGCCGCCTGCGTCTGCACCAGAACCCTTGTGTGGAGCTCTTGCTGTGGTTCTTTGGGCTTCGGTTCCATCCGAGAATGACCCATAGTGGGCTCACTTCTGCAGACGTGATGTGAAGGAGCGAGGGACACCTGGTCTACATATGCCTGTGAGTCACCACTGTATCCCCAACCTGTAGGCCAAAATGTAAAACTCCTACGCTTTTGCCTCCTGGAGAAATATTCATGAGATCACTTTATAGTGGGAACAAGGCATTGCACAGAGCTTCTCGAAGCATCACCGGAACCCATGCTAACCCAGGAAGGAATTTTCTTCAGTATCACAGTCCATCTTCCAGGAATGTTGAGTTGACAGCTAAAATGGGCACCGAAGGGTCTGGGATAATGGTGGAGCTGACAAGTTTTGGGGTTTAAACAAAGAAGGCATGAGCCTGCTTAGGTGATATGGGCCCTGGGGCCATGGAGGGGCGATGGTGATTGGTTAGGTTTTGAATCGTGTTCTGCAGCGGTTGTTGAAACTGCCCTGAAAAGAAACAGGGCTGGCATGACTCATGCTAACCTCATAATCTGGAACAAATGTCTGCCCTCTATGAATCAAGACAACAAACACCACAGGGCAAAGACTGAATTTTATTTGCAGCATGGAGCATCGTGCCCAGCTCGTTGAACATTCAGAGTCCCAAGAGAGCTGGGTTTCGGGGTGCTCTTGAGCTACTGTTTACAGTAGGAATACACTCCACTTTTCCCCTTCAAGAATTGTCTCTCCAAGTCACTTTCCCCTTTCCTCACTATCTACTCTGTCTTCTTACCCCATCAGTCAGGACACCTTCTCTCTCATCCATTCAGCTCTGTTCTTCCCTCCACTGAGGGGGTGATGGCTCTTTGATTGAGAGAAGCATGAGGTTTGGGAGAGGAGAGAAGGGAGGTGTGGATTTTGTCCAAGTATGTGGGTTGCTGGTAGAAGAACATGGCAGGGTGGTCGCTGAGGCTGAGTGTGTCCTATATGCTCACCAGTGGGTTGTGGCTGGATGAAGCTGTGTATGCATACTCTAGCCAGAGGGCTGCAGAATCGCTCCACAAACATATCCTCTGCTGTACTTAGGCACCTTGGGGCAAGGAACAGAACAGTATTCGATACCTTCCCCTCCAAGGGAATTCAGGCACAAACAGAAACACCAGAAGATCTCTCTGTCATAGAAAGCAATGGTACAAGAAGGGCCGTGCAAATGGAGAGGCTTCGCATAGATCTAGAACCATGTTATCTGGGTAGCTTTATGGGTGGTTGGGGACATAATGATGAGGAACATACAGGCATGGTATTGTCAGTGCTTGAATGGGCGTGCTTGTTATTAAAAGTAAATACATGAAAACAGAAAAAGGTCACGCATAGACCAATGCTGAGATTGTGACGTGAACCAAGGATCGTGATTAATATAAATCTGCGCATAGAGGCTGGACAAGGGGCAGGGTCTAGGTCACGGTCATGTTTTTGTGGGTTTTTTTGTGTGTGTTTTGTTTGTTTGTTTGTTTGCTTTGTTTTTTTCGATATATCACTGTGATTGAATGTAGGGGAATAGGACTGATTTAGAAGATTGTGTTCCAGGCTCCTAACTAGTGTGGTGGCAGTTGGGGTGGAAGGAGGGAGCTGGCTTGAGACCCAAGCAGGAGGACGTAGGCAGGGCCTTGCAACTAACTGTGTGTAAGAGGTGGGGAGGGTAGTGTTCAAAGCTGATGCCCAGCTTCTCTTTGGTTTGGTTTAGGCTTGGTTGTTCCTTGAATTTTTCCTAGCAGGAATTTTTAACGAAGACTCTAGGTTCATATAAGCAGGGTCAACAAACAGATCTTGTTTCTCTAGAGGGTGGGGAAAGTATAAAATTCTAAATTTTCACTTGGAAGATGGCCTGCATTAGAGGAACTCAGCCACGTACAAGCCTGGGCCTCCCTGTCCCGGAAAGAGCTCAGGACTTCCTGGGAAACTGGAGCCCTAGAGAGAGACCAGAGCTTCCATATCTTACACAGGCTCTGGGGTTTCATGGTAATTGGGGCTTCTTATTCTGCCCTGTTGGGAAGAGAATACCTCAGGTCGCAGGGCTCTAGGCCAAGGACCCAGATGCAGGTTGTCTGCTCCCAGGGGAGGCCTCCTGGGCTGCCTGCCCCAGCCAGAACCAGCACTGTGTGCCCTGGAAAGAAGCCCTGTCCCCACTGGAGCCCATGGAGGCCCCTACCTAAATCTGTGGTCTGGGGAGCTGGGGAGAAGGCAGAGATACTGGTGTCAGGCTGAGGACAGGTGGGTATGTGGTGCTGGCCGTGGATGGAAAGGCAGGTGCATGTGCACCTTTCAAGACCCTAGCACGCCAAGGACCACTCAGGCCCCTTGGAAATAGTCCTGCCTCCCCAGAAGCCACCTGGCAAGGGCAGAATCTCTTCATGACATCTCAGCCAACTTGTCCACCACTGCGAGTCAAGCCTAGCTTGGGTGAAGGGGTAGATTCCAAAACCACCGACTGAGCTAGAAAAACAGGCGGAGAGGCCAGATTAATGATAATAGGTAACATCCATTGAGCTAGTACTCTGTGCCAGGTACTGTGCTAAGAATTCAGTAGGTGGAATTATACTTAATTCTCGTGAGACTCCTTTGCTATATAATTGCCATTTTACAGATGGGAAACCTGAGGTTCTGGAAGTTAAGTCACTTTGTTCAAGACCACAAAGATGGTTGCAGTGGCTTCCAAATGTGCCAACTGGGCTGGGCTTGGGGAATGTCTCAAAGTTCTCATTCTTGTTTATGAGTTAAGGTGGACGGCAAGACAGACTCTTGTGGGAGATTTAGGGGGTGGGAAGGAGGCAGCAGCCATTTTGCAACTCACACACATTGTCACTGACCCATTGTCCCCTCATTGGTGGGAGGCCTGCAACCACTTCGCCGTCGCCTGAATCGTTCTTCAGCTTTCCAGATGCCTGGGCCAGATACATATTTAGGTTGTCCTAAAGGACGCTGCGCACTGTAAGACACTCACCACCACTAGGGTCAGGGGAGAAGTAGAGCTGGTGTGGGTCTGAGTCCATCCTGTAGGCTCTGGCTTGTAATTATGGGTTCCTTGATCTTATCCTTGACCTTATCCTTGATCTCCATCTTCCCTTCCCAACTGCCTGCCTTGCAGATGTCAAGCTCCGGCACCAGATGCAAAGACATACCTCAGCGAGAAAGCTCCCACAGTTGTGTAAGGGCAATTCCCTGTAAAAAATTCCTTTACGTAAGTATCGAGGGGGCGCATAAACACCTACGATATGCGTATATATGTGTGCAGACGCATACATGCGTATCCTACAGGCATATATAGGTTGTGTGTACAGAAAGATCTTCTGCTTCTCTGGTTGGGTCTTGACACGCTGATGCAACTGGGATCTGATCTCAGGTAATTTTACTGCAGGACATGCATGCATGTTCAACAAGTCCGATTACGTGGCAGTTGGTGAGAGGGGGGTTCCGCTTTGCACAGGCTGAGATTGAGGTGCCTGTGAGATGTTTGGGCGGGCGAGTCATGGGCCATTGGAGGTACCTGAGAAGCTTCGTGTGCAGTGGATGATCAGGGAAGGGGGAATCATCGTGGGCTGGCTGGAATTGGAAGCAAGTTTTATGATGGTAAGACCTGATTTAAGTCTCAGCGGTAGGCAGGAGCTGGTTAAATGGATGGGAGGGGGTGGGCATTGTGGATGGGCATGAGAATGGCCTGTAGCAGGAATGCGTGGGGTCTGATGTGATCAGCCTGGATGGTCTAGGAGGGGTGTTATCGATTATATGGCCATTGCAATCTAGACAGGTTTGTGAATTTATCTCCCCGAGGATGCGGTGGGCTCTGGGCATTGTGTATTGCACCTGGTAGAGTACGTTTCTGGTTTAATTAAATTCAACTTGCCTCAAACATTTTGTGAGCACCTACTATATTGATATACATATGAATAAAACATGAACTGCGTCCTGGAGAAATCTGTGTTCAGTTGTAGATAGTGAATGTATTTTTGTTAGTTTGGATTGAATGGACATCTTGGGCTAATAGTGGGGTTGGCTGTGGACCCCTGCTTCCCTTTCTGGCTAATTGTGTGGATGAAATGATGAAACTCGGGTCTGTGTCTCCACCCACTCTTCCCTCCCTCCATTCATCGGAAGCTACCTTGCTCTACTTACCTACCTACCTCTCTTTCATCGCTCTCTGTCTCTCAGTCACCTGTTATTTCTCCTCTTGTTAAACGCGGGCAGGATCTGAGCAGCCTACAAAAGTAGCCATCCACAAAATGACAATTAAAAGAAGCAGAGAAAAAGAAAGTAGGGAGAAACGGATGTTGGTACGACAGGGACTGACTGAATCAGTATTGTAGCTGAGCATCGGGCCAGGTTTACTAGAAACTAAGGCAAAAAGAAGAAAGACAAGGATGCACACTTGATTATCCAGTCGGTGATATTTGAAGAGAGAAGGAAGGCAGGCAGGGAGCTGGACCTTCCCAGCATTGGGTAGAAGGAGAATTTATTGTGTCCGGGCTGCATAGGACATTGGGGAGCGTAATGGCCACCGTCTTGCCCTGCAGTTCTATAGCAGCAGAGAAATGTTCCTCAAATGTTTCTCCTATCGACCCTCTAGAAAGGCTAAGGGCATAACATTAAATCTTACTTCAGCACAAGCTTTCCTGTGGTAAGCTAAGCTAATAATGTCCACCACATTACATTCTGACTACCGGACTCAGAACAGGGACTGAGCCTGGGGTACTGAGAAGGGCTGCTTAGCTGGCTTTAGCTCTGTCTGTCACATTGTATTTGTTTCCAGAGAGCCTTTGGCTCACGGTCTTTGGTCTCCCTACCGGAAAGATCTCTTCATCCCTTCAATACCTTGTCATCAACTCAGAACTTGCTTAATTCCAGGGCTAAGAGAGCCAGCCTGCCCTCCTCCCTTTCCCAAAGCCAGCAGCTGAAACACTGTGCCAAGAAGGTCTCTCAGCTTACAAAGAATTACGGCAACCACACCTTTCCCCAAGCAGTGGAATAACTTGGGAGCCCCCTGGGGAGCAGTGCCTGGAGTTATGGGGTCAAGGGCTGGCACATTTCTCCACCAGCTTGTTTGCAGTGGGGTTGGTCCTGGTCAGTTACCAGGTAACTATCAGCCTGCAGCTCCTCTGCATCCAGTGCTTGAGAGTATTAGCTGTGCTAGTCCCCAGAATCCGTCCCATGCTCAGGGCCAACTTTTGGGGAAGCAAGGTCAGACCGGAGGGCTTCCTGGAATTGTGAATGGAGAAGCAAGTGCTCCCAGCACGAAGGCCATTGGGCCGTTGTTCCATGAGGAGCCACTGAGCACCTGCTAGGTAGAGCATCTGAGTTGCTGCAGTGTGTCTCAAGGGGGGGGCTGGCAGGAGAGGGAACACAGAAAAGGCAAGAGACATGAAAGGGCCGGGCCTGGGTCTTCAGGACTACTCAGAGGGGTCTGGGGAAGACTGGAGACCACCTAAAATGACACGACACAACAAGAAGGCTTCCCAATTACGAGTGCACGGCTGCGTGTCTCAGAATGCCGGCGTGACTTTGAGCAAATCGTGGGACCCTTTTGCTCCCAGGTTTCTCATCTTTATGAAACAAGAAAAGCAGTAAATGTGCAGCTTTCCTGGCTGGAGGTGAGGGAAAGAGGAAGGCTATAGTGTGGAAGTGCATGGACAAATAAAAATGGGCCACATGGAAACTCAGGTGGATGTTGTCGTCAGCGCAGTAACTACTGATCGTAAAACAGTACTGGTGAAATCACAGGCTGTGGCTTCCAGAGTTAGAACGGGCCGGTAACGCCAGGCTGACTAGGGAGGCCACTCCGATGAGGCGGCATTCACCTGCCCCTCCTCCCCATCCGGCTCTATCAGACAATAGCCATCTTCCACTGGCCTTCACTCACGCCTGTCTTGACATTCACACTGTCGTCCCACCCTCATATTTAGGCAGGCCTCACCCAACTCATCCTGCCCTCTTGCCAGGTGGTTGGCTACTGCTCCTGCTTATAGTAGAGGTCACAGACCCAGGGACGCTGCCCAGCTCCTCGCTGGTCAGAGAAACCCCTCTTGTCCCAGCTTTCCTTTATACTTGAGTGTACAAGTTACTCCCTTTTACGGCCAATGCTAAAATTAATATATTATGGCCATGTATTAATAACATAGTAATATCTAATAATATACAGTACACCATATACTATATGCTCTCTCTCTATATATATGAATATATATCATATGCTCTATTTATACTACATAGTATACTATAAATCCATATTGTGTATATGATATACATACTAATATATACATTATATATTATGATACTATGCAATACATTACAATATAATTTCTTATTCAATATTCAGAAAACCCCACTGTGCCATGCAGTGTCGGTGGAATAGTGGTGAGCATAGCTGCCTTCCAGAAAGCCCCACTGAGATAGGTATTTTTATTACCACTATTTTGCAGATGAGGAAACGGAGGGTTAGAATAGTTTAAGTGATTTGCCCAAAGCTATTCACGTCGGAGACTGTGAAGCCATGATCCTGACTTGGAGACTTCTCTTTTAGCCACTGTTGTTTTCTGATTTCCCACTGGTTCTCCCGATTCGGTAATAGTAGATGATGTACTTCTGTAGTAATATGTTTGCCTTGGTCTTTGTTGCTATTTGGTGGTGAGATAGTTGGGGCAAGCTGTGTGTGTGTGTGTGTGTGTGTGTGCGCGCGCGTGTAGACTTCTCAGGCTGATTATCTGTCACTTTCTTGAAGGCAGGAACTGTCTCAGGGCATTAGACTGGGGACTCCCTAAAGGCTCCGTGTGCACCGTAAGACTCGACTCTGCATAGGCCATATGTAATAAATGTAAAAGAACCTGCAGAAGCAGTCGTGGAAATAGTCACTGACCATCCTGAGCCGTCAGCTCTGTTCTTCTCCCCACTCATCCTCAGGGCCTTCCTGCAGCTTTTTAAAAGTTTGGCAGTTCGCTCTGTTGGAGGAAAAGGTGAAACATGCAGCATTTAAAAAAGATGGTGAAAGATACATTATTAGCATCTCATTGGAAATGTTGTGACAAGGGTAAGTGACAAGGGTAAGTGAATGTTAGTGGAAGAAAAGGAGAGTTGGGGTGGGTACGAGTGTGAGGATGGACAACATCTAGAACTCAGATTTTGCACTGACAGCAATTTCCCACTGTTGTAGTTGTGAGTTTGATGTCTGGGCCAGTCCGTGTACCTTCCCAGCAAAGATGCAGAAATAACACATCTTTCCCCTTCATGCGGTTACTACATCTGAAAGATTAGAAGCACTTTACAAGCAGTAGGTATTTTATAAACCATCCCTCCAAGAACTACATGTTGGAAAGCTCTGTCTCCCCATCCTAGCCGACCAAGGAACAGCGAGGTAAGGGAGGAAACGTGACCCCCTCCTTGCCTTAAAACTTCTGTGCCCATCTGCCCAACCCCCGCCTTGACCTCACGGCCTTGCCTGGGTCCTGGTCCCTTTGCCCTGGCAACGCTTGCCTGATGGCTCACATTCTGGTTCTCACTGCTCAAACCCATCCGACATTCCTGAGTCAAAGTAGTCTGTTCAAGCACTGCCTGAGTGAGGCACGAGCCCCTACCACAGACACTAAGGCTCTCCTCAGAGAGGCCTCCGTGATTTCTCTTCAGTGGTCCAAAGTGAGCCCCTGACACATTTAATAAATATCTTGGGGGACCTAGCGTAGGTCAGGCATTGTGTAGTGGTCACATACAACACAGGTTTAAAAGTGACCGGAGTTGGCTTCAAGTTGCTTAGTCTCTAGTGGGGCAGACACCTTACACAATGTTCCGGCTGCTGCTACAGTGGGAGTATGGTTAGGATGCTGGAGGAACGCTGAGGATGAGGTTAGGATGCTGGAGGAACGCTGAGGATGCTCTCAGCTAGCCTGGAGCAAGCACAGAGGGCTTCCTGGAGGGGGAGACATATCAGTTAGTCTTTTACAAAGTCATCATTTACTGTATCCCAAGCAGAGCCCTCTGCCGCCTCTTCCTGTATGCATTTGCTGTTAGATTGAAAGTCCTTGCCTTCCCTACACCTCCTGAAATGTATCGTTCCTTCCAGACTCACTCAGAGGCCACTTCCTCACCCGTGAATCATTTCTAGATTCCCTGATTTAAAGAGACTTCCTTCTTTGACCCTGGTGCTACTTTGTGCATTACCTCTCATGGCTCTTAATTTGTCTCTGGTTTTATTATAGTTACTTGACATTATCATCTCAACACACCCTACTCTATGTTTAACTCATTATCTGTCCCTAGCATAGAGCTTTACAGGGCTGTTCTGATAATGTCTGAATCAATTGCTTTGTTTTTAATGTTCCCCAAGAGAGGACCAAGAGCCTCCTGGGATGGATTTGAATGAAAGGCAAAGCCAGGCTTGCTGAACGTGTAGAATAGTGTGTCCATTTAGCTCAGGACCTGGGCCTCATCGGGCTGAGGTCATGGATGGTCCCTGTGCGGTCTAGTGACCTTGGATATGTGCTCTGGCCTCAGTCTGAGTCCCAACTTCCATCACCAAGTGACCCATCTGCAGGGGAAGGCGACACTGGGTAAGTACTGAATTGGGGGTGGGGGAGAAGCTTCGGGGACAGAAAATGGGGGTTCCAGTGCCCCCTTGCCACTCACAGTTGAGCGGCCAAAAACAAGTCACATCAGAGATCCATGCCTCAGTCTCCCCAGGTACGGAAGGTGGCATTGCATTTAGGGAGTTTTCCAACTCACAACTGTACAAAGGATGGTGGAAACAGCTGAACACACGCATCTCTCTATGGGGTAGAGAGCGTATGTAAATGCTAGTTTGCAAAGGGACAGCCCTTGTGATGAGTTGGCATAACCCGGCTCTCTCCATTCTCTGACCCAAGCTGGAAATATCTTCTCAGTTGTTGACGGGAAATTGCGCCCTTTTGGTCAGAAGCTGAGAGAACATCAATATGAAATGCCACATTTTATAGCTTCAATGACTTTGCTAAAAGCTCATCCCAGCCCGCTGGTCATTTGGCTCTGAGAATAGGCCGTAAAAGGCTTCCATTCGCTGTATTTCAGGCTATTTTACCTGGAGAGAGTTTGTAAGCAGGGAAGACATGCATTTTGAAGTGCATTAAGAGCTTCTGAAATTGTCATTAACAGTTCTCCTTGATGCTCCACAGTAATGAAATGAGTGACAGTGACATAAGAAAAAAATAACAGCCCAATCTTTGTGTTTTGTAATGAATAATAAAGTATTTTAGCCTCTTTAGGGACTTAACACCACAGTAATCCTTTAATCCCTGGAAAAACCAATTTTGTTGACATGAAAAGGGGGATATTTAACTTCATCCAATTAATTTTCTACCTTCGAGATGCTACGATTATGAGGACCAGATTGAATAGATTCATTAGAGCCACCATATTGTGTATCAAGTTGTGGCTTTGACACCGGAAAGTGGCACCAGCAAGGGAACTCGCGGTCACAGTCGTGTTGAAATGTGCCCACTTTGAAGCACCAGGGCTCTGAGGCCTTCACATCTCAGCCCCGTTGCTTGCCCCCAAGTGCTCACATCTGCAACCACTCAGCCACCACGCAGCCATTAAACCGAGAACTTGGCTGACATTCCCCCAGTACCAGCTCGCTCTCTCTGTTTGAGCTCCAAATTAGGACTGTCCCTGCGAGAAGGCGGCAATGCTTGCGCATAAGCATTCCCAACAGCGAAGAGTTAGCTAAGTGTGAACTCAATTTTAAATTACACGGGGGGGGGGGGGGGGGGGGGGGAGGGGGGACGCCATTCAAATCCTTCTCAGAACAATGGATTGGAATGGGAGATAGATTGGAGGTTTCATTGTTTTTGCATTGGACTTCAACATGCGGACACGGGGAGATTTTAATTCCACCTTCCACGCAACCCCAGGCAGAATTGGATTTGCAGGGATGAAAGAAAAGAGATGATGAAAACCGAGGGCTATGGCAGAGCCACAAGTATCCCAATGGTATCCTGTCTGAAGACGGTCCCTTTGAGAATGAAAAATGGGACATGGGAAATGTCAGAGTGACCCTTATTCTTACCCCAGCAGCCACTTTCAGTACATGTCATTTACCACCAGCCTGTCACCAAGGAGCATGATTATACACGTTGGCGTCCGCTGTGTCGTGCTCAGTGCTAGGACACAGGCATGTGTCCAGCAGTGCTTCCTAAGGAGGAAAGACATGGCGTGATGATGAAGAAATGACACGGGCATTTTTGTGTGGCCTGTGAGGGAGCCAGTTCCGTGGAGAAATGAGGGATTTTGGAAACAGAGTCTGAATCTTTGTCCCACCACCCTCGATGTCACAGGCTTGGACTCATTGGAGACTTGGCTCTCTCATCTGTAGGATGGGGAGAATGGGCCCAACCTCTTAAGAGTTTTTATGGAGCTATAGAAGGCAACGTCATGAAAACCCCAGCCCAGTGCTTAGCGAACTGTAAGTGTCAAGGAGACACCAGTTTCCTTCCCTCCCACCATGTGACGTTAGTCTCATTATTTGATTGACTCTGGCATAAATAAGAGAAGTTTAAGGGACTATTGCATCACTTAGTTTCCCCCTTAGTTTTGCACATGGGAAGTGAAGTGACTTGCTCAAGGTCAGGTGGCTAACTGATTATAGAATGGACCAGCTCATGAATCCTAACTCCTGCATCGGATCTCTTTCCATGACCTCACGCAGTTTGGACTGACTGGCTGGCTCTTGCTTGAGGGGAAGCATTCCTCATCCAGGTCATCTTACCCCAGGTGATTGAGTTCAGCTCTTCCCCCTTGATCCTCTATTTCCCAGCCCCCCTTCTAATCACAAATATTCCTGATTCCTTAAACTTTCTTTGGGTCCCCTGGTGAGTATGTCTCCATCCTGAAACTTCCGTTTACTTTTCCCTTTAGTTTCAGGGAAGATACCGGTTTCCTCTTGGAAGCTGTTCTTTGTGGAACTTTTGCCTGTAGGTGCCATAGCCTGTCCTCCTTAGAAAGCACCGTGCTGGACACATACTGGCGTGCCAAGCACCGAGCGAGACACAGCGGATGCCAACTTTTGAGAGTTTCTCAGTCTTGAATAAGGAGTGCCTTTCTTTCAACTCCTGGGCTTCCTAAGCAGCCAGACAAGAACCAAAGACCAGGCATCCCCCAGTTTGCTAGGAATGAATTGAGGAGGTGGGGCTCCAGTGGTCAGGTGCAGCTCTGAGCTGAGAGCGGCAAGAACCAGGTCCCCCTGCATGTGGCAGTGGCCGTGCTGGTAACTCTTGCTTTTATGCTTGCTCTGACCAATTCTAGGATCTGAGTGGTGAGACTGAAATGGGGTCCCCTTGGAGGTGAGACAAGAGACAGGGAGGGCGGCCAAAGCAGGGGCTTGGTGAACACACGGTTCAGGCAAAGGCACTAGTCATTAAGTCTACTACATTTTCTGGAAGAGTGTCGTATTCGCTCCTGCCAAAGTCCAACCTTCTGGGCTTGTCTACTGTCAGCCTGGGTCCGCAATCTTCAAACAAACAAACAAACAAAATAGTGGCGTTTAAGGAAACCATTTGTTTAAATGGAAGTATGCAGAAAGATCTTGGCAGGAGGCGAATCTGTAGGGACTGGATGTGGCCTGACCGGCTCACAGAAAGGAAAAGAGAAACATTTCTCAGCAAAGGCAGCAAACGGGAAGGTGGTCCACACACCGCGGGCCAGCTGCTGCCTCTGCTGAATTTCTTCATTCATTCAGCGAATATTTTCTTGCGAACCTTCTCTGTACCCCACTAAGGATACCCCAGGGAGTAAATTAGAAAGTGTACTTTTCTTCAGGGAGCCTCTATTCTCCTTCCCTTTTCCCATACGCATTTCTTAGACTCCCAAGGTTGCGCAGCAAGAAATTTCCTTACTGTTTGTAAAACACTCTACGACTTATTAACCGCTGATAAACTGCCTTCCTGACAACTTCGTGAATGTATTCTAATTCTCATTTTATCATAGAGGGAGCTGGAGACTAGTGACATCCAATGTCTTGCCCTAAATTATGTAATGGTTGGTTCTTAGTCCCCATCTCTTAAGAGTGAATTTGCCCTAAACTAGAAAGTGGGTGCAGGTGTACCTAGCTTATTGTAAGAATAAGGGTCAGAACTGTAATCTCGGGAGCTCCCCAGCTCGGCAAAGACCTCCTTGCAAGCCAGCGTGTGTTCATTTGCGCGTGGCTGGGCAGTCCCTGTTCTTGCTTACTTCCCAAGTGAGCATCACTTTTTTCTTTTAATTTTTTAAATGTTTTCTTATTTTTGACAGAGAGAGCAAGTGGGGCAGGGGTGGAGAAAGAGGGAGACACAGAATCTGAAGCAGTCCCCAGCTCTGAGCTGTCAGCACAGAGCCCGACCCGGCGCTCGGACTCACAAATGGTGCAATCATGACCCGAGCCGAAGTCGGACGCTCAACCGACTGAGCCACCCAGGCGCCCCAGTGAGCATCACTTTCTAACAAGACTCTCTCTGGCCACCACACTATCTTCTCAGAGTAATCAAAGCATGCAGCCTCTCGCTATGAAATTGGCATATGCGAAACCAGTCAGGAGACTGACTTCAGGTACCAATGTCGTTTGAAATAGAAGTTGGTTTTAGCTATGTATTTCTAAAACGTTGGTGTGATTTATTTGCTGACCGCCTTGATGTACCGGAGGAGGACTCGAACCCTGCCCCTCGGTTCATTCCCATCAAACTGGTTGATGCCTCATCTCTGTTCTGGTCTGGCCACCTGGGAACCCTGCAGGTTGAAAGAAGGGCACACGCTCTTATTCAAGGACAGAGACTGATGCAATCAGGCTGCCTGCCTGTCCAACCTCCCCCCCCCCCCCCACCCTTCTGCACACAGAGTCAGGATCTACTAACTCTGTAAGAAAAAAAAAAAAAGACCCAGTGGGGCAGCCCGAGGGAACAATAACTCACCCAGCCCGTGCTATTGCTGTACGGCAGGGGCTCTCTGATGGTTGTGTTGCCCTTGCCAGCTGGCCGTAAAAGGACCCCTCTCTTTAAGAACCGTGGCTCTCAGGGCAATGGTGTCTCCTTGATCTCATGGTTGGCATCAGGTATGCTCTACCCACAGTGGGGAAGCAGGTCTAGCCCCCAACTGCCGTCGTTGGCCAAGCTCTTCTGCTTTCTTGTCCCGCGAGTCCCAAGAGGAAGGGCGATAGCTTTCAAGCTCACATTTGACTCTTTTCTCTGCATATTGACCCAGCGAGCTGGAGACAAAGAATCTGCTTTGCTGACCCCCGGAACTAGAAGACTAGTCTCTCTTCTCTTCATGAGAAGTAACAGCTCCCGTGGACCCAGATCCCTGCTAAACTATATTCTAAGGCACACAGAAGAAGTGTTGGATCTCTGCCCATGACCGTTTAGGAATGGAGGAGGAAGACTTGAGTGTTTCAACAACTAGAAAGCATCTCAAGCAAAGAATTAAACACAGGCTCGGCTGTGGTTCTTTAAAAAATAATTATGCAAAATTTACTCTCCCTCAATTCCCATGTCCACTTGTACATGTGCCACATTATTCCATCAGCCTTTTCTCTTTGGAGTTTCTACCTGGGACTGGTACCCAGAGTTACTCTGGAGAGTATTCTCCTCTACCCATTACTAACTGGGGTTCCCTCTTCCTTGCCCTCACCTGGTTCCCAGAGCCAAGCCGTGTAGATCGGGATGGGAGGCAGGGCTGCCCTCACATTACAATGAGGCCGGAGCTGATCCAAGAAAACTCCAGGGCAGCCACACGGCAGGTTCAAGTCAAAAGGAAAATCCATATAATTCCTCATCTGCTCCTGGCCCTTAGCTGGGAACCAGTTCCTGAGCCTTACCAGACTAAAAATATAGTAATTATAATACTAGTGGTTAGACTTCTTTTCTACCATTCTACTCCTACCTTTCTTCCATTCACCCCACCCAATTATGGTTGAATTTAAAATATAAAAAGCTGAGAGCCACTGTTTAGGCTGCAAGCATCATAACGGCATGGACTGGAGACCTGAGGGTATAACTGGGAAGAGTGTGAAGGTACTCCGCCTTCAAAGGACTGGACCAGTTGAGTGGGAGGAATGGCGGGGTTTGGGGCCATCCTGAGGCTGGTTCTCCTGGCCCTGACCCAATGCCACATAAGAGCTTTGGAGGAGCCATTACGTTCTACCCTGTCTATCGTTTGCAGGTTAAATTTCCCTAAATAGGACTTCGCACTGAAGACTTTCAGCACTCACCTCCGCTTGCTCTGTCGATAATCCATCAATGGAGGGCTGCTAATAATAGGCATTGACACAACAGATTAGCCAGACGAGGGCCCTGTCGGTCGGCTCTTCAAGTCAATGGTAGTAGGATTATCAACCCTGCCATTGACGTGTGTTCCATTCTTCCTTCTCGAGTCCCCTGTGAGATGCCAGAGAGAGCTCCATTCAAATCCAAAGGCTCAAAAAACAAAAGAGTAATCTCAGCGTGAGGGCCTGAAAAAGCAATTTAGATCAAGAGAAATCAGAGGCAACCGAATGCTTCCGTCTCTCTCATCACTGCCTTCTCTCCTCTTTGTGCTAAAGTTGTCATTTGTGGAGAGTTTTGCTCTGAGGACAGAGATGTCAGAACCCTCTAATCTTTTAAACCCAGCGGCTACACAAAGAAGGACAAGCTGCTGTCGCCATGTCCTTATTTTCCAGGTGTCGGGCGAAGTTATGATTATCACCCCGCACGTCTCCCCATTTGGGTAGTGAGCACGTGGCTGTGGATGGGGAGCAAAGCTTTGCCAGAGCTCTGGCCTTTGGAGGACAGGGGACACTGACTTTTCAAGGGGGATAGTCGAGAGCCTGCTGGCCTTTTCCTCTTGGCCGTTTCCTCTTCCGGTGCAGCTTTAGCTGTTGTTGAACATGATGATTTCAACAGAATGGCGATTCTGCAGTCCTGCAGGTGGGAAGCTGTGCAGATCTCTGGCCCGAGACTGATGTTGGACCCAGGGCTCCGTGATGATGCCGAGCAGGGAAGCAGCCTCGTTCAAGGCAGAAAGCACAGGCACATCTAACACCTAATTTTGCATGGCTGGGGGTGGGGAAGGAGAGGGCAGAGTGACAGCACGGGAACCAAGTAGACAGAGGACCTCAAGGAATGATAGGTAAGGACAGGAAGGTAAGAGGATAGTAAGGGCCGGAGGGGGCCTCAGTGCCCACTGGCTGCACCTCCCGACCCTGACCGTGGTGTGCCTGTTTTTTGTGTACTAACACGATCCCATCTAGCAGGTGAGTTGGGTGGGAGGATGGTGGCAAGGACGCCCCCTCGACAAACTGGCAGTGATCACTGTATTAGTCTGCTGGGGCCGCCACAACAGATTCCACAGCCTGGCGGGGCGGGGCGGCGGGGGGTGGGGGTTGGAACAACTGAAATTTATTTTCTCACCAGCTCTGCAGGCTGCAAGTCCCAAGAGCGAGGTGTCAACAGCATTGCTTCCTTCTGAGGCCTCTCTCCTTGGCTTGCAGGTGGCTGCCTTCTGGCTGTGTCCTCACATGGTCTTTTCTCTCTACGCGTGTGCCCCTGATGTATCTTGGGGTGCCCAAATTTCTTCTTCTTGTAAGGACACCTGTCAGATTGAATTAGGACTCACCCCGGCAGCCTCATTTCAGCCAGTCGCCTCTTTATAGGGCCTGTGTCCAACTACAGTCACATTGGTACTGTAGGTACCGGGTACTAGGGATTAAGGTTTCAATTTATGAAATTGAGGGGGCGGAGCACAACTTAGCCTCTAATCACCCCCAGGGATAGCTCTGCTAGGAGCTGGGAGGAATTAGGCCTCAAAGGATATTTTCCCCAAAGTGGATGCTTACCTTCAAGGACAGGGGTTGCTCAGACGACAAGCATTTTTTTTCTGCGGCAGCTACTAGATCTAGCAAGGAATGCATTTGCCCCAAGACGTGAGAAAACAAGTTGCAACGGATTCGGGTTTTACAGGCACATTCTAAAGAGACTGATTTTCCTAGACACCATCTATCCTGACATTTTCAGTAGTTGCCAACAGGCGGACAGTGGTGGGAAGGCCCTGCCCCACTGGTAGACCGGACCCCTCTCTACCACAGCCCTACAGACAACTATCTGAGACGGTACAACTTCTCCCCAAACTTCGCTCCCTCCCTGCTACAGAATAACATCCCCAGGCCCGTCACCACTTGGCTTGGCTGGCCCTTTTCTACGCCTGTGGTCTGCTGAGAGAAGAGCGGGGTTCCAGAATGAAGACATGGGGAGCAGATTTGCACCTGACTGACAGCCTGACGCAGAGCCAGCCCAGCTGATCAGCAGAGAAAAATAAACGTGCGCCGTTGGAGGCCACTGAGATTTTGAAGCTGTTTGTTACTCAGCCAAAACTGACTAATGGCTGACAGCGATAATAGGAACTGGGGAGCGGGGAGGGTACTGCTCTTTAAGGGCTCAACCTGGGAAGGCTGACCTACTCTTCCAGTCCCTTCCATTTGGGGATCACCCCCCCTTCCCCACTGGCTGTTACTATGGCCGCTTGTTTTTAGGTGCTCAGCCTTGGGATGCCCTATGCTGCAAGATGAACAGCTTGGCTTGTATTGCTAGGATTGTATCTGCGGCTGCACAAGTTTGAAAACCACCTATCTGGTTTCATCACCCTCGCACCGGGTCCTAGAGCCTTGCCTGTTAATATTGGCTGAGCCAGAAATAAAGTTTCCAGTCCCCGCCTCACACCCTTCCTACATGGCTTTCCTGGCTCTGCCCACAGCCGCTGCCCCAGCCCCCGGGGGTTCATATGCTCTCAACAGGCATCTCTGTGAACGATTCCTGAGAGAAGTTCAGGGCATTGGGGCACATGCGAATATTAAAGGCTTATTTTTGGACTTTAAGTTGGACAGAATCAGACTAATCACCTCCTTGGTATGTAACACTCTGTCATCACTGGTCCCTTAGAGGCTCTCGTTTGTTTATTTGATTATTTAATTCAGCAATATAATGATCACTGTCTTCATTTCCTACTGCCACCGTAATGAATTACCACAAACTCAGTGGCCTTAAGAACAGGCATTTGTTTTATCTTAAAGTTCTGAAGGTCAGAATTTGGAATTTGAAACGAATCTTACGGAGCTAAAATCAAGGTATTGGCATGGCTGCCTTCCTCTCTGGAGGCTCTAGGAAATCATCTGCTTCCTTGCCTTAATCCAGTTTCCAGAGCCCGCCCACATTCCTTGGCCCGTGGCCTGTTCCATGTTCAAGGCCAGCAAAGGCCAGTGAGTCTTTCTCATGTCATATCACTCTGACACTGACTCTGGTGCCTCCTTCTTTCACATGTAAGGAGCCTGGTGATGAGACTGGGCCTGCGTGGATCATCTAGAACCATCTCCCATATTCAGATCCTGAACCTAACCAGGCCGCAAAGTCCCCTTTTGCCATGTAGGGTGACAAATTCACAGGTTCTGGGGATTAGCGCATGGACATCTTCGGAGGGCTGTTATTCTGCCTCCCACAGTTATCCAACCCAAGAACTAGACACAACTTATGTGCTCATCTGCTCTGCCAGAGCACCACTATTCTGACTCATTTATCATTCCCTTGACTTATTCTATATAGTTTTATCATATATATCTATGAATTTAAAGTGTATATGAAATACATATGACAAATATATCATATATGATAAGACTATATATAAACTATACTTGTGATAAAATTATATATAAATACACATAAATACACACATACATGTGTATACACATCTACACACATAATATGCAAATATGTGTAAATATATATGCATGTATAATGTATATGTAAATATATGCATCACACATCTATGTATATACACACATATACATGTATCCACATATGGTATACACTATATGTACATAGATATGTATATATCTACATAGATATATAGACATGTGTAGGTATACATCACAGTTATATGTATACTGAATGATAAATTGCTTCATTATGCTTTTTTTGCAGTTTATAAAAAGGATACCATACTCGATCTAGTATTTAAAAAAAATTTTTTTTTTAACGTTTATTTATTTTTGAGACAGAGAGAGACAGAGCATGAACAGGGGAGGGTCAGAGAGAGAGGGAGACACAGAATCTGAAACAGGCTCCAGGCTCTGAGCGGGTCAGCACAGAGCCCGACGCGGGGCTCGAACTCATGGACCGTGAGATCATGACCTGAGCCGAAGTCCGACGCTTAACCGACTGAGCCACCCAGGCACCCCTTGATCTAGTATTTTTAAACTTGCTGCTCTCACTCCATATTCATTAGAAATACTCATCCATATTGTCACATGTGGCTGTAGTTCATTCATTTTTCTTGCTATATCTTCTCCAATTGTGTGACTGTACAAGTTATCCATTATTTGGGCTGTTCCCAGTTTTTTACTATTATGAACAGGTGCTGCTATGAACATTACAACACGTTTTTTTGTGCACATGTACAAATTTTTCTCATGACTGTTCAGGAGAAGAACTGTTGGCACATAAGGTATGTGAACATTCGGTTTTGTGAGGCACCTCCTAATTCCACCTGTAATGTCTCCGAGATCCTGTCCAGCCAACCTCAGCCTTCTTGCTTTTGTTAACTGTGGTTCCGCTTTGTATCTCCCTCGTCGCCGATGAGGCTGTCTCTTCATATGTTGATTGTCCACCTGTATCTTTCTGCTGTGAAATATTTGCATTTTGCCCATTCTTCTGTTGGATTGTCTTTTTCTTCATAGGTTATAATTCTGCACATTCTGGCCCGGAACCCTTTGTTAGTTAAATATGTTGCACGTATCCTCCCACTCGGTGGCTTGCCTTTTCACCTTCTAAAAAGTTGCTTTTATGAATGGAAATGTTTTATTTGAGTATGGGCAAATTTACCTATGTTTCCTTGGAAGGTTTGTGATTTTTGTGTCTTGCCTAAGAAATCCTTCTGCTGTCCCCGAGTCAGAAAGATATTGACACTTCTAAAACTTGCAAGTTTTGTTTTTGACATTTAAGTCCTTCAATCATCTGGAGCCAATTTTTGTGAGTGGTGTTGGATAAGGATTCAATTTCTTTTCTGCTGTATGGATGGCCACTTTTCCTAGTTCCTCTTATTCAATAGTCCCTCCATTCCTTACTGATCTGGGCTGCCACTCCAGCATATATCAAATCCCTCATTTGATGGATCTGTTCCAAGGCTTTCTCTGTCCCATTGGTCAGTGAGTCTATCCTTTGCCAATACCACACTGTTTCGATTACCTTGCCTCTACAAGAAGTCCTGATATTTGTTACGGTGAGTCCCTCCTCCCTCCTGTTCCTTTCCCTATCCTGTTGAACTTCCATTTTATAACAACTTTGTCAAGTTCCATAAAAATTGTTGGTGGAATTTTGATTAAAATTTTATTAAATTACGGATCACTTGGGCCGATTTGACATTTTTACAGTGTAAAGTCTTTGTGCTGCATAAACATGGCATCACTCTCCATTGATTTAGATCTTCGTTAATGTCACCTTCCTGGAAAGTTTGAGAATTTTCTGTGTACGGGTCTTGTACATCTCTGGGTAAGATAATTTCCAGGTGTTTAAAGGTCTTGCAAAGATCTTAAAAAAAAAAAAAAAAAAAAAAAAGCTATGTTTTCCGGTTACGTGTTGGTTCTGTATAGAAATAGAGTCAACTGTTGAAAGTTGATCTACTATCCCATTGCCTTGCTAATATTTTTTTATCATTTCTCATTATTTGATTACAATAGAATGCATTTCTTTTAGGTGTGTAGATCTGACAACTGAAGATGCCTATGTAATCACCACTTCAACCAGTACATAGGACATTTCTATCACCACAGAAATTTCCCTGCCCTCTGATACCTCCTGTCCCTTGCCCGCAGGAACGACTGACGTGATTTCTAGTACCATAAATCTTTTGCCACTTCCATGACTTCATACAAATGGGATCCTGTCACAGGAACCCTTTTGGGTTTGGCTTCTTTCACTCAGTGGTATGTCTGTGAGCCCCCTTGTGGTTCTGTGTGTTTGCTGCCGAGACACTTCTCCTGCCGAGTAATATTCCAGCGAATGAGTATCTCGCTATTTATCCACTCATCGGTTGACGAACTTTGGAGTTGTGTCTAACTTGGAGTGAGCATTTTTGAAGACGTCCATTTTTCAACCCTCGTAGAACCTGAGACTCACCTCTGGGTCAGACAGTATGTTTCTGTTCAGTTTTATAAAAACCAAGCCCAGACAGGTTTCTAGAGTGCCCGGGTCATTTTACACTTCCACGAACAAAGTACGGATGCTTCAGTTATTTTGCATCTCACACCTGGGATGGTCAGTTTGTTTATTGAAAAACAACTTTCAGGGGGCTCCCTGGGGGGCTCCCTTGGTGAAGCATCCAACTGTGGTTCGGGTCATGATCTTGGGGTTCTTGAGTTCTTGAACCCCACATCAGGCTCTCTGCGGTCAGCACAGAACCTGCTCTGGGTACTCTGTCTCCCCCACTCTCTCTGGCCCTCTCCCACTTGTGTTTTCTCTCTCTCTCTCTCTCTCTCTCTCAAAAATAAATAAGCATTTAAAAATAAATAAATAAATAAATAACAACAACTTACCTGCAATATATTACATAAATAAAACCCACCCACTAATTGAGCAGTTTGATGAGTTTTCACACATGCACACATCCATGTAACTACCACCATAATCAAGATACAGAGCATTTTCATCACCCCCCAAAGTTGTCACATGCCCCTTTCCACTCAGTCCCTCAGCCCAGGTCTAAGCAATTCCTAATTTGTTTTGCCTTTTATCTTTTTACTTTTAGTCGTTCCAGTGAATGTGAAATCACATCTAGGTATAGTTTTAATTTGCATTTCCCTGATGACTAATGATGTTGACCATCTTTTTTTTGTACTTACTGGACATCTGTATATCTTCTGCGGGAGTGTCTGTTCAAATGTTCTGCCCGTTAAAAACAAACAAACAAACTGGAACATTTGCCTTCTTTTTCAAAATTGCTTTGGCTATTCTAGATCGTTTGTATTTTTATGTAAGCTTTAGAATCGGCTTATCCAGTCCTCCAAAAAGGCCTAGCGGGATTCTGATTGGGATGGTGAATCATAGATCATTTCAAGGAGAATTAACACATTAACAGTATTGAGGCTTCCAACCCATGAATATAGTATATTCTCCTTTGATTTTTCTGATCAATATTTTATAGATTGTAGCCTAGAGGTCTTGTTATACATTTTATTTCGAAGTATATTTTGTATATTTATTTCTAAGTGTATGCTATTACAAATAGTATTATTCTTAAAAGTTTATTTATTTATTTTGAGAGAAAGAGAGCATATGTGTATGCGCGAATGGGGAAGAGGGAGAGAGAGAGAGGACAAGCATGGGGCTCAATCTCAGGAACTGTGAGATATTGACCTGAGCCGAAATCAAGAGTTGGACGCCTAACTGACTGAGCCACCGAGGCGCCCCTAAAAGTTTATTTTCTAAATGTTCATTGTTAGTACATAGACATGTAATTGATTTTTGGGTATTGGCTTTACATCCCACAACCTTGCTAGATAAACTCGTAAATTCCAGATTTTTCACTGATTCCTTGGATTTTCTATGGTGTTAATCATGTCTTCAAATAAACACAGTTTATGCTTTTGTTCACCATCTTAATGTCTTTCAAGTCTTACAATATGCTGGCTCTCTGTTGTGCAACACCACTGACTAGAATTAAAAGGGGGCAGCCTTGTGTTGTTCTGATTTTAAAGGGGATATTTCTAGTGTTTCCCTATGTAGGATGATGTTTGCTGTAGGGCTATCCTTTTGTAGATATCCTTCAGGTTTCACAATGTTTAATTCTATTCTTAATTTACTGAGAGTTTTATCAATAATGGGAATTAATATTTTCAATGCTTTTCTTGATCAGGGGATATTAATCTGTTTTTTCCCCTTTAGTCTATCAAAAAAATGAATGATATCATAGCTTTTTAAATATGAAGCCACCTTTGCATTTCAGCCATAATCCAATTTGATCATAATGTATCATCTGTCTTATACGGCATTGGATTTTTGGTTTGTTAATAGTTTAAAATTATTTGCACCTGTATTTTGAATAACATGATCTTGTCAATTTTACCTTCTCCCGCTATCCTTCTCCTCCTTTTCTATCAAGACTATAGTGGCCACCTAGAATGGATAGGGAAATTATCTGGGAGAACTTGTAAACAATTGGAATGATGTGTTTCTTGGGATTTACATGATAAATAGCAGTAAAACTCTTGAACGTTTTCTGTGCGGGAAACTGTGTGAAGCAGATAACCGCTGCCTCTATATCTACACTTATTATCAGACTATTCAAACATTCTGTGTGAATCAGGTTTGGAAACCTTTACTCTTCTAGCAATATGCCCGCGTCTTCTAATTTTTCAAATATATTGGCATAAATGAGTTGATAGCATTCTCATATAGTTTTAAGAGTGTTTAAACTCTGTTTCAGCCCCTGATTTCTAAAGGGGCTATTAAGAGGAGGAAAATATTGTCTCCATTAGGACCTATTAGGATGGAGTGGCTCAAACAAGGTAGGATCTTGGGACGGATGAATCACAGCATTCACCGGGGGAAGGAAACAGGAGACCTGCATGGTGTGTGTGTGCACACATGTATGTGATACCAGTGGGATTTGAATCCAGACAGTCAGAATCTAGCGCCAGAATACTTAACCATTATGTTAACGGTTATACTGAGATGGTAGAGAAGAAGAAAAAAAAGATACAAAGGACACACTTCTCCTGTGTGTGTGTGTGTGTGTGTGTGTGTGAAAATACAGTGTGGAAGTTTCCTCATCTCTTTTTTTTTTGTAATTTTTTTAAACATTTATTTACTTATTATTGAGAGACAGAGAGACACAGAGCGTGAGCAGGGGAGGGGCAGAGAGAGAGGGAGACACAGAATCTGAAGCAGGCTTCAGGCTCCGAGCTCTCAGCACAGAGCCCGACGCGGGGCCCAAACTCACAAACTGCGACATCATGCCCTGAGCTGAAGTCGGACGCTTAAGCGACTGAGCCACCCAGGCGCCCCTCCTCATCTCTTTTAAAATATATGCCAAGCTTTTCAGTGGAAAGGAATTTAGCTTGGATCCAAAGGCGTAGACCAGGCCCAACGGGTGTTGAATATAGGGGGGAGTGAATTCTGGCTCAACATAACACTTAGAGCTACCCAAGGAAAGCATGGGTTGTGTCACAGGTAATAAGTTTATCGTCACTGGAATTATTTAAGTGGAAACTTGAAAAGTGGTCGTCAGGGTTGCTTATTCAGTCTCGAAACATTTATTAAGGATCCACTAGGTCCCTGGCATCCGGCTAGGTGTAGGGAATACAGAGACTCATAGGAGATGGCTCCTGTTCCAGTACAGCTAGAGATCCCATGGACAGTGAGTCATCAGCTCTAGAAATGATGCAGGCCGGCCCGGCTCTCAAAGAATTTAGCTGAGTTCATAGGAGCTGGTTAAGTACATAAAACTCCATGATGTATTTACGTATTTATTTGTATCGTATGATATGCTAATTCAGGAAGAGTCAAGATCTTGTTTAATCTGAGAGTCAGAAAACACAAATGGATTATTAGCAAGTATATTGGGTAGGAACTCAGAGACCTGGGCTCCAGGTTTAGTTCTGCTACTACCTAGCCCTGTGACCTTGAGCAAGGGATGCGCCCTCTCGGTGTTTCTGGTTTCCTACCTATAAAAGGAGACCACTGAACAAACTTTAACATGTAGTCATTATTATTATTTTTATCTTACTATAGAGCCCTTTTGCAAATGAAATTTTAGGGTAAAGTGTAAATACCTAACAAGCACCTATAAAAGCCTGTAGCATTATGTGCAGATCTGAATCCTCAACCCCTGGGGACCTCCCTCTTCACGCATTCATAGCCACCTCCTCCAGTGGCTCCTAAGGACACTTAGTAGAACCTGTAGGATTCCTCAAAACATAGCTGCAAACCAGTTAACCAGATGGTCTCTAAGCTTTGTATAAGCCTTGATATTTTAAGCCTATGAGTCTATTGTTTTGTCTAGTCCAGGAAGCCTTCTTAGAAGTGGAGTGTTCTGAGTGAATTCTGACAGATAAAATAAACACAGGACATCGGTCAACCGAAAACAAGACCGTCATTCTAGCCATGAGATGTATGAGTATTTTTCTCAGCTCTGTAAGCATGTGGCTTCCACGGGGGGCGGAAGCCTCTTGGGCATGTGAATTTGCATCTCAACCTCTACTGCTTGGTACCTATGTGACTTTCAGTGTGTTGCTTAACCTCTCTGAGCCTCAGTTTCCTTTTCTGTAAGATCGAGCCACTGACACTATGATGGATTGTTGTGAGTATGGAGAGGGTGGGGGATATGTTTCTTATCAAACCTCACAGTACAGTTGCAGTGAGTCAAATGCCCACGATGTGAGAGCTGATATTATATATCAGTTTCTCCAGAAGACTCCTGGGAAGGTCTCTTTCCACCCCTCGCTCTGACATTTCCCAATTACACAATCTCTCCTGGCATTTCCGCAGGCTTTGAAATGTCTGCAGTAGGGGTAGTCTGCCCTTCGCCTGTGCCATATTTGATAAACACACATACTTACGACATGTGCCTTCTGCCTTCAAGTATAAACACTTCTCCATTATTCATCAAAAGTATCATCTCGCAAGATCAGCCATAAAAAGTTCCTCACATTCGTTCACACAAACAGGTTTTTGAACCCTTTCCAGAAATAGAAATTGCAGAAGCAGAGGCAAAGGCGTGTTATTGTTTGTAGGCCTTTAAATATTGCCTCACAAAACCACTTTTCATCTTGTTCTCAAAGGGATTAACTTCTGAGCAGTGGGGATTAACTGATGTCAGGTTAGAAAAGCAGTCAACACCAGGGTCGACCAGCCTGACAAGATTAGTCCCCAAATAAAGAATTTACAATCTGTTTTAAGACTGTGTAACTGTAACTTCCTCCAAAAGCTTTCACTACCTTGTGAATGGAAGCAAGTTCCCGAGGCCGAAGGGCCATATGGCTCCCAGGCAGGCCTTGAAGTGAGGAGGGGAAGGCAGTGCGATGAGTGGACCTTTCCCCCCATGGCTGCCACAAGGAGGGGGCCACATTTGGGCACCACATCGGTGGAGGGACAAGGAAGTGATGAGCCCCCTCTACACAAAAGCCCCAGCAAAATGACGAAGGCCACCACCCTTAGGAGTGACACAACAACTTGTCCTGGATGGCCAACATGAGCTCCCTTGTGATGAAGTCGGGCCTATGCCCTCTCCCTCCATCTTAACACTTACCCACACTTCCCACCTTCCAATGTCAAACTCCGCTCCTGAATACTCAACGTCAGACACCTCCTGTCCACAGTGCAGTGCTTCCTCCTGAGACACTGCTATGGGCCCTTCTGGGCGGCCTGGTCTCAGTCAGAGGGCTCCCTTTAGGTCCCCTGGCTCCTGTCTCTATGTGTCCAGTACCATGTTGGGCTTGGCAAGGGTAAGCATGGGACTCAGTCTATAGGCCCTGGACTTGAATCCCAGCTCAGCCTTGCGTCAACTGATCTAAACCTCAGTTATGTGCAAAATGAGGATACCAATAGTACCGACTTTATAAAATTGTAAAAGACTTCAGTGAGATAATGCATGTGACACACACAGTAAATGTTCAGTTAAGAAAAGAGGAGCTGGGCAGTCATCACACCCCATGCACTCAGTAGGTACGAGACGAATGTGTGCCAACCAAATGTATGAATAAAAGGCTCCCGTTCTGGGTTGAATTGTGCCCCTCAGCAGAGTACGTGTTCGAGTCCCAACTCCCAGGACCTCAGAATGTGGCCTTGTTTGGAAATGGGGTCATTGTAAATGTAATTAGCTAAGAGGTAAATGTAATTAGCTAAAATGGTCATATTGGGCCGTACAATGGCTGATGTCTTTATAAAAAGAATGTCATGTGAAGAGACAGATACAGGAAGAAGGACAGAGGAAGACAGGCAGAGATTGGGTTATGCATCTGTAAGCCAAGACAGGCCTCAGATTGCCAGCAAAGCACCAGAAAATGGAAAGAGGCGAGGAAGGACTCTTCGCTAGAGCCTTTTGGAGGAGTGTGGCTCTGCTGACGACTTGGTTTTGGACTTCTAGCTTCCAGAATGGTGTGACAATAAGTGTCTGTTGTTCCAAGCCACCCAGTTCATGGTGTTTTATTATGGGCAGCCCGAGGAAATTAATGTAGGCCCCCACAACCCACACATAAAACACTTCTTGCCATGCCTGCTCCCATCCTTTTCGATCTTCTTTGCCTGGCCTCTCTGCAAGGACCAAACCCAGTGCTGCACGCACCGTAAAAGGCCCATAGCCGGGACAACAAGACATGGTTGACTAATTGGTCCGAATCCAATGTGAACATTCATAGAAATTTCTGTCGCTGTCCCAGGTATGTGTCAGAGGTGCAGGAGAGGCTGGTGCATGAGAAGTTTCAGGAGAGCTGGCCTGTCTTCATTTCCTAAGTCCCCCCGACAGGTGCTTGCCTTCAAAGGCTCTGTCAACATCGGCTTCCTCTTCCTCTGCTCCCTCTTCTGACTTCCTCTTGTAGTCATTCCTTCATCTGGCCATTCCATAATCAACGTTAGAGAGGATGATCCCCAAATACTGAGTGACCAATGAGCATACACTTCATCACCTAAGCCGATGGTAGCATTACTGAGGGCCATCTCAACACCACCCCCCCCCCCCCGATATATCATACCACCAGTTAGGGAGAATTGATTTCTTTTTCTTCTCTTTGCATGTATATTTTCCTCCCAAACACAAATAACAATCCAGTTGCCCCATAATTAGATTGGATTATGGAATAATTACAACCTTGTTTGCTCTCGGCAGATTACATGGTAATTATACTTGGCATTACCATGAAGAACCAAGAAATTCCAACGATGTCATTACATGGTTATTTGTACAGTACAATGCAGCAGTGTAATTATACATGCAACATTTGTTCCCCAATAGGAGGATGATTAAAACAATGCTAATGCTTCAAAGTGTTGATTAGGTGCCAACATGATATGACATTTACAATGTGAGGGGGGTGTCTGTTTTTTAATTTTTTTAACATAGCAATATCTACCTTCCCCGAGACTCTCTTGCGACTACCTTCGTAGGCTGTCTGCAGTCAGGAAGGTGAATGTGACTATACACTCTGCCCTCATGGGTCTTTTGGGCTCATGGTAGCTGGGGGACCACAGTCCACATTGAAAACCAGAGGTAGTTGGCCCTGTATCCCTCAGCGGGAGAACTGCTTAATTGTATTGCGCTACTTTGCGAGGTTGTCTTTCTGAAAGCCACCATGGTGGAGGAGGCACGGGTCGTGGAGCACGGAGAGAGCACGTGTGGTTGCGTTGTGCTGTGTGCCCCTCTGCACAAGTCAGACAAGGCCCAGAGCCCGCCTGCATGCACGTGTGGTGTGATTGCAGAAGCTGATCATTGTGTAGCACCTGTGTGTCAGCCGCTTTCTTCACGGTCCTTCATTCATTCTTCCAGACAGCCTTCTGGGGGTCCAGCACACATTCTCACCAGCGAAATGCACAGCTCTGGTATCCACAAGAACTTGACTGTGGTCAAAAAGCATCCTGTGCTCCTCTAGTCTCTTTTTCCTGGCGCTAAAAAAAAGGGAATTATGGGAAGAAGGCTGGAAGTTAGACAGCCATCTTCCAGCAAATGAGTCATCTATGTTCTTCTCCATCTGTCCATCTGTCAGAATTGCCATGGAAATCATTGTGTGTGTGTGTGTGTGTGTGTGTGTGTGTGAAAACTGTATACTCAGGTAGAGAAGGATCATTCTTTAGGCTGATGGGGGGTGTCAGTGGGTCTAGGAAGGAAGTAGAGGTGAGTAAGGGACGGACTAGGGGTGGTGGAGAGGACACCGAGAAATGAAACCAGTTGTGTGAGCAGTTTACAGGCCACATGGTATTTTTGCAACCCAGTGATCTCTGCAAGCTATCTGGAAGCCTGCCAAAATCCGGGTCCTGGCGGACGCAAAGATCACTTAACAAAAATCCGGGAAGCCAGAAAAGTTGGGTCAGTTAGAAGTATAGAAGTTTGAATGAGGAGGTTGGTCTTACTCAAAGCAATTGGGTGTGTAGGGAGCCCACAGGAGAGGGGAGACTGCCCAAAGAGACAAAGCCTCGGGACAACAAGCCTTATGGTGCTGGAGAAGACAAAGGTCCCCTTTGACTCAAGTACTATGTGCTGCAGAAAACCAAAAATCATTGTAGAATGAGAACATTTCTTCAGTCTCCAAATACTTTTGAGAAAGTTTTTATTTGTTTTTTATTTAATTTTATTTATTTATTTATTTATTTTGAGAAAGAAAGAGCATGTGTGAGCTGGGGAGGGGCAGAGAGAGAGAGAATGAGAGAGAGAGACTTTCAAGCAGGTTCTACACTGTCAGCACAGAGCCTGACGCGGGGCTCGATCCCAAGAACCATGCTGTCAAAACCATGCCCCCGAAATCAAGATTTGGATACTTAAGCAACTGAGCCATTCCGACTCCTTAAAAAAATGTTTTTCTGGACAACTTTGGAATGAATATATATACACACTCACATACCTATATATGTATATTTATATTCCATTATATAAGTATTCCACTATATATAAAATATACATATGATAAATATTTACATAATTTACAACATATAAACTAAACTGAGCCCAGCTGTTCAGATGGCATGGAAGTTATGAAGGAATGCCTGGTGGATACACAGATGTACAGACGGTTTCCAGGGCTGGGAATGGCCGAATGTAAACTCCACAGGGAAATTTTCGTCTGTGCATTTCACAAGAGAAACTCACGGGCTTCAGGTTTGACCTGGGCTGAGTGGATTGGTAAATGGTATAGAGTCCCACCAGATTTGGGGAGGGGAGAGTAGGCAACAGGAAGGTCAGGTTTTAGAGCCCCCTCATCACCTGGAGAGGGGGAGGGCAGGCAATGTCTACTCTGTTGGCAGTAGCAGATAGGACATCCCACCAGGAGCGCGTCTTCTAGTCCTATATGCCCTGGGTGATTCTTGCGTCTATCCTTCATTCTCGGTTTCTTCCGTTGGAGAGGCAGTGTCGCTGTGCAAAGTGGATATAGGGGCCCTGGAACCCGACAGATCTAAGCTCAGATCCCAGCTCTTTCACTGGGTTGTGTGACCTTGTGGAAGTCACTTAGCATCTCTGAGGCTCGGCGTTCTCCCCTGTAAAACAAAGCGAAACATACTTGCTTCACAGTGCCCTGGTGAGGACTATGCGGGATAACTTAGGTAAAGTGCTTGCCGTGGTTTTCGGAACACGGTCCAAGGCTCGTGAAATAGTAACTGAAGTTATTTTACATACGCAATTCCAGTGGGGTAAGCTAGATTCGGATAGCTTCAGGGAAAGGACCTAGAACAAAGGAGCCCCAGATGTCAGGAATGGGGGATGCCATGGCTGCTGGAGATCCTGCTGACCGTTAGGGCCAGGTGCTGGGGTCCCTTGCAAAGCATCGCTTAAATCTAATGTGTTACTTAGCCAGTTGCCTCATTTCTTACATCTTCTTTAGCCTATGGATAAATTCCTAAACACTAAAAAAGACCAAAGGACACCAGAGGGGTTTCTGGAGACTAGTCTGACTCTCTGTAAGAAGAAGCTGTTAGCTCTAGAGCAAGTTTCTTAGAGGTTCTGGCCTCGGTTTCTCCAACTGTAAAATGAAGGGTTTAAATTGGATAGTTTCTTAGGTCCCTTCCAGCTATAAAATTTTATAACCCTGAGAAGGATTTTTTTTCCCCCTTCCAGGAAATGTGCCCACATTGTATATTTGAGATGAGGTTAGTTTTACTGAGCCAAGCTTCCTTCTGCACATCCATATGCATACTATAAATATACACATAAGGATATGTATACACAGGCATTGAAAGAGGAAATTGTCCCTACACTTCAGTGCTTTCAATTGAGCCATCAAGTGACTCAGGTATTTATGATGGAGAGAAAAATATGTGCACTGTTTTCTTCTCTCTGGAGGACTGTGCCGGAGCTCCGCCGGGATGTTAAGACGCGCGTTGGGAGAAAGAAATGAGATTTTGAGATGGTGATGGCTGCACGGAAAACGATATAAATGATCTCCTCTCTGGTCCCATATTTCCATGTACGAACAGAGCCTGTCCTCTCAGACAGAATATTTGATGGGTGCCACTAATCGACGCCCCCTTCTCTCAAGTTCTTCAACCCTCCCAGTATTTGAATGGGTTTGACCCCCTCTCACGCCTGCATCCCCCCAACTTCTGTTCTGGTGGCCTGTCAACTTCTTTCTCTGTCATTCCTGCAGCCACTGCTTGTTGGGCCCCTTCAGTGAAACGCTGATTGTGTCTTAAGTGCTGTGGCTGCTGTCGCGGATAGGACAGACCCCGTGTTCTCCCTCCGTACTCGAGCAGGGCTGTGTTAGTTGAGATAAAGCTGCCACCAAAGCTCTCATTGTTTTGATAGAATAAAAGTTTCTTCTTGGCTTCTGTACTATCAATTCAGTGTGGCTATTTGGCAGGCAGCCTTCAGCAGAGGCATTCAGGGACCCAAGTTCCTTCCACCTTGTGGCCCTGCCCTACGCTAGGGATGCCATGTTCCTTCCTTGCATTTGGTAGATGGATAGAGTGTGAGCACGGAGAAGGCCCATCCACGTGTGAACCATTTTAGGTCTAAAGCGTGACTCTCTTCTCTTGTGCTAACACACATCCGCATCTCCGTCCAGACTCGGGGTGCTGGGAACAATGTACAGGATGAAAGGGGAACACGAATATTCAGTGGAGAGATGTTAAAGAAGTGCTTCGGGGACAATGAACGGGGAGGGTCTGAGTGCTGGAGCTGACCTCGCCTGGGGGGACAGACATGGCCTCTCAAGGAAGCAAATAGCAGTTAACCAGGTACAGGAAGGTGGGGAGTGGGAAGGCAGAGGTCCTGACTGAGCATTTTCCCCACGGGGGTGGGGAAAGGTGAGACCAGAGAGAAGGTATGTGTGGGTCAGTGCACCATGGCGGAGGGAGCAGTGGGTGGGAGAGTGGGAGAGGGGGGGACCGCAGACCATGGAGGTTCATGTCAACCTTGATAAGAAATTCTGACTTTGTGCTAAAGATGAAGGAAGGAATGGAAGACTTTTTCGCAGAAGAGGTGAGGCGACTGCCACGTTGAGAGACCACCCTAGCTGCAGGGGAGGGTGTGAGCCCGGAGGCAGGCAGGTTCACTGGGGGCGATGGTGGTCATCATGGTGGGGACCATGAGCCATAGCCTCAGCTGCTGGGTGTGGGTTGGAGAAAAGGCACAAGACTCAAGAGAACATGTAGGCAGTAGACTGTTTAGAAATACCTGTTGGATTTCTCTGGTCTGGGCCCTTGTCCCTCCAACTTGGAAAATCATAATGGCCTCTCAGACATCTTGTTCTCACTTTCTCCACTTCCACCGACAGGCTTCCATAGTGTCAACCTGTCCCCCCCTCTGGGTGAGGGCTCTAAGTTGCAGACAACACTGTTCTCGGGCCAGTTTAAGCAGGAAGTGATACACTTGTGGGCAGAGAATGTGCACAGAATCATCGGGGACGGGAGAAACAGATTCCAGGCAGGTCTTTTCTGGAGGAGTTCCCAGCATCCCCGGCAGAACCACCCGCCAAAGGAGTTCCCGCCCCTGCCACCATGAGGAAGTGGGCACCTTCGCTGTGTCCTCCCCAGCCAGGCCGCCACACTCTGTACCAGCAAAGCATCACCCAGGCCCCGCCTCTTCAGCCCTATGGCTCTGCTCAAACCAAAGCCCATTGCAGGGACACCTGAGCAGGAAAATCAAACCTCAAGTTTGCTCCTAATGGTAACGGAAGCTGGGAAATGTAGTCTTGGGGGAATCTCTGATGGGAAGGCAGGTTTCACAGGACGGAGAACGATTAGCATGCAGAGTATCTAAAGGTTTTGGGGAGCCACAAACGATGGCTGTCACCACGTGGAGAGTCTGGCAGCCAGTTTTTCTTCTATCATTTACAGCTCACAACAGTGCCACTTGAGACATGTCCTGCTCACTCGCAGATGAAGAAACTGACTCAGAGAGGCTGATGGATGTGCCCGAGATCACACAGCAAGCAGCTGGCCCATCACCTGAGTGGGTCCTCTGTCCGTCACCCGAGCCGGTCCTTTCCCCAAGGCATTCGTGGAATTACAATACTCACCGGCTGTTTATTACAGGTATTAATAAACCACTGTGTATTCTGCCCGTCTGGTTTATTTTGCCCAGTGTGGCTTGGCCACGAGGGCAGGCAGCAGCCACTTGTGGAGCTGTACCTTGTTGGCATGCCTGGGCAGGGCTGTGCTGAGCCATCTGTGAAGTCAGGCTGCCTCCTTTTGGAGTTGGCCCTGTTACCGCACAGCCCACAACTGCTGCTCTGGGCAATAATGGCAGAAATACAATCGTTAAATTTTAATTAGGAAGAAACAAGGTTCATTATTAGTTGTCATTCCTCATTGTTTCCTAATTATGCTCATTGCATGATAAAATGAAATACTACATTTCGCTTGCATTGTTCTTGCTCAGGGCTGATGGAGAAGAAAGCCGTACCCTGATCCTCGTTCCTCCTCCCCCCTCCTCCCCGCCTCTTCCCTCGTCTGACCTGCCCCTCCATGCGCTCCAAAATGAATAGCTGGGGGAGGGGGGGTGGGGGGTGGTTAAAAAAAACCAGGATTCTGGAGTCAGACCAGCCTGGGTTAGAAGGCTGCCCCCACCACTTATCAGAGGTCAGACCATTTACCACATTGGGCTTGTTTTTCCTTTCATAAAATGGAGATCGTAAAACCTTCTTCCTGGGGCTGTAGTGAGGATAATGTTACATAAAATAATATTCCACAAATGCCTGGCACATGAGAGATGGTTCAGTAAGCGCCAGCTACTTTTATTATAATTTTAAGGGTTATCATCAAACTAGGACTCACATACCAAGCTAAGAAGTCCAGACTGATGGTGTAAGTCCCTGAAGGCTTCTCCAGCAGAGTGCCATGACTGGGGGGCGGTGGGAGGGGGGGTCGGGACCCGGGGTTTGGGGTCGTTCATCTCGTAGTTGGTGCAGTAAAGGAGTAAGGGAAGGTATGAAGGAAGTAAATTTGGGGTCAGTGCCCATATAGTTTGATTTAACGGAGCTTCCCAAGAAAAAGATGTGATTCTCGACTCGTTTCTTTTGTGCTCAGGATGGGTTTGCCCTGAGCTCATTGGTGCCATGGAACCTCTGTAATCCTTAGCAGGAAAAGAGACTGGCTTCAGGGCTGCCCATGGGGTGAGAACAAAACGGATGGACCCGGGGGCCTTAGGTCTGCCCCTTTGGGTCATGCGCCAGCCTCTGCAACAGTCAGATGCGCCAAGGCCTTGAACTTTTTATTTCCCCCACAGTTAATACCTTCATTTAGGCTTAATTATTTGAGGTCCCTGAAATTAAATCCACCTAAGGTGTAGGACATTGGGAGTTTTGCGTTGAGCAGATGCCCTTTTTTTCTCTGTGTGAAGTTCATTTGCTCTTGCAGAGAAAAGAAAGAAAGCAAAAGCTTAAGATTTTTTTTTTTCATTTGATACTGAGCCAAATATATTTATTTGGGTTAAAATGTGTAACTCCCAGAACTGATAGAAAATTCACAAGGCTGAACACGCCTCATGCGTGGCTTGCTGTGGAAACGCTAATGCCACAGGAAAACTGTTATTTGGACTAATTCTCTTTCTAAGAGCAGTTACTGTTACGCGAGGGAAGCGGGGTGATTACAAAAGCACCAGGCAATCTTATCACTTACTTAAGCAGCTCCCTGTAAGTAGAAATCTTTCTCTCATATATACAGAGAGGGATGGGGTAGGATTCAACTGGTCAGGGAATGGAGGGAAAAAGAACCCAAACAGCTATTTGGATGAAATTAAGGATTTTCAAAAGCCCCGTTGATGTGAATCTTGGAATGTTCTGGAAAGCCAGCTGTGGCCAGAAGCAGTCAGCACTCAGGGTCCAGGGCTGGGTCTGGGATTTTGCTATTTGATGCCTGTTGTCTGTGAACCGCAGCCAGTAAATTTAAGAGCATTAGAAGCACATTCAGTATCTGCGTCCAAGGGGTCAAGGGGTGGGTGGGGCTGGCAGGATGGGTCCCCTGACACGTCTTGAGATGGCTGTGTGCTGGGGAAGTCCATACAGCTCTCATCCTTGTCCTGGGGTCCATAGCTTCTGAATTGTATCCGTATCTATCCACCCAGGGTGCGCTCACACCCAAGGAACTGGTGACCTCAGCCAGACCCCAGAGACAAAAACGGCTGCCTGGGTCATCCTGGAGAGAGCATGAGCCTGCCATCCCTGCTGCATTTTATTTTATGTCTTGGGATGCCTCTGGCCGGGCTGAGGGACGGGACTTCTGGGTCCCCCACGCCTACTTGCGTATACTAAGATTCTGCCTAAGATTTCGTTAAAATTTTTTTGGAGATCATTCTCTTCACCCAAAGAAGGAAATACCCGTTGTGAAATTTTTCTCAATTTTGAAATAAAGCTATTCTTCCTAATTATTAAGGTAATATATACATATGATATGGAATCTTTGAAAAATATTGAAGACAGGAGAAGAAAAAATATCCAATTACTCAAAAAAGACTACCGCTGTTCATATTTTTCTGTATTTCCTTCTAACTTTTTTTTCCTGTTCATATGTTTATATGATTCAGATGGTACTACCTGAACCAGTGTTTTCACTCAAGATTATTTTTTTACTTAAGATGATTCCAGACGTAGGGGCGCCTGGGTGGCACAGTCAGTGGAGCGTCTGACTCTTGATCTCAGCCCAGGTCATGATCTCACGGTTAATGAGTTCGAGCCCCACATCGAACTCTGCACCGACAGCTCAGAGCCTGCTTGGGATTCTGTCTCTCCGTCTCTCTGCCCCTCCCCCACTTGTTCTCTCCCTCTTTCTCTCTCTCAATAGATCAATAAACTTAAAAAAAACATGATTCCAAATGCATCTGTGATATGCACGTTTTTACTTAACTATTGGCTTGATTCTTTTTCCTCTTCCTACTATTATCATAAACAACGTCATACATTACAGCTTTCGCAAACTTTGCATCTTTTCAAGCCTCGGCAGTAGGATTTTGCATTTGATCAAGCCTCAAAAGCAGCCTTGTAAGTTTAAACCTGTGGGCTATTCATTCGTTTACTCATTATGTGTTTATTTTATTGAGGTATGGCTGACACACAGCATTACATTAGTTTCAGGTGTATGACCCGCTGATTCCGTAACTCCACACGTTGCGCTGTGCTCACCAACACGCGCAGCCACCATCTGTCAGCGCACAACGCTATCACAATTCCGGTGACTATTCCCTATGCTGTACCTTTTAGCCCCGTGACTTGCTCATTCCAGAACTGGAACCCACTCCCCTTCACCCATCTTGCCCATCCCCCCACCCCTTCCTCTCTGGGAACTATCGGCCTGTTCCCTGTATTTATGGGTCTGTTTCTGCTTTTTGTTTGTTTAGTTGTTTGTTTTCAAACATCTGGGTCTTTGTTTTTTATTTGAGAGAGGGAGCAAGAGAGAGAGAGAGAGCATGTGAACGAAAGAGGGGTAGAGGGAGAAGGAGAAAGAATCTTAAGCACTTAAGCAGGCTCCATGCTCTGCCCACATGTGGGACTCAATCTCACAGTCCTGGGATCGCGACCTGAGCCGAAACCAAGAGTCGGACGCTCAGCTGACTGAGCCACGCGGGTGCCCCAAACAGCTGGACTTTTAAAGGCTTTTGGAATAACACAAAATTGTTTTGCCGAAGGGTCATATTGACTCACTTATCCACAAGCCATTTACGAAGCTGCCTATTGTACCATACCTTCACCAGCACTGGGTATCTTCATTTAAAAATCAATAGCATTCTGTGCTTGCTTCAGCAACACGTATGCTAAAGCTGGAACGCCACAGAAAAGATTAGCATGGCCCCTGTGCAGGGATGATGTACACATTTGTGGAGGGTTCCATATTTAAAAACAAATGAATAGCACTTTGTTTCTTTGATTTATAGATTGTTATCTGGTTATATATATATATATATATATATATATATAGTTGTTTGTTTGTTTTTTAAACCAATTGTGACACTCTGCTTTCCTGGATAGAAAGCTTGTGGGCCCCTGCATGTAGGACAAAGTTCCGTGGAGCCTAGCAACGATGAGCGAGCACGTAACATGTGAACCAGAGACATCATTTCCAGTGTGCCATGCAATATCTGTGTGACCTTGGACCAGTCCCTTGATCTTTATCTGAACTCCCTCACCTACGGAAATAGGAAAACCAATACCAATACTTCTAGAGTCATCATGAAGGTTGAATAGGATGTCCTTTGGAAGGAATTCAGTAGAGTATTGGTTATAAAATACAGCTGTAGATCAGTCACTGTCATTTCTGTCATGACAGCATCCATGATCCACCACGAGAATAACAGCCAACGTTTAGCGAGCCACTGACTACCTTCTACTCACCGGGCATTGTGCTCAGCTCTTTACACGAATGAGCTCACATCAGCCTCACGACAGCAGGCGAGGGAGATGATACCATAATGTTTCTTTTTTTTTTATTAAAAAAATTTTTTTTATGTTTATTCATTTTTGAAAGACAGAGACAGAGCACAAGCAGGGGTGGGGCAGAGAGAGAGGGGGACACAGAATCCGAAGCAGGCTCCGGGCTCTGAGCTGTCGGCACAGAGCCTGATGTGGGGCTCGAACTCACAGACCGCGAGATGAAGTCGGATGCTCGACCGACTGAGCCACCCAGGCGCCCCTCATAATGTTTATTTAATAAATGAGGGGACTGACTCACAGGAGATGAAGAAACTTGCCCAAAGCTATACCACTGGGAAATAGCAAAGCTGGGACTTGAAATTTTTTTTTTAATTTTTTTTTAACATTTATTTATTTTTGAGAGACAGAGTGGGACAGAGCACAAGTGGGGGAGGGGCAGAGAGAGAGGGAGACACAGAATCCAAAGCAGGCTCCAGGCTCTGAGCTGTCAGCACAGAGCCCGATGCGGGGCTTGAATCCATGAGTCGTGAGATCATGACCTGAGCTGAAGCCGGACGCTCAACTGACTGAGCCACCCAGGTGCCTCTGGGACTTGAACTTTTAACATGTGGCCCCATCTTTGCTCTCGGGCCTCCTCACCCCTGAGCCACATGGCACTACGGGGCCTTCCCTTACACAACATGCCCTTTCACCCCTGTGCCTTGGCTTGTGCTCATCCCCTTAATGAACGGGCATCTCCTTCACCCCAAAAGCACTGTCCACCCTTTAATATCTGACTTAAATGTCCTCCACTCTGTGGTCAAATCAGCTTCTTGGTGCTCCATTGTCACCAATGTGAAAGTACACACCCCTTGAGGCACTTAGCCTGTTATCTGTGTGCTTGTGTGTGCACACATGTATGTGCATTCGTGTTGTGCTCACACAGGTATCGTCCTTTCTAGAGTGTGGACCTCCAGTAGACTTCAGTGGATTTTTCTATGGATCTCTAATTCCGAGCATGACGCCTAAAGCCTAGGAGGTGCCCAGTGTGTCCTTGATGCACGAATGAACAAACGGTGGCCTTTCAGGCCCAGTGAGGGGTGAGAAGGTGAGAGATCTGGAAGCTTACGGACTTTCTGGAGGCCTCCACACAACCTCTCCCACCTGGATTCTGTCTAGGGCTAGGCCCATAATAAAATGGCCTCTTCCTTTTTCATCGGCCATTGGCCCCACCTCCCATCCCATGTAGAAATGTCCGTGGCCCACAGCTACACTCCCAGGTCACCCAGAGGGCCTCAGCCACCCACTTTGAGGTTTGCCTTCCTGTTGGTGGTGCAGGGGGCTGAGCTGCTTCTTATCAGCTGGCCTTGCACTTGAGGTCCACAGGCAACGGAGGAGACACATCAGCGTCTGCTCGGGCTCCGGAAAACCAGCCCTTTCAGAACTTGCTCGTTGGCAGGGGCAGATGGCTGCGTGCAAAGGCACCAGTGGTGACCCAGAGCTGGACGCAAGGTGTGTGTGTACAAAGTGTAGGCCAGAACGCAGCTGCTGGGGTTTTCAGGCTAGATGTAGGAGTGAGCACAGCCTGTGTGGAGAGGAAGCCCAGAACTGAATGCGTGCGGCCAGTGTTTTAACAAACCGTATTAGCTTCCCATTGCTGCTGTGACAAATCACCACAAGCATGGTGGCTTAAAACAGCACACGTTTATTCTCTTGCCACAATACTAGAGGCTAGAAGTCTGAAATGAGGCTCGGTGGGGCCCAATCAAGGCATCAGCAAGGCCATACCCCCTCGGGAGGCTCTAAGGGACAGTCATTTCCTTGGTTCTTCTAGCTTCTGGAGGCTGTACTCATTCCTGGGCTCCTGGCTCGCGTCACATCACCTTTTCTCTCCCTGCTTCGGTCATTACACCTCCTTCTTCCTCGTCTGTCCCAAATGTCCCTCTGCCTCCTTCTGATAAAGACACTGGTGGTGGCATTCGGGGCGTACTTGGATAAATCAGCAAAATCGTCCCCCCTCCAGATCCTTGGGTAATCCCGTCTGCAAAGTCTCTCAACCGTGTAAGGTGACATTCACGGGCTCTAGTGACTAGGGCCTGGGTGTCCTTGGGGACCATTATCTAGCCTGCCACAAATGAGTGTCACGGTGTGCTCTCGCAGTTCTCCCCACCCAGGCATGAGACGCAGAACACCCTCTGTGCTTCACGCCTCCCGCTGGCTCGCGTTTGCCAGGACCGGCTGCGTACCAGGCTCCGTGGCAGGCACCGGAGGAATAGAGTGGCACAGTCTCACCTACTGGCCTGGAAGGGGTGGCCGGTGACGCGCAGCTGCAGAGTGAGCGCAGGGTGACAAATGCCACAAGAGAGGCTGGCAAGGAAGGAGCAGGGGTCGCCACTTCCGGTGACAGATGGTGACAGATGAGGGAAGGGGTCGCGCAGCAGGGAATCCCCTGAGTTGGTCCTTAATGGATGAGTAGATGGGGAGGCAAGAGGCAAAGCAAAGGAAACAGCGGGGACTGGTGTGTGGGTCCAGGCACACTGGAAACCTCTCTAGTGAGAGAACAGGAAGAGAACATGAATTTTCTATGATTCTACGGCTCCCACGGTCCATGCGGGGGAGGCTCTTAAAGTGCCCATCTCTTGGCCCCGTCCTGCCCTCCCGTGGCCTTGCTGCTCATGAGAACATCTTTCCACTTTCTGCCTCCAGCTCCTCTTCCCAGACGACTGCTGGGGAGATGGGCATCATCTCTCTCTCCTCTCCTTCCGGGTGTGCCCGTGCCCTACACCCCCTGGGCGCTGGTTCCTCTAGAGTATGCCTCCTGGTTTCCCTTGCAAGTCTCTGACTTGCAAGTCTCTGACCTGACTCCCTGCAGACACCTGGGCCTTCCCCGCAACGGAGAGCCCAGATCTGCAGGCTTTGTGGAATGATTCCACTGAAGAGCTCACTGGCAGAACTTCAGTAGAAGTTAGGAATATTTGACCAAGAGGCTTGAGGGAGGCCAGAGTCGAAGCAAGCATACAACGCTGGACATGTGGAGTGACGCATCTCCTTCCTCCAGCATTATTTTCTCTGCTGAATTAATTGCATGGGGGCTAGAAGCTCCCTGGAAATAATGAGGATAGTTCATGCGTATTGGAGGAGAGGGGTGAGAATACATCCAGAAGCTGGATTTCCCGGGAGACCACAGGGTCTTGGGACAGAACCCACCATGGAGGAAGGAGGAGTCTGACTCAGGACCCAGAGTCTGACTCTGGGCCTCAGAGTCTGAGAGCTGGAGGGGAGCGGTGGTTCCTGAAACAGCGGGTACCTGTCTTTTGAGCTCACCCTTGTTATAGGGGAGCAAAAGGCTTACAATTAAAATACATCTGCAAATAAAGAGCCGGCTTTAAGGGGCTAAGTGTGGGATCCCCTGTAAAAGTGCAGAATACAGGGGAGAGGGGAAGGAGGGAGGGGTCGGAGGAGTAGAGGCCAGTCAGCAGGCCGGGGCCCAAGGCTGGGGGAAGGTGAGGTGGGGGGGCGGGGTAGAGCACAGCCTCCAGTGGGGTGGGAGGGGTGGTGAGGGCAATAAGGAAGCAGTTTTGTAATCTTGCACTCAGCCTTTTCCCAGGCAACCCTTGTTTTGTAAATGGGGGGAGGGCAGTAGGGTCATGGGGGAGGGATTGCTTCATTCTGCCTGTGTCAAGGGGCCATTGTGAGATTCAGATGAAATCAAGGTCAAGGTGCTTTGGAACCTTCCAGGTGCTAAGCACAGGTAAAGCAAATGGGACTTATTAAGGGGTTGTGAGAGGGCTTCCGTTTTCAATTCAGTGGAGAAAGTGGTAGGACATACAATTTGCTTTAAAGGTGAAAGCTCTTCTTTTTCAATCTTTTCATCTAGAAACACCGGTCATTTTGATGGGACTCGTGTCTCCATTCGCTCATCCGTTTATTCATTCATGTATGCAACACGGGCGTGCTGTTACTGCTGAGGGGCCCCGGGCTGGGTGCACAGCAGCGGGGATTGCTTCTCTGCTGCACCAGGACTTCCTTCCAGCAAGGCATTGGGGGAGGCCAGGGGTGTAGGGCCTGGCCTAATCAGAAGGGGCGTCTCCTTCAGGCCCCAAAGCCAAGGAAGTCAGACGCGGTGAAATGCCGCATGGTCCTGCACTGCGCTTTTGTAAGGGCTGCTGACAGCGTTAGGACAGGAGCTGTGATAATCACCGCTGAGTGACTATAAACACTGAGCGAGTGTCCCTGAGGAATATTCAGAGCGTCGGGCAACTTGTTAGCTTTTGTCTGGGCCTGGGAGAGGGAAGGGAAGTTTTGTCGGGGAGAGCATGTGCCATAGTAAAAACATAAAATCAATCGTATGGTTCTAATTTAATTTTAATTCACATTTTCGATACGTGGCGTTTGTTAGGAGGGCTGACGCTTTGCCGTGAAGATCTACAAGGGCTGAATTGTCCTCGAATTAGAAGATTTTTAAAAGAAGTTCTTTGCCACTGGGTTGCAATTTGTTAAAACAAACAATAGCATAACCACGCTGCAGTCGGATGCCAAGATATTACTGGACTCAGCGAAAATCAAGTAATCTTTTTTAGGCTCTATTCTCTCCCAACTACACTCCCCAGCAATGTCAGAAAATGACAAATTGCAGGATGAATCTAAGAGCAGTGCCTTCAAAAATACAATAGTTATACAAGCCATCTATTGTTAATGAAGAATATAATGCAATTTGCCTGTCTGTAATACAATTATGCAAATCAAAGAAGGAACTATCCCGAAATCTCTTCACATTCCGATTAAAATGAGATAATTTATCAAACAGAATATTACTGATTATGTTTATGTGTTGCACATTAATCCTGTTACAATAATGTATCCTTCTCCTAATGTAATGGATTTGTGCAATCTAACAGAAAATGACTTTTATACTATCCACAATTATAAAAATATTCAAAGCATATCCATCGTAGTGCAATAGCACACGTCTACAACTGTACAATAAACCTATTAAAACAAGCGGAGCTTATGAATGTAACCTTCATCCCAATAAAGATGACAGTACATTCAATTTTATTGTACTCATTATGTGAACAACTCCATAGATGATAAATACCAGGAGTAAATTAGTTTAACCTTCTTTGTCTTTTTTTTTTCTTTTTTTTTTTTTTAAGAAAAAAGCAGACTTTAATCGATGGCATTCATGTCCCCCTCCCCATCTGGATCCTCCTTCGGTTGGTCAAATATGACATTATTTTACATTTAAGAGATTTCTGGGGCATCTTTCATAAATGAGTTACTCCTGTTCTACTTCTTGGTAGGTGTTTGGACTTGTACATTTCCATAGGGGCAGGAAATGTACACGATGTTTGTGTGCGTGTGTATTGGGAAACAGGTGTGTTCTGGATGGCAATGCGGCTTGAGCAGCAGTCATCTAGAGGGGCACTTGAATCTCCATTCTCACATGCACAGCAGAGCCAAAAACTAATGACTAGTATTGTCAGGAAAAACAAGAGCCCAAATAATTGGCGAAGATCTCACTGGCGCTTCTATTGCCAGGGATAATCATTTTTGCATTTAAACTAATCTCTTCCACCTTGAGGAGAGTCATTAGCATCTGACAGTGAGTGATAATGTGCTTAAATTTCACACCTCTTGGCCTTGTCGGCATTGTCAACATTTCCCACATGCGTACCTCCACACTAGGCATACAGGTTGACTTAAACAAATGTTTATCTTTTGTGGTGGAATTGTAAACCCCAGTGTTTTGCAAGTTCTCAAATTGTTCTCCTTGCCTTTAAACACCTGTAAGCCAGTTTTGCTGAAGGTATTTGCTGAGGTATTATTATCCCCACAATGCCAGGATTCTCTTCCCCTTCTGATTAGATTGACCTGCCAAGTCAAGAAAGGACAGAAACTCTATGAAAAGCAGCATTTTTTCCCCTTCCAAACAGCTGAATGTGTACTCACACACACATAGGAACACAAGGTACAACAGACAGGCCTGTCAGCCTTGACCTCCACAAGCCATCATTCGTTCCAATTGTAAAAGGGTATTTGTTCCCTTGGAGACATGGGTGAAGAAGGGGAAGGAAGGATGGAATGGAGGCAAGGCAAGGCAAGGCAAGGCAAGGAAGAGGAGAGAAGGGAAGGAGCGAGGAAGGAAGGAAGGAAGGAAGGGAGTCATTCATTGTTTAATAAACAACGATTTCATAACAACTACTATTACCCCGAGTGTTCGAATGGTCTTTCCATGTAGACTGTTGAGAAGTGAAAGCGAGCTGCCAGCCCTCATTCCCACAGGGCAGAGTTCCTACAGTAAACAAGAGGCAAGGCTGGAACACGGCTTGTGGTGGCTGATAGGTCTTCTCTTTTCATGGTTGACCAGTTGGTTTGGAGAGCCATTGACTTGTTTTCCCCTCAAGTGTGGACTCTCAAGTGGAGACATTTGATGAAGAAAGAATGCCTGTTGCCCCGGGGCTATCTGGGCAGATTTTTGCATCCCTTCTCTCGATGTAGCCAAGGAGCATTTTCCACTCAGTAAGATTTCCCAGGCTAGAGCAGGGAGCTCTGGAAGCTTAGACCCATTAAAAATGGGAACATTAAAGGTGTAGTCATAACAGGGGAAGGAAGAAGTCTGAGGGACAGCACATATGGAAAACATCAATCTCTCTGCCGGCCCAGGAGGAGACCATGCCTCCCTTTCAGACCCTAACGTGGTGGAGGGTGCACTTACAACTTAGGGTCGGAAGACAATGGCAGTGAGAGAACAGGATTTTGAGGGTGCTCTAGGCTCGCCAGAGTTGTGCCAGTCTGTCTGAATGTGTTGTAGGAATCGGGACAGGGATTCCTAGGCCCCTGGGACATGAAGGTGAGCGGGAGAAAATGAGCGTACAGATTCTTTCAGAGCCAAGAAACTGTGTGGAGAACAAACACATGTGGTGGAAGACGGAACAAGGACACTCCGGAGCAGTTGCAAAAAGTTCAATTTGTATCCAGTAAATACTAACTGAGAGCCGGCTGTGGGTCTAAGCAGTGTTCTTGGCACTTGGTCTATATGGGTGAACAGATAGAGGCAAATCTTTACCTTCACGAAGCTTACAGTTTTAGGGGAACAAAATAGTAGATGAACAAACAATATAATAATGGTGATGGCAACAAATGCTGGGTTAAAAAAAAGAAATTAAAACGGAGTGAGAGAGATCAGTCAAGAGTGAGGCCTGCAATCTTAAAAGGAGTTACACTTGTGTTGTCAAACTTAAAAAAAATTTTTATATACATATACATATGTATATATATACATATGTGTGTGTGTATATATATATATATATATATTTGCTTTCAATAAAGGAATCTATCTCGTTAAGGCCTCTGTTACCATGGGAATGGGCAACTAATTAGCATTTCCATAAATAAGTGTGAATTTTGTTACATAGGTGCTTTGAGGGTCTGTTGCCAACTGGTAACTTCCCAGACTTTATGTGTGAAATAAAGATACAAGGTTTGCAGCTTATCCTCTTGTGCTTTGGACGATAATCAATAGTTTTAACTGGAGTAAAGTATTCATAATTGGCTTTAGCCCAGTGATACTTAGTTGAGGCAGCTCAGCTAGGTTTCTTTAGAAGAAAAATGGTTAAGGGATACCAAAAGATAGCAGGAGGGCCTATGCTTGCTCCCAAAGCTACACGGAAGGTTCTGTTTCTTGGTGGAATTTCCCGTCTCAGCTGAGGATGTCGACCTCGCCCTGCGCCCTGGAACCAGACTCATAATCCAAACATGTATGTCACTAATGCTCAATCGCATTGGACACAGCAGCATGTAGCCCCGATGTTGCAGAGGGCCACCCGGAGGCCCATTTAGGATGGAAGTGTTCATTTCCCCCAGCCGCTGGGAGCATTGGCAGCATCCGAGGTCACAGCCCCACCTGGGGGCAGCCTCGCCCAGGGATTGGTCAGCCAGCGGGCATCATAAACGCCCGCCCGGTCTCCTTGCCTCAAGCGAGGGCAGCTTCGAAGGGTGGGGAGCACCAGGGCTCCTCCTGGGATGACTGAGGTCTCTGCTGAGGCTGCATTTCAGTCTAACCTCTCCCTCCACCCAACTCCGCTTCCTGTAACACCCCCAGAAGCCTCTGCACGCAAATTGCCTTCCCAGGGTCTGTTACCCCGGGAAACTGATCTCAGGAACTCCATTTCAGCTCTGCATGCAGAAAGCTGCTGCAGAATCAACAATTTATACTGATTATGCCCTTGTACTTACACTCAATTTCATGATCTTTCTGCCAATTTCTGATCCTTTGGCTTTCTCTCCTGTATCCAGTATCACTCTCTGTTTGGACCGCATGATGCCTTCGGCTTCCTGGGTTTTAATCTCTGTCCCTACCAGTTCTGGCTTTTTCTCTAAAAATCCCATCCCTTCCACCCTCCGTTACCAGAATGGAAACCTCAGGGACTACCTGTCTCTCTTTCTCTGTCCTGAGCAGCCGACTTCAGGAATGACTTTTCCTTATAGGTCACACAGCCCTCACTTTATCCAGCGGGGAGGCTCTCGCAGCCTTAGGAAGAAAACACTGTAACACACGGTCACGATAAGTCTGAAATTGTGGGCTACTCACAACATTAATGGGGTCATTCCCTTATAGACACTGGTTGAATTTATGCGCACATGCCAGTTGCCAAAGCCCTGGTGTACTCGAAACAAAAGTGCAACAATTGTGGTTTCAATGATAATGTTTTTATGATGATGGGCTTGGGTTTGAACCCTGGGCTTAGAGGGTCATAACTGACTTAAAACTATACTTTGATTTTTCCTGAAATAATCCGCCTTTTGGTATAATATTACCACCGGCTTTTGTAGACACGGCTTTTCTTGTGTTATTTATTCCAAATGAAACACCACCCCACTGTAAGTGACTTTTGGTGCCCCTTAATATCTCAAGAATCTTTTCTTTTTTTTTTCAGTGCCTGTCTGTCTAAAATTATCCACGGCTCCTGCACGGGTGGGTAAAGTTAGTGTCTCCAAAGAGTTATAAATCCAGTGTCCCCACTGAGCCCATTGTTTCAGATCCAAAAGTGTATGAATTGCAGCCCCAAGATCTTTCTTTATTCTTTGTTATGAAATAGGTAACCAGATCTCGCTGAATGGAAATCCTCCTTCGAAGACTTTCTGGCATCCGACTCCACTTTCAACTCTTGCAAACCTTATTTTGGAAAAATGGTCATTTATAATATCAACATTTCTAGATCATGTTTTAAAGACGGTTACAGGCGTTTGGAGTAACCACATGCCAAAGCTGTCTACTTCTAATCTAACAACCCCCTAGGTTGAAACCAGAGCGAAACTTAGAGACAGGCGGCCAAGAGCCAAAAAACTCTTGGGGGATATTTATAATCCCCCAATTCAACCAAAATTGTTTCCACTCAAAATTAATACTTGGAAACAGATTTTGAAGCCCAAATTTAGACTCTGCCTTTAGTTTCTTGGGCGGTTGTAGAGCCAACTGCTTGAAATAAATGTATTTGAAGCTGATTGAACATTAAAATGATAGTCTGTTCTATTGAAAAGACAAATAACACATAGTATTTAAAGAGATGACCCTCTTTACTCCAGATCCCTCCTAGCCAACGACCAAGGGTTGGCAGATGTCCACAGTGAGAAAGGGTAGTTACCAAGTGTGTGGACCGTACCTCTGTTTACCCATGCGATTCCCCTATAGCTCTGCTAAGGCTCTCTTGTTTGGTGAATGTACCGCGGTTCGTATTTATGGAGGAAATGTGATACGCTGGAAAGCGTTTTTTCCTCAGAGTTACAAAATCTAGGTTCAGAGCACTGCTTTATCAGTTCCAAGTAGCATGATCTTAATGAATGTTTTCATCTTTTGAAATCTCAGTTTCTCCAGATGTAAAAAGGAGGCAAACCAGCCCTGTTCTGGCACCTTCTTATAGCAGTCAGAGGCTCAAATAATGAAAGAAATGTGAAAGTGCTTTATCATTACTCCAAATGCATGGTGTTACTTGTGGGTTTTTTTCTTTTAACTTACTTTAAACATTTTTTAAGTGTTTTATTTATTTTTGAGAGAGAGAGAGAGAGAGAGAGAGAGAGAGAGACAGTGTGAATGGGGAAGGGGCAGAGATAGACAGAGGCACAGAATCCCAGGCAGGCTCTAGGCTCGGAGATGTCAGCACAGAGGTTGACGTGGGGCTCGAACCCAGGACCTGGGAGATCAGGACCTGAGCTGAAATTGGACGTTTAACCGACTGAGCCACCCAGGCACCCCTGAACTTTCTTTTTAAATATCAACAATGCTTGCCATCTCAAATCAGAGTATCAGATCTTATTTAACCAATACATTGCTGAGAAAAGAGAAGCTTAAATATGAAAAAAATGGGGGGAGGGCGCGCCCCTGGGTGGCTCAGTTGGTTAAGTGTCCAACTGAGGCTCAGGTCATGGTCTCATGGCTCATGAGTTCAAGCCCCGCGTCGGGCTCTGTGCTGACAGCTCGGAGCCTGGAGCCTGCTTCGAATTCTGTGTCTCCCCCTCTCTCTGCCCCTCCCCTACTCAAGCTCCGTCTCTCTCTGTCTCTCAAAAGTAAATAAACATTAAAAACAAGTTATTTTAAATATAAAGGAAAGGGATTTCCCCTATCCTGGACACTAATTAGGGCATTGTCTTGGTCCGAAATCTCTACAGAGACATTTTTCTCAGAGTTTAAAAGGTGCGCCCTGGCCCCTCATCACAACCAATTTTACAAGTGTGAGGTTTCAGTTACTCATTTGTTTTTCTATCCATGTGTTTCACAAACACATTTTGAAGATGTATGAGATTCCAGACAACATTCTATGTTAGGATTGTGGATAAGATCAGTTTGAATTTCAGCTAAACAACGAACAATTGTAAAGTATAATAGTTACATGTTAAAGCTATCCTCATAGTTACAATCGCCTCTGGGGTGTTGACAACCAAAGTAATGTTTGGAAATACCGTGTTGGCCAAAAACTGAAAACATATTGCACGGGACATATTTACACTAAACAGTTATTCACTGATTGTATGAAATTCAAATCTAACTGAGCCTTCCTTTTTTTTTTTTTTTTTTTTTTTTTAGTCCCCAACTCTGGTAGCCCTACCTCTGGGCTGGGAGTGTCATCGTACCTGCCCTCAGGCAGCGTTCATCCCCGGAGTAAGACAGACGACAAACAAGCGAATAAAGAGGACGAAGTAGGTCTGAAGAAAACAAGCACAGCCAAGTCAGGAGATAGTGATGAGGGTGGTCTTATTTAAGATAGAGAGGAAGGAAAGGCCTCTTTGGGGAGACGCCTCGAAGCAGACATCTAAAGGCAGTAGTGAGCCACATACAGCTACAGGGGAAGAGCCCGCAGAAGGCATGGCAAGTGGCAAGACCTTGGTGGGAATGAACTTGTCAAGTGTGAGCAGCAGCGAGAAGGCCATGGGACCAGAGCCTGGTGTGTGAGGGAATAGGTGAGATCAAGGTTGCAGGGTGAGGCCCCATCTTAGCCCTGGCAACTTGTAGCCCGGGGGTTTGGTTTTTGTTTGGGTGTGATGGGGAACCACGGGAGGGTTTTAAGTAGGGCAGTGACTTGATCAAGCTAATCAGAGAACTCCAGGAGCTGTGTGGGGAAGAGACAGTAGAAAGACACAAGTGGGAGGGCGATGAGTTAGGAGCCGATCTCAGGGTCTCAGTGGAAGGCCCTGGGGACTTAGAGCAGGGCGGAAGCAGTGGAGTTGGGAAGAAATGCCTGGAGCCATGACGTATTTCAAAGGCAGAGCCAGCAGAACTTGCCGTGGGTTTAATATAGAGGACGAGGAAACGTTGGCGTGAGCAATGGGAGCAGCGGTGGTGCCATTTACTGAGATGGAGAAAAGTTCATTTGGAGGGAGTGGAACATTCTGGTTTGGACATGTCATGTATGAGGTGTCCCTTTAGCTACCTGAGTGACGGCAGTGGAGGATGAAGGTAAGAACACAGGATGAGGTTGGAGAAGCAGCAGAACCCATGCCATCCAGGATCTTATTGGCCATAGCAAAAAAATCTGGAAACCATTTTAAGGTTACAAAATGACAACGAAAGATTTTTAAGAATAGGGAGGTGAAGTAATTTAACTCTCTTTTGGGGGGACGCCTGGGTGGCTCCGTCGGTTAAGCGTCCGACTTGGGCTCAGGTCATGATCTCACAGCTCGTGGGTTCCAGCCACACATCGGGCTCCGTGCTGACGGCTCAGAGCCTGGAACCTGCTTCCGATTCTGTGTCTCTCTCTCTCTCTGCCCCTCCCCAGCTTGCACTCTGGCTCGCTCTCTCTCTCAAAAATAAATAAACATCAAAAAACAAATTTTTTTTTTAAATTAAACTTCCTTTTTAAAGATCGCTTTATTGGATGAAAAAAATTGGTGAGTGGGGGCGGGGGATGGAAATTAGCACTGTTAGCTCAGGGCTTCCCACGTGAACAATCTTGTTACATTTTAGATTCTTTTTATTGTTGCTGTTGAGAGAGAGAGAGAGAGAGAGAGAGAGAGAGAGCAAGCAGGGGAGAGGGGCAGAAGGAGAGAGAGAGAGAGAGAATCTTAAGCAGACTCCATGCTCAGAGCAGAGCCCAATACAGGACTCAATCCCTCGACCCTGGGATCATGCCGTGAGCAAAATCAAGAGTTGGACGCTCAGGTGACTGAGCCACCCAGGCGCCCTTATTTTCGGTTCTTTTCTTAATGGTGTGGAGTGACGATTCTGAATTTCTAGCAAGCTCCCAATGACACGTATATAGCTGGTTGGGGACCATACTTTGAACAGAAAGGTGATAGGAGACTTTTATAGTAAAACTGGTGACAGACAATGGTGGTTTGGTGCTGGTGTGCATGGGGAGTGGGCAGACAAGAGATGTAATTTGGATGTAAAAGTGACAGGAGAGCTGTTGAATTACATGTGAGGGTGAAGGGAGAAAGAATAATCAGAGATGACTGTCAGATTTCCGCCTTGAACAACTGGATGGATGTTAGTGTCATTTATTCGAGTGCAAAAGGCTGGACCTGGTGGAGGTGTTTTGGATGGTGGAGGGGGCTTTGGACATGTTAAGGATGAGACGCCTATGAGATGGTCAAATAGACACGCCGGGTTGGTAGTTGCACATAGAAGAATCTGGAATGCAGAGCAGAGGTGTAGGCTTCAGTAAAAATGTGTGAATCGGAGACACAAAGAGAGTATTGAAGACCATGAAACGAAAGGTGCTGATCCAGGGAGAGAGTGCAGACAGGGAAAAGAAGATGGGCCAGGTCTGAGTAGAATGTGATGCAGGTATGCATATCATACCCTCAAAAACTAGGTATACGGCAAAGATCAAGGGCCAGAGAAGGCTGACTGTAAGACAGTAGGGAATGGTGAAGAGCGTGGATCTCACAGGCGTGTATGACTCACCTAAATAGTAGCTACCATCCCACTCCTCCGCTGATTGGTGCCAGGCAGTAAGGCTAGATCCTCCACGTTTTTGAGGGAAGCCAGAAATGCAGACTGTTTAGGGGAAAACTTTTAAGCGTTGGAAAGCTAGCCAAGGCTTTCAAATACTATGTTGGCCAAATAAAATGCATCAGTGGATTGGGTCTAGCCCATGAGCTCCTAGTTTGCAGCCTCTGACATAGATCCTTGAAGGTATCAGATTTAACATGAACTGTTTTGGTTATTGGTGCGGGAAGGGGGTGGCCTGTAAGGTCTGTGACATGGAGGGATTTACAGTTATCCTGAGATACAAATCTGAGTCATGGTCACTGGTCTACAGAGTTGGGGACTGCCTCCAGCTAAGCACTGAGCACCCATATTGCCGCCAGACCACAGTTCTCTACTCATGGTGATGCACCATCCTCATGAAGCAGAAAAGGCCAACCCAGCTTTTGTGAGGAATGTTTTGTGAGCAATGGTCGCATCCAGTTTTAGTTGAAGTTGTAAAGTGGTGAAAATTTGGCACGGGGCTATATGTAGGGGGAAGGTGTATATAGGAAATTAGTTGGAAACGTGATTCAGGAAGAAGCTACTGGTCTCGATAAAATTTCACACAGCCACAAACGAGGAGGTTTGTGGAAGTCTCTAGATGTTTCTCTGAAGGATACCTTGGAAGATTTCTGAATAGGAAAGGGAGACAACGTGTGGTCTAGTTGAGCACCTGGACAAATTAAGGGACGAGGTAAGAATCCATCTGCTTCCTACTGGCAGCGCAGACCTCCTGTAAATGGAGGGCTCTGGCGAAAAGAAGGGTCTTGTCAGAAAGAGGAGACTTGTATTTGGTAATGAGGTATATGTGTGTTCACGTGCACGTAAATCTTTGCTCCTCTAGGTCACAGCAGTGTTGGGACACAATGAAGGGTGTGGGTAACGAACCCAACAGTTTTTGACTTGTGCCCCAACCAACGTCTTCACAGGGTATCGAAGCCTTTCTTTACTTCCTCTACCCAGTTCTCCAAGTACGTCACACGCCAGTGCACAGATGGTCCCTCTACTTAGCATCAGTATTCCTGGTCTTTCCTCCTTACCATGGTGGTCCCAACTTGTGATTTGAAGGCCAGTACCATTGGCCAAAAGAGACTAAGGAGCTTACGACCGGTAGGAAGAGGCCAGTGCAAAGCATCACTTTCACCCACGTCACTAAGGAGAAAGTTATTCTCTCGTCTTTCTTCATCTGCAAATAGGAATAATAATACAGAGTGAATAGGGACAGTAGTGCCCAGTGTAATGACTGGTAGCTGGTAGGCCCTCAGTCATTTTCCTTGCTTCCATTTCACTCTCAAATTTGCCTCAAAACTCAAAGTCTTGGATTCTAAATTGTGCATCTCTAAAGCCTTCCTCTTTCAGGAAGCCAAGGGTAGGATAGAGGAGGCTGGTGTCAGAGTCCTATCTCAACATCCCAGGATTCTCTGGAGGGGAATGCACATTGAATTTTTTTTTTTCTTCTGAAAACCTTGACCCTTGCTACACTTAATAAATCAATTAGTAAGCATGGCCCATTTATTCTACAAACTTTTACTTACTTACCATATGCTCAGTGTAAGACATGATCTTGGCCCACAGGGGCAAGCCATCCAAGGGGGAATATCTGCCTTGTAAACAAAAAGTGTCATAAAGCATTGCAAATATGTATTGGGTGGCAGATGTTGGAGCCAGATCACCCTCACATCTGGAAAAAATATGGATTGCAACATTTTCTGAGCAATGTCTTCCCCCGAAACTCTGTAAAAGTACTCAGCATGCTGGGTACACGGGGCATGATGCGTTGCCCTCAGACCTGTTGAGGCCGGTCTTCCTTGCGGCTTGGTTAGTCCCTCTCCCGCTGTAGCAACAAGGCAGGGGATTGCGTGGATCATCTGGCCCAGTCTCTCCGTGTGTCACATGGTGGTGATATCAGTCTATGTGAATCTTGTTATACCAAGGGACAGTGAAGAATACACCAGCTGGTCTCGAAGAGGGAGTGAGCCAATCCCAGTCAGAAGGGGTCAGGGCTGGGAACTTGGTACCATGTGGTGAACTGAACATATGACTTCCCTCTTGATGTTTCCTGAGGGAAACGCCGCTCTCCCGGCTGACAGGGCTGGGAATGGATGGCCTGCAGACTCCTGTTTTCACACAGTACATCAGGTCTAAGTGAAAGGTTTGTGCTGCTGCCAGGAGCAGAAAGTGATGGCTTGGCGTCACTTGTGGAAGAGAGGATGCTTTAAAGCAGACCCAGGCTCCCAGAGAGCTTTGGATGGGGCCTCCCGGGACATCTGGTCTCTGAGGCCCACCCAGCGACACCCCTTCCGGGCAACTCTCAGGGCTGGGGAATGCCTTGCATGCTTCAGACATCTGGGGTGTTACTCAGATCCTTGCCCTCCACCTCTTAGTGAAGAGAACTGTGGTCTATACATGAAGATTGAATACAAATCAAAGCTGGCCCTTTATCTGAGCAAGCAGAGCACGGGCTGGCTGCCTTTTCGTTAGAGCTTCCAGGGTCTTAATACTATTGATCGTGGTCTAGCCTGGCCACTAAGCAGGTCAGCCTGACCTGAGCCGTCAGGCTGCAGCCAATAAGGGCAAATGCTCAGCCCTTCCTTCTGGGCCACAGACTGCATCCTGGACCCCTTTGTTTGGCCGAGCTTGAGTTCTCCTCCAGACCTACCGCTAGGTGTCTTGGATCCCGGGACCCACACTGGGTCTTTGCTTTCGCTCTTCACTCTGCCCCCCTAGTGCACACTTTGCTTCCCTCCTTGGATGCCCTGCACACCCCAGTCTCTTTTACCCCTCCTTTCTGGCTTCTACGAGGGATACTTTCCCTTCCTGGTGCCCCAGGATATCCTTGCTGTCTGTCCTGTCCCGACTTGCTTGTTGAGGCTGCCCCATTCTTCCAGATATTTTCTGTCCTCCCTCTTGAATAATTTTTTAGGTGTATGCTCAAACTCTAGGTGCAACAGGTGCCAAACGAGACCTCTAAGAGCCTGGACAGCAAATAGGTAGACACAGGAGAATAGTGAGGACGGGGGCAAACTTCAGGGCACTTCAGCTCCAGATATGGTACCTTCTGGAATGCCAGCCCTGTGAGGCCAGTTCTAATTTTTCAAAGAGAAATCAGAAATCTGAATTTTTATGTAAAATTTCCATTAAAACATTTTATTAAGTTACCATTTATGCATGTTAAAAACCTCTAATAGTATGAAAGGTTTAGAGTTAAGGTTAGAGTTGGGGTTAGGGTTAGGGTTAGGGTTAGCTGTTCTGGTAGTTAGCTGTTCTGGTATTTAACCTATTTCTTGGTTTGTCAATTTTCAACATTATCTGCCAACTTCTACGTTTCTACCATGGTAGTTATGTGAACTCCTTGTCTCACGTTCTCTTCCTTCTTACCTCAATGCTATTACATCATAATTGTTGCTTACATCAATACTCAAAATTCATATCATTATCACTGCATAAAAACAACGTGGGCTGAGTAGTTCACTAGGATTACATTTCATTTTTCGAACCTCTTTTATTCATCTTCTCTGGACTTAACCGTTGTCTTCTGATTTAATTACCTTGGTTTTCTGTGTATTTTTTGAATGTAGGGTTTTTTAGGGTCATTTTCCTCCCAAATATTCCAACAGCTTTCTCGAACAGCCATCAATATCATTTTCTGTATCGCCAAATGTGTTGATTCCGCGTTTTCTTTCTACCCATTCCCCTGCTCCCTGTATGAATCCACCACTCCGTAGGCCTACTGAATACATGTCATTCTGAGATTTCGCTTTGCCACTTGGAAGTGTTGGACCCCTGTATTACTCCTTGACTTATTCTCCTTTTTGTTTTCCTGGAGGGCAGACTCCAACAGCTTTCCCAGAAAAGGTTCATGAGAAGTAAATTGTTTATCCTTATTTGGCTAAAAATGCCTTTGTTCTATCTATACACTTGATTCTTTTGACAAGGTTTAGAAATGTGGATTGAGAATTCGAAATAATTTTCCTCAGAATATTGAAAGCATTGTTCCACTGCCTTTAAATTTCCAATAGTGTCATTTGTGGTTCTCGGTCCTCATTATGTGATCTGGTATTTCGTCTTCCTCTTGACTTTTTGCTATCTTACGTTTGCCCATGGTATTCTGCATTTCAGTTATGAGCCTTGGTCGTCTTGATTTCATTGCTCTTTGTAACTGATGAGCCCTTCCAGTTTGGAGACCAGTTCTCTTCACCTTTTGGGGAATTTTATTTATTTGTTTAAATGTTTGTTTATTTTTGAGAGAGTGTGCGTGCATGCACATGTGCATGCATGAGTAGGGGAGCAGCAGAGAGAGGGAGGGGGCAGAGCCCAATGGAGCGCTCCATTCCATGAACCATGAGATCATGACCTGAGCTGAAATCAAGAGTCCTGAGCCACCTAGGCACCCTGCATTTTCTTTCTCTGTTGACTTTTTTCTTTCTTCTAGTTTATTCGTTCTCTTTTTCGAGACTCTCTGTGAATAGTGAACTTTCTGGACTAAAGTCTTAAACTTTTAAACTCCTCTGCTTTCTCTTTCTCTTTTGTCTCACTTTCTGCACAGTTCCCTCATCTTGGTGGTTGTGGTGTACTGTATCTGCTTGGTTAGCCTGGATGACGTTTTCTAGAACCCTTCCGCGAGTGGTACCAGTGTTGATTTTCTACTCTGTCAGCGTGGCTGCAGTGGAACTACATTGCCCCAGATCCCCTTTCTCTGGATGGTTTAGAGTGATGGCTGGCCCAATGAGAAGTCTGTGCACATTTGGAAGTTTGGGAGGTGGACACGAAGCCAACAGCCATCACATGGTGGAGCTCATTGTGATCAGAGCTTGTGAGTGGCGAAAAGTGGACAGAGGTGCCAGTAGGTTCCATTGTGTCCTCTGTCCTCCTCTTCCCCACTCCACATAGTCTTACCTTCTCTGTGTGCAGCTCCTTTTCTCTCTTGTGGGCTCTGCTGCCCCAACTGTGACCCAGGCCCCCACCAGATGCTTGGCTGCAGGAGCAGCATGAAGAGGCTGCTACCTTCCATGGACTTCCAGTCCAGCAACCCTTCAAAGCCCCATTCGAGAAGCTGGCTGTGCCTGAAGTCTCCAACTTGTCCACCAGCCTTCAGAAGGGCTCTCTACGGACCCTTTTGGGACCCTCCAGCCCCCTTTGTGAGACTTCCCCAGCTCCTCTCACAGTTGTATAAAGTCTGAACTCCTATAAAAAATTCCTCACTTCATAATACTCAGAGTAGTACTGCTTCCCTGTGTGAACTCAGAATATCTAATCAAATTTCTCACTTTGGCTAGTTTAGGTTCAATTTCTAGGTGTGCTTGCCCATTCTGTGGTGGTTCCTTTGCTGTTACCACCATTTTTGTTCACACTCTGTGTACTGGGTTGAACAGTGTGCCCACCTCCCAACTTCATGTCTACCTGGGACTTCAGAATGTGAGCTTGCTTGTAAATAGCGTATTTGCAGAAATAATTGGCTAACTTAACATGAGGTCATTGGAGTAGAGGGGACCCTAAATCTGATAACCGGTGTTGTTATAAGAAAGCCATGTGAAGACACAGAGAGGGACCTGGGGAGGAAGGCCGTGTTATAACAGAATCAGAGACTGGAGTGAAACAGCCACAAGCCGAAAGGTACCAAGGGTTTTTAGCAACCACCAAAGGCTAGGGGACCGGCTGGGAACACATTTCTTCCACACAAAGCGCTGGCACCTTCATTTCACAGACTTCTGGCTCCTGAACTGTGAGATAATACATTTTTGTGTTTTAAGTCACCTAATTTGTGATATTTTTTAATTTTTTAATCCTTTTGCTGTTTATTTATTTTTTGAGAGAGATTGAGAGAGCACAAGTAGAGAGGTGCAGATAGAGAGGGAGAGAGAGAATCCCAAGCAGGCTCCTTACTGCCAGTGCAGAGCCTGACTTGGAGCTCAAACCCACAAACCGTGAGATCATGACCTGAGCTGACCAAGAGGCAGGTGTTCAGCCAACTGAGCCACCGAGGTGCCCTGAAGATTACTGATTATATTTTTAAATTTTTCAAAAAAATTTTTTGATTGTTTATTTATTGTTGAGAGAGAGACACAGAGTGTGAGTGGGGGAGGGGCAGAGAGGCAGGGAGACACATAATCTGAAGCAGGCTCCAGACTCTGAGCTGTCAGCACAGAGCCCAATGTGGGGCTTGAACTCACAAGCTGCGAGATCATGACCTGAGCCGAAGTCGGACACCCAACTGACTGAGCCACCCAGGCACCCCTACTGATTATATTTTTTTCAACGTTTATTTATTTTTGGGACAGAGAGAGACAGAGCATGAACACGGGAGGGGCAGAGAGAGAGGGAGACACAGAATCAGAAACAGGCTCCAGGCTCTGAGCCGTCAGCCCAGAGCCCGACGCGGGGCTCGAACCCACGGACCGCGAGATCGTGACCTGGCTGAAGTCGGACGCTTAACCGACTGCGCCACCCAGGCGCCCCCCTACTGATTATATTTTTTAAAGTTCACTTCTGATCCCTGCCTTCTATTTCCTCCAGGGTCCTTGTCTCTGTTTTGGCTTGTTTGTTTATTTCGTTTTGGGTTTTTGTTTGTGTGCTGGTCTCCGACTTTCTTACCGGTGATTTCCTTGAATTACTGGTGACCCTCGTCTGGCGGTCCACGTTTAGGCGTGGGGTCCTGCAGGTCAGCTGGAAGCTCTTTGTATGAGGTGAAACATTCATCAGTGCCTTCTCTGTGGAGCACGTAACCGGTTAGCCACTATTTTCACTGAGAATACCGTCATGAGTGGACAGATTGTCACTCAGTTCCCTTATTTTAAGCCCCCTGTCCCAGTGATCCCCACACCAAACTGTGCTTGTGTCCCCATGTCTGGAGATTCTCAGATCTGACTTGCCCAAAGAGAAGGCCAGAATCTCTGAGCAAGGGGCTTGGCAGGGAGGGGTGACTGGTTTGCCTGGCTGCTCAGCGTGTTCGGAGGGCAGGAGTTCCAACTTTCCCAACCGGCGACCCCGGCTTTGGCCTTACATCCCATGTCTTCCTTATGACATTTGCCTTTGGAAGTCTTGAGCCATTCTGAGGGTGTTCAGGGCAAACTGGATCCACTTTTAATACGTATTGCCCTCTGTGGGGCTCCAGACTGAGCCTCGTCCGTTCTAAATCAGTTATCCCTCTTCCATCTGCCCCTGAAGTCTGTGTGGGAGTTCTCGTTTGCTGTTGTCTCCTGTCCAGGTCTTTTGGTCTTTGTGGCTTTTAAACTTTCCTTTCGCTGTTGTTTTTTCCTGGGTGGGAAAGAAACTAAATACGGATGGTCGGTCCATACTGTTAAATGGAAAGTACTGTTCCAGTTTTCAAACCATAGCTCACATCTTAATGTTTTATTTATTTTTGGGAGAGAGAGCCCGAGACGGGGAGGGGCAAAGAGAGGGGGTTGGGGGACAGAGGATCCGAAGTGAGCCCTGCGCTGACAACAGCGTGCCCCATGTGGGGCTTGAACTCACAAACTACGAGATCACGACCCGAGCCAAAGTCGGATGCCCAGCCAACTGAGCCACCCAGGTGCCCCAATAGCTCACATCTTAAAACAAACGGTAAGTCAAACGAGAAACGGTCAGGGTCTCATTTGGCCTGTGGCTATGTGGATCTCTGCCAAGGGTTCCTGTGGAGGAAAAACAGAGATGGGGATATAAAGCCGCCATGGCAATGACCATGGGGTTGCTAATATCAGGAAGGCACTGCAACGAGAGGGCACGTGAGCCACTCTGCAGGAGAAAGAGGGGTAGTAGTGCGTCCCTGCAATGGACCTGACATCAGCAGGCCTAGACTGAACCTGCCCGACAAAGCGAGGGAGTCATGAGCCCAGGAGTGCTGGGCAGGCCTCCTGGCGAGAGACTTTACAGGGCTGTGTTTGTTATCTATTTTCTGCATCACAAGTTACCCTGAAATGTAGTGGGTTCAAAACAACAAACCCTCTCTCACAGACTGCGGGTGGGGAATTCAGAAGCAGTTTGGCCCACGGGTTCTCATGAGTTGCAGACCAGAGGTCGGCCAGGGCTGTGGTCATGGGAAGGTTTTCCCCGGGGCTGGACGACCGGTCCCCAGGCTCACTCACAAGAGTCACTCCCTCCCTGGCTGGTGGCGGAGGCCTCAGTTCATTCATAAGCCTTGTGTCCACGATGTGAGGGCTGGTTTCTCCGAGTGAACGATCCAAGAGAACCGGCAGGAAACCGTAGTCCCTTTCATGACCTGGTCTCTAAAGCTGAACATTGGCGCTTCTGCTTTATTTTATTTGTTGCAAACGAGTCACTAAGTTCAGTTACTCATGGGGAAGAGACGTAGGCTCCCTTGGAAGGAAGGAACGTGAAGGAATTTGTGGATGTTGACAAACCACCACAGGGGCCTATTTGGGTATCTTTTTGTTTTGTTTTGTTGTTTAAATCTCTTTTATTCACCATGTCTCTCTGGGATGCGTGGTTTCTGCTTAGAAGTCCCCACTAATTTTGGGAGGCAGGAGCACTTCCATAAAGCAGATTACCTTATTTAATACTTACAATTATCTCTTTAAAACGTTCCGAGGTAGGTATTGTCCTCAGTTACAAAGTTCATGGATCATTTAGTATATCTCAAGTGCATGTGCTATATGGGGCTCTGTGCTGGGTGCCAGGAGGGGTACAGTGCTAAGTACATAGGAGGGGTACAGTGCCTGACCTCACCGAATTTCAGGTCCCACGGGGCTTCCTTTCTTGTGGGGGTGGTGCCTAGAGGGAAGTCAAAATATGTTCCCAATGTCACAGATCTGAGAAGTCACCCCAAACTGCCCTCATCGAAGGAGTAACAGAAGCAGGGACCGAAGACAAGGAGGGAGGGCGTTTCTTCTTGGTTCCTCAGCACTGCTCATTGCCAAAGAGAGAACGAAGGGGTAGGAGAGTCTTCAATCAGACAAGAAGCCATACATTTGTCAGGGTGCCTACAGGATCAAGGCTTCAGGAAGCAGAGAGACAAGAGCCTGGGTTCCAGTCTCTTCAACCCAAGGAGCCAGCAATGTGGGCATCCTGGGATGGATTGATGGGCCAGATAGCTGAGGACAAGGGTGATTTTCAGTCTTCTTCACATCATCTGCGCAGACAGTTCTCCCACGGGACTTCGTCTGTCCTTTGTCCAGCCAATGCATTCAAGGGCTGAGCATCTTGTGACCTGGGGTCTCAGATAGAGACCCAGGGTCAGTCCAGATGCTAACACGCACCGCCATTGAGGGACAAGTTTGGAAACAAAACCCAGATAGTCTCCAGGGATTAGAGCAGGGGCTCAGGCAGAAGGGAGAAAGTTTGAAAGCCAGAGGTGACAGGGAGAAAGAAACACTTGAATTTCCAGATGAGGTGGGCTGATTCTGGAGCCGTTGGAGCCTGGGTGGCTGTTGGGAGCTTTTCTGCTCTGTTGCGGTTGTAATTACAGCATCTGAAAGCTTGCGTGACATTGCTAATTTTAGAGAAAATAGGACACTGATATCTGTAAGAACACTCAGGCTCAGGTTGCTGATTAGTGCTTGCGTATCGCAGAATCAAACCCAGAAATAGCGTCGGCATTAGGAAATATTATTATTAGGAGAATATTCGTAGCGATGGAAATGAAAAATGTAAATGCCAACTCTTTAGAGAGGTTTAAAGAGATTAATTGGAATAATAAAACAACTGGAAGTCAAATTGGCTATGGAACTGTGCTTCGAAAGGATGAATTCTATTTGAAGTCTGTTTTCCTTTGGCACATTCTTTTTTGGCTAAAATGTAAAAATAAATTAGTAAAACATAAGTGAGTGAGCTTTTCGAAACCATGAAGGACTGTATGATCTGGGATGTGCTGACCGAGTATTTCCTGTTCGCTGTAGGGAAAAATTATTTCCCATTCGCTGTAGGGAAAAAGTATTTCCCATTCGCTGTAGGGAAAAAGAAAGAGAGCTAGAATAGGAAGATTGTAAGGTAGGGATATAGGCCAACTTGTGGGCGGGCAGGGAGACCCAGGAACTGGTTATCAAAGATCACTGAAGAAATAATTTCTATCGAGAAACTGGAGATACCTCGCTGGAAAACAATAACAATGGGATAGTCTTAAGACCGCAGCTGGAAATGGTATAAACAGGAATGGGGTTTCAAGACCCCCCCAAAAAATGAAATAATGGAGGTGGGAGATAAGAAGGGAGCAACATTTAGGTCTGGAGTAAACAATGCACTGGTTTATTTGTTTGTTTTGACTAAGAGAATGATTCACATGCAAAGAGGGAAATTAACCATTATTCTCAGGGATAATAGCCTGAAACAAATGTGACCAGTGCGTATTATACTGCATAGATACAGGCTAAAATCTTATCGCCGGCTCTGACATTGTGGTGTTTATGGTGTAGTCTTCCGGTCTGCAAGTTTAACTTTCAAGAGGGCTGGGAAGAATATGAACTTGGCGGCCAAGCAGAGAAGGCTTGGAGCTGTGTGACTTTGTGCTCACTTTATTTTGCTGTGCCCCTGGCTTCTCTGTGAGCGGAGAATAATAGTGCTAACACTTTCGGGGGTGCCATGATTAACGAGGCCATCTGCATACAGCATCTTGGCACCTATTACATACTTCGGGGTGCCTCTTCTTTCCCTTTACTTGAAGGGAAAACCACCTATGAAAGGAAACTTCAATGCGATATGTTGCCATCACCTAAGCTGCCTGGGTCCCAAGCCTCAGGTGCAACCCCTAAGTCAACTTTATGTCTTAAGCTTGGCTCTGGAAAATCAGAACTTATGCTCATGGACTGTGCATGGGCTCAGGAAAGCTTTACCTGGAACCTTATAGGATTTCATCATAAAAACACTAAAGGGAAATTACTAAACCACTTAGGCTAGGGACACCTGGGTGGCTCAATCAGTTAAGCTTCTGACTCTTGATTTCGGCTCAGGTCATGATCTCATGGTTCATGAGATCGGGCCTGTGTTGGGCTCTGCACTGACAGCGTGAAACTTGCTTGGGATCCTCTCTCTCCCTCCCTCTCTCTCTCTGTCCCTCCCTGTTCGCACTTTATCTCTCAAAATAAATAAATAAATTTAAAAAAAAAAGAAGAAGAAGAATTAGGCTAAACCATAAGTATGGCTTAATATCTATGGTTCTTAGACAAGACATTGAAGTTACTAAGTCATTATTCATATTTGACAAAATATTTGCAGACAGCCTGGCTCTAGCCCTCACTCACTGTGTGGCCTTGGGAAAGTCACCAGCATCCTCTTACTCTTTGTTTTCCCAGCTCTGAAATGGGGATAATAATAGTACCCAGCACACAGGGCCGCCGTGAGGATTGACTGAGACAATGTGTATAAAATTGCTGAGTGGTGTGCTTGGCTCAGATTGGGTACTCCATCAATACCAGATAAAAGGGAAACAAGTAAACAAATAAAATCCTCATCCCTTTTAAAGTGTAAAGAAAAGGCAGAGTCTGTACCTGAAACTCTCAGCACTTTGGTGACTTTTGGCTCTCAGCCCCGGCCAAATAATTAATCACAGTACAGCGAACTCTCGATTATCTGCACTACTGAAGGGCAGAGGTGTGGATAATACAAAACAAGGGGCAATCTAAAAGTCATTTATATCTTTGGTTTTGGAACGAAGTCACAGAAAGACACATGCACATGTGCACGTGCATGCACACGCACGCACACACACACACACACACCCACACACACGCATCTACTTTTTTGTCTTGGCAAAGGCTTCCCAATGGGAAACTCTATCAGCCACGGGCGGTTTTCTAGGGGCAGGGGGTGGGGTAAGGTACACTTGGCACCTAACGAAGGATATAAAGGATATATGAAGTATTTTTAAAATTTTACAAATGTAAAATGCATACAAATAGCAGCTGTCGTTACTGTTGATAGTAGTTTATTTGCAGATTTTTGACAGTTGGCTAAAAGCATGAATCAGAAGACAGGAGGCAGGCTGTTTTGTATTCACAACTCCTTGTGACAAACCACGTGCTTGTCTGCCGCTCCACACCACCCAAATGAAATAGAATTTCGAGCTGATTAAAGATAGAATATGATTCACTTTTATATTCCTCTAAAGTACTTAACTAACGTAGCGCCTGCCACATAGTAAGAAGTCAGAAATCATTCCAAGTGTGAACTGATGTCTTTCTGGGAGATGTCTGTTTGGGTGAGTGTTGCACTTAGACACGAGTGTTGCACCTAAACCTCCACGGGGACAGAGAACTCTCAGGAAGTGTGTGAACAGCTCTATCTCACTTGAGATGGTTTTCAGCTTTACCTTCTCGAGCCTCGTGGCCCCTTCCAGAGTGGTTACCCTAGCTCGTCTGCTGAAATACTTGACAGTGATCGTGAAAACGGGGCATGTTGGAGATTGGGAAAGGTACAGAGAAAGATGTGCCAGTAGCCTCACCACTGTAAACCCCAAAGAATTTTCAGAATCTCCCAGGCGAAATCCCCACATCTCATTCGCAACTTTATTCATTTAACCAACGTTTGCTTAGCATCTCTTGCCGATGAAGTATTGTGCTAAACACCAGGGAAATAGATATCCACTCATTGTATTGTAATTGCTTATAGGTCTGTTTCACCTCCTGCACTCAGCTCTGATTTGCATTGGCGTGTGCCTCTTGTAAGGGATTAACCGCTTGATTTTCTTTCCTTTCCTTGTTTTCTCCCCCCTCTTCTCTCTTTGAATTCATAAGGGCAAGGCTTAGGTCCTGTTCACCTTCCTGTCCCTAGCACTCAGGACACTTCACGCCGCACTCAGCACCTGATGGGCGAGACAATGAGGAAGCTGAAGCATGAGGGTGACGCAGAGTCATTTTCGCAAGGAACTCGTTGCTTGGTCAGGGAGGCGGCATGTCAGTAAACGTTTGCCACACGGTACACACAGTGCCGTTATCCGGGTTTGCTCAGAGAAAAGGTCTTCATCTGCTTGGGTGGATATGGGTAAGGCTCACAGAGGAAGAAATGCATGGCTGGGGTCTTGAAGCAGGCTAGGATTTAGCCAGGTTGAGAATGAAGAGGAGGACACTCCAACAAGGAGGCCGAGCCTGTGCCAATGCAGGGCATGTTGAGGTATGATCGGAGGAGAGCATCTCCGGGGAAGAGGAGTGGGAGCAGGGATGGGAGGATGGGCAGGAACCCAAGAGTCAGCCAGCCCCTCGTTCTTACCAATGGGCCACCGTGGATTCCTTTATTAAAGGCTGATTGCTTGAACATTTCCCATCTCTCTCCAAAGTGTACGTGACTAATCCTCTCCAGACAGTCTTCCGTGCCTTTCGCTCTGTAGCGCCCAGAACGGATCAGGGCGGGAGGCGCGCACAATCAAGACTTTTTGGCCGGCCAGACTCTTGATTCTCGCTAGGGGAGGGTCATCTATACCTTGTGCTGTACTATTTAGCCACCGGTCTTATAGGGTTTGCCCTTTGTCTGTCCCTCACGCATCATCCATCCATCCATGATTAAGAATACCAGTCACACAGTGGACCCCTTTTTCAAAAACGTTTGCTCATCCGCCGGTGGAAAAAAAATAGCAGAATTGGGGTCTTCTAAGACACGACCCACATTGGCGGGTGGGTTTAGCTGCTTGACTTTCTTTCCTTTCCTTGATTGCTCCCCACCCCCGCTCCTGGAACAGATAAAGACGTCGCCGTGTTGGGTTCTCGTATCACGATCCCAGTCGCTGATGGTAGATAGCGAAAACTGTCCACCCAGAGATGTCATCTGCGGTGGCAACAACCCAGGGCTGGGGAGAGGGAGAGGGCGTGAGAGGATTTGCCCTTCTCTGTTTATCTGGGACCCGCTGGAAATCTGATGCATCCCCTTTCTGGCGGTTGGGTCGTGAGGCGTTCTTAATATCCGCCCCCGACACTAAATATTTAGCGCTGGGCAACTGGAGGCAGGGGAGGGAGGGAGTGGAGGGGCGCTGGCCTCTGTGGTACAGTGTTGCTGCCCACAATGGGAGGGATAGGAATAGAAAAGGCCCAGGCACAACATAAATATTTCCTATTATGGAGAAACTAAAGTCACAATGGAATCTGTCATGCTTGTGATATGAGAGATGGACAATATTTCGGGGCCTCTGCCATGCCGGCACCTGAATGGAGTTTCTATTTTGTTTATGGAGCTGAATCCGAAGCCTTTTATTTTTTTGGTCCGGCCTGTGTAATTCTTCTTCATGGGAGCTCGAAATGGCTGCGGAGCAGCTCAATATTCCATTTATTTTATTTATAAAAGAAATTCAAAGGCTGAAAAGATGAAGTAATTGACTTACTGGGATGACAGTTAAACCCACTAAATTTAATCTTATCCTCTCAAGTACAACATATCGGGCTTACAAATTATCACCAGGCACCAGGCAGCCCCGCGCTCCTCACCTAATGCAAATGGACTGGAGGCCTCTGTTATTGTATTATCTGACTTTACTATCAGCATTAATCCGGCTTAGCTCACTTAATGATGCCACTTGTGGCACTCTGAAGGCAGCGGAGAAGTCTATAAACTACTTCCATTAAAATGCAAATCGGGCCCTCGGAGAAAATAAGTGACACAAAAGTGGGGGAATGGGGCCTGGCTGCCGCCGCCCGCGTGATACAAGGATAATGGCTGATGCCGTGATTATCCGGCCCGCGGCGGCCCCGAGAAAGGGAGCCAGCCTTGCACGGAGCGCCACAAAAGTGCTCCAACAAGCCGGGGCATTTAATTTCTGAAGAGATTTATATTTTTTTGTTGTCAGGAAATGAACAAATACTTATCAATGTAAAAACTCCTATCTCCGATCTCCCTGCCAGGTTTTTCAGACTGATATTATTTGCACCCCGTAACACAGGAAATGAAAATCTTCTCTGCCTTTTACCTCCGCCGCCGCTGTATCTTCAAATTCTCTGCTAACAGACTTGCCTTCCCCCTCCCAGCTCGGTCTCCCTCCCCGGTAAACAGCAAAGAAAACTTTTCGGGGCTGAGGATGGAGAGATGTCAGGGCTTTGGATTTTTCCAGCCCCCGACTTGGATTTCGGGGACAACGTGAGGGGTTCCCGCCTCTGCAGTGTAAGGGGAGAGCGAGGCTGGGGTTGGGGGAGACTGAAAAGAAGCGGGCAGAGGCTGGGAAGAAAGGCAGTCAACAGTAACATCTGTTTTACTTAAGCAGCCTGATTCAGTTTTAGGATGAAAAAGGATTCCCTTTCAGCACGAGGAATCATGGGCCCTGGGTCTTGTATTGATTCAGAACAAGGCCTAATAAAACACGAGCAGGTGATTTAGTTTCATATTTTGATTCCCGTGTTTAAACAGTTTCTCTCAAGTTCTCCTATGTCAGCTCAGGGATCACAGCATCTCCGCTTTGATGTGGGAGGAACACCAGGGCCGGCCCAGCTCGGCCTCCCTCCCCTCTTGCGGGTGATGCCAGAGTCCAAGGGCAATGCATTTCTCACAATCCCCAGGCAGCCAGCCCATCCTCTGCGGTCAGGCTCTCAAATCTGCAAGGATTTATGGTCCTTGCAGAAGGATCAATACTACATTTTAAATATTACAATACCTTTTATCGGGACGATATTACAACAAAAACATTTTATCCTGTCAGGGGACCCAATTAAAATTGATTTCAGCCATCTCATTGGTGGGCTGCCCCACAGCTCTGGGTTTGCCACATCGGAGGACAAGTGTGCTCACGGGGCGGGCCGGGTCCACCAGGAGGCCTGGGGGCTGAAGAGACGGGGTGCCCTGGGAGGGCTGACCGAGAAGTAACGTCAGGGGAAAGCGGGCTAAAATGCGGAGAGGCTGGGGCACCTCGAGGGCTCGGTCGGGATCGGTTAATCATCAGGTCATGATCTCGCGGTTCATGAGTTCGAGCCCCACGTGGGGCTCTGTGCTGACAGCTCGGAGCCTGGAGCCTGCTTCGGATTCTGAGTCTCCCTCTCTCTCTGCCCCTCCCCCACTCGCTCACACACTCTCTCTCTCTCTCTGTCTCTCTCTCTCCCCCAAATAAATAAACATTAAAAAAAAATTAAAATGGGGAGAGACAGATTTATCACGAAGCTCTCAGATGGGGCCAGACCATCCTATGTGTATGCCTCAGTCTTCTCCCCAGGATGGGAATACATCGACCACTTTGCCTTTTATCTCCCCGTGTCTGTGTCCACACCCCTCCACTTCCCTCCATCGCTGGGCAAGGATCTCCCTGAGGGCAGGAGCTGCTTCTGTTTGTTTTCCCAGGTCCTGGCTTCTGCAGTGTAGATACCAGTATGTGCTCAGTGAGGGTTTGTCGACCAACTAAAAGAATGAAGGAAGAAACGGTATTATACTCTTACCCTCTATCTCTACATATGCTGATGAATTGCCTATGAATGGGTAAAAATGGATTCTCTCAGGCCTTTTAGGTGTACTTGAACCTGGCTAGCCCCGCATGGTGCAAGCCTGGAGTGACACCTGAATTTGCACCCTGCCCTCTTCACTGCAGGGCTGTGTGTCTTGAGAGAGTTCCTGAGTCGTTTTTCTCAGAGGAAGCACCTAAGGTGACCGCTCTTCTGTGAGCTGGGTGAGATGTACGTACGCGGTGGCAGTGGGTCACAGGCTGCCTGTCACCAGTTTATGACAGAAAAAACATTAGTGCCAACCATTTCTTCAGTTAAAAATTTTAAGTTGCATACTTTTTTTCGTAAAACTTTGGCACATGTCTTCTGTAAGTGGCTCCTGTGTAATGCAACTGAATATATCCAAGTTTCATGGTGTTGCTCATTCATTATTCTACAGATATTTATAGCACACGCACCGTATTCCAGGCACTGAGCTAGGTGATGAGATACAGCCGCAGCAAGAAAGACAAGATCAGGGTACCCAGGGGGCTCCAATTCTATAGGGAGAGGTAAAGAAAACAAGCAAACGAGGAAATAAGAATGTAATTGCAAATTGTGATAAATGCCAGGAAGGACATGGAGAAGGCATTGTGATAGGGAATGTTCCAGAGAAAATACCATCATTTCTGGATAATTGACCCGAACGGATGAGAGAATGAGTGTGCATGTGACACCCGGAGAGCACATACACCAGCCCGCTCCAGTTATCTACTGCTGCGTAACAAAATACCCCAAAACTTAGCAGCTTAAAGTATCAACAACACTTATTTTGCTCACGAGTCAGAATTTGGGCCGCACTTAGAAAGGATGGCTCATCTCCATTTTGCTTGCCCTCGGGTGGGGGACCTCAAAGGCTGGGGCTGGGGTCACCTGGAGGCACTCTCATTTGCATGTCGGGAGGGTGATGGTACTTGGAACCTGGGACTTCAGCCCGGGCTGGGGCTAGAACACACGGCCTTCCCACAGGGCTGCTTAGATTCCTCATGGCCTGGGGGTTGGGTTCCAAGGGCGAACGTCCTGAGAGAACGAGAACCATGTGGAAGCCGTACTGTCCTTGAAGAACTGCACTGTCACTGTTGCTGCATTCTGTTAACTACAGGTTAGTCACTGAGGTTGATCCATAATCAAGGAAGTGGACAGAAACTCTGTCCTTCCATAGGAAGAGTGCCAAAGAATTTGCAGACATGTTTCTAAACCACCCAACTCCTCAGTCAAAGAAAGGAGAAGCATTAATTTGGACGATATGATCATGTACTTTACCCCCTTGTATCATCTCTCCCAGGTGATTATCTTCTCTTTGGTCTTACTTTAGTCTAGCACTGTGCCATGGCCGCTGGACTAACCTTCTGGTCTTCTTCTGTTTGTCATTTTGTCACTCTCTCCTTCCATGAGTCCCCATCGTCTCTCAGAAAAAGCCCAGGATCCTTGTCCAGGCTTTCAAAATCCTTATATACCTGGCCTCAAGCTTTCTTCCTTATTTTATTACTAAACCAATGGAGAGAGGGTGAAATGAAGGGTGAGACCACTTAGCCATGTTGGGCCAGGTATTTTTACCTAAATGAATCACATTGAGTATTTCTTTGCCACTTTCTTTATCAGGTTGCTCCCTAACACCCAAATTCTACTCATCCTTTAAATCTCATCCCAAGCCTGCCTCTTACTGGAAGCCTTCCCTGACCAAACGTAGTTAATAATAAAAATGGCAGGGGCATCTGGGTGGCTCAGTCAGTTAAGCGTCTGACTTTGGCTCAGATTATGATCTCATGGGTCATGGGTTCAGGCCCCGCATCAGGCCCTCTGCTGTCAGCACAGAGCCCACTTTGGATCCTCTGTTCCCCTCTCTCTCTGCCCCTCCTCTGCTCACACTTTCTCTCTCTCTCTCTTTCTCAAAATAAATAAACATTAAAAAATAATAACAATGGTAACTAAGATTTTTTTTTTAATTTTTTTTTCAACGTTTATTTATTTTTGGGACAGAGAGAGACAGAGCATGAACGGGGGAGGGGCAGAGAGAGAGGGAGACACAGAATCGGAAACAGGCTCCAGGCTCTGAGCCATCAGCCCAGAGCCTGACGCGGGGCTCGAACTCACGGACCGCGAGATGGTGACCTGGCTGAAGTCGGACGCTTAACCGACTGCGCCACCCAGGCACCCCAACTAAGATTTATTGAGTACCTACTGTATCTCAGCAAGCTCACTATGATCTTTGTAGTCATTGCCATTAATGTTTTGAGAGCAACAACCTTCCAAGTTGCTGTTTGCTCATTGAGCAGATGAGGAAACTGAGGCCTGAAGGTTTACTGTGGGCTCTTCAGCTAGTATGAGGTGCATGTGGGATCCTACTCTGCCTGTCTGCTCTGAGTCCAAGCTCTTTCCACTATGACATCTGCAAAAATCAATACCATCTTTACAAGGTAGAAAGTGATAGCAGCTAAGTCATAAAGAAAAAGTACCTGGTGTTTCAGAAGTGAGTGATCTCTCTCACTCTCTGGGAGCTAAGCTATCAGGAACTTCTATATCAATGGTATGCTGTTACATAGCCATAAATCCCAAATTGAAAGTTTTTTGTTTGTCTTTAGCTCTATCAGGCTCAGGGCCAGCCATGCTTTTAGGAATTTATTATGATTTCCTTAGGCCTCCCAATTACCGATAGGCAAGTAATACCTTAAGGCCCAGGAGTGTTGAGTAGAAAGAATGGTGTGCTATGGGTTAGGCTGCCTCGCTGTTTGTTCATCTGCCTCAACAATTTTGAAATAAAGTTTTGTTGGGCTGGATTTAACGGCCCTCAATTCTCCCCTTTCCCATACCCCTTTACAATGTGTCTTTGATGCCTGTCCCATAACCAAGGAGGGAACTGGAATATCGACTGGCCTTGTGAACTGGCTTTGACCAACAGCACACAAAGGCAGAGACACAAGGGGGTTCCTGGAGCTGGCCTTGCGACTCTGCTTCAAGACTGCCCTGCTGGGAAGAAGCCGGGGTGAGTGGCCATTTAGAGGGAATGACCCCTTCATCTCTGCTCTCGCAACTGCCATGGGCTAAACCCAACCCCCTTCTGAATGTTGCTATGGAGGCAAGAACAGACCAACCAACCCACAGAACCGTGGGGAAAGGTCATTTGTGTTAAGTCCCTTGGTTTTGATGTGATTGGTTACATAGTGATGGATAATGGATCTGCGTGGGCACAATCCCACTAGGGGAAGGCATTTGCAGAGACTTTAGAATATAGGTGTGGAAAGGGGCTTTGCCTGTAAGAATGAAATGCAATGGGATGAGAGACAAGGCTCATTATCTCTAAGAATTCAATAAAGTTGGAAGAAAACAGGCACATGGAGGATGTTCAGAGCAAGAGTTGGTATTCAAATACTGAATAAAGTAAGAGTCATTGTACTGGAAAGTTCCAGGGCTGCAGGACCTTCTGGAACCACGCGGTCTGGGAATGGCCAATCGGTTTCATCGTTCTCCAACTCCAATTGATTGGCAGTGGCTGCCTGGAGTGCTAGGCTGAGAATTTTGAAGTTTTGTCTGTTTTCAACAGGAAAGAGGGCTGTGATCTATTAGTAATGTCTGCCATAGGTACAGGTCTTACTTTAGTTACTCTAGGGTACAAAATTTTTGCAGTCTCAGTACCTTTACACATGCTACATGATCTGTTTGGAATGCTCCCCCTGCCCCCCACCACTGTTTTTCTAGCTGGCTCATCCTTCAAGATTTGCCTTTAATGCCACTCTCTCGGGGAAGCCTCCCTGTCTAACGTAGAACTCCCCTATTAACGCCTATTCATTGCACTTGTCCTGATTTGTTATATGTTTGTTTGTGCATGCATGTGTATGTGTGTGTGTGTGTGTGTGTACTTGTTTTAATCACTCTTCTTCATTCCTTTCTCACAATACATTCATGTGATGGGAAGCTCCCTGAAGGCAGGGCTATGTTTATTTTTTCCCGGTACGGTAGGTGTTCAGTACTATTTGTTGAAATCATGATTGAGAGGTGATACAAGGCATCAAGTCTGGATGCTCTGAATTAATGTAGTTTCCTTCTCTGACATGGTGTGGTTAGGTCACATCACTTGCTTGCACAGTTCGTCAAATTGCAAGTGCCCAGTCCAATGCCCCTTCTAAAACATCAGGTCTAGGGGCACCTGGGTGGCTCAGTCAGTTGAATGACCGACTTCGGCTCAGGTCATGATCTCAGGGCTCGTGAGTTCGAGCCCTGCGTCAGGCTCTGTGCTGACAGCTCAGAGCCTGGAGTCTGTTTTGGATACTGTGTCCCTCTCTCGCTCTGCCCCTCGCTCGCTCATGCTCTGTGCCTCTCTCTCTCTCTCTCAAGAATAATTAAAACATTAAAAAAATGTTTTTAAAAATGTCAGGTCTACAATCCGCATGGATGCATTTTAGAGATTGTAGGCTCTGGGCAGGAAGGGGCCAAGACTGTGCGAGAGCAGGCAGTGAGCAGAGACATAATCTACTGATGGGGAAAAATAATAGTCAAGTTTATTTAAACTTTGTTTTAAGCTGAAGTTTGGCCATGTCGTTAGTTTATGCCCACCTAAGTTGTGGGCATGTGAAGGTTACTCTGTCTTTCGCTTTGCCTCAGCCCCCATCAACGCAAATGGAATGTTTAGGAGTCGAACTGCTGTCTGATTGTCGTACCCTCTATCTCAGAGGGAACATATGAAAAGGATTAAGAAATTTTCATGGCCCCAAATACCTTTTAGACATTGATATTTTGAATATAAGATCAATTGAAGATGAAAAATAAAGACAGGAAAGTTATGTTGTCTCACAATCAAAATTAGAAGCAGTAAAAACAAAGTAATTGACAGGTGTCCACAGCTATCACCCTATTGATGTGGGAAACCATCTGCATTTGTCCAGAACTCCCACGGAAGGGGAGACACGTTTCACTCATTGCGAATCCTTTCCTTATTAGAAATAACCAGGGTCTCCCCGAGGTGAGTCACCTGCTCCTTGAGCTAAAGAAAAACTAGCTACAGAAAGCACTTCCCTAAATGTACATTGAACAAGAAAGAACATTTTGGCAAGTTTTCATGACAGCTGGATTGTGGTCTTCAAACAGCAGTGGTACACCTTAAAATAATTTTACCGTGTTTTTCAGTTGAAACCATTCTTCTTTCTTTATGGGGAGTGTTGTCTCTCCAGATCTACCCTCTAGGACAGGGGTTGGCAAATTTAAAGGACCCAACTATAAATCTTGTCAGCTCTGCAGGCCACAAGACCCTTGTTGGGACTCTGCCTTGGGAGTGTGAAAGCAGGCAGAGACAGTATGTAGATGAAGGAGTGTGGCTGTTTCCAGATTCATCTTTATTTACGAAAACAGGCAAACTGGATTTGGTCTGCAGGCTGCGGTTTGCCAATGCCTGCTTCAGCACAGGGCCGGTGTCTTTTATTCTGCCCTGAAAGATGAAAACTTCAGTGGCTGATCTCCCCAAACTGCTTCTTGCCTGCTAATATGTAATTAATATAGCCGCCAAGTATAGCCAAATTTGTATGGTTTAAAGTTATGGAAACAAAAAGTCTAAGTTCATTGTGCCTCTAAAATGAAGGAACAGTTTCTCATCTGGGAAACTGTTAAAAAATTAAAATGATGAATAATTTCCAAATTCTGCTTCCATGCGGCATCCCTCCTGCATTTGAAATTTTCAAGTAGAATAGCTATTATTTCCCACTGATGAACCACAAATGGGCTGAAGATATTTGCATACCTTTTTATACACAACGTACACCAGTACTCTAACCTCCGATTCTTCTTACCAAATTCCATTTAATTTGTCATTAATTAGTAAATTGTTATGTGAATGCTGCAAAGCATCTTGGGTGAAGCAGCCAGCATGATGATTATTCTTCTGGAAGCTATCTGAAATTGTTACTACTGAGCAATTTCCATGAAAATAGAAGGGTCTTTGGAGCTGTTCTTTTAAAATAAGAATCAAATGAACCAAATGGGGGAGAACAAATAAAGGCAATAATAAATCAAGGACAAAAGACAGGAAACTAGTCCCCAAAAAAGTATCTGGGAAGCAACGATATTAGCTTATTTTTTGCAAAGAGTAGATGCTTCTTCAACTCTCCTTTGAAGACGCAATAAAAACAAAACAAACTAATAACAAGTCCAAAAGTAAACCTTGAGAAGTCCACCTTGTGTCTATCTCCTGTAAGAATCTTCACATCTCTGAAAGCCTTTATCTCAGGTGGAAGGTGGGGGGAATCTTGGCAGAGTGCAGGAAAGTTCAAGTTCCTTCCTTTTTTCTGTTACACCCATCAGATGTAATTGCAATTATTTTGTCAGTTTCAGAATGTGCTTTGAATGATTATCATTGTTTACCTTTCTTTTTCTTTCTTCTTCTTTCTTGCTCTTCCCCTTCCTCCCTTCCTCCCTCCCTTCCTTCCTTCCTTTTCTTTCTTCTCTTGCCTTGCTTGCTTGTTTCCTTCTGTTTCCATCTCTCCTCTTTTCTTTCATTTAAAGCCAGACTGATCGCATCCTCCAGATCGACGGGATTTTCCCTTCCAATTCTTTCCAGTGTTTAATTCCTCCTTACTGCCACCTCGATAACCAAGTCCAAATGAAAGGCGAGCCTCTATGACCCTCTGCCCTCCCTTTCCTGCCTTCTCTTCTCCTGGGTTTCAATGGTTGATTGAACGGTGTGTTAGGTTCACTGAACTTGGTCTTGGCTTCAGTTCCACCCAGAGACAAAGTCGGCTTCCAGGCCAATTTCCATATGAAAGCAGCTGAGATCTCTTTCCCCGGTTTGGAATTCCAGGCAGCACCCTGGGCTCTGACTTCTCAGACTCAAAGTTTTTACCCAACTTTTCCCCACCCCCACGTTTCAACCCACCCCTAATCTCCTTCCACTCCCGTTTCTTGGGCCACCACATTTCCATTTCTTTCAGCACACCACTGTGGCCCTGCGAAAGTGTCTGTGAACCCAACTCGTGAACAACTTGCTTCACGTTTCTCTGAGGCGGTTGGTGTAAGAGGGGGATTTGTTTATTAGGGTTTGAGATGGGCGGCGGGGAGGTGGGAGGTGCCTTTCAGCTCGGGGAGGGAGGAAAGGGTGGATGTTGGCTAGGGCTGAGCTTATGAAAAGCCTAATTCCCACTGCCAACTATTTAGGAAAGATAGCCCCATTAAAGAATTTATCCCTTTCTCTGTAAATCTACTTTGGGGTCTTAGGCAAACTGCCTCCAAAATTTCTACTTCCAAGATGTGGTTTTTGCCAAACTGGAAAATGACAACAAAAAGATGTTGCTCCTTTCCAGTGCATTTCTTGTGTAAGCAAATGGTCTGGACCCTTAAAAATGCCATTAGCAAAAATGATATCCCCAAGTCGGAAGGAACCTGGGAAGCCTGTCTATCTGAAAGCCACAGAAATGTGTGTAGGTTGACAGAGGGGAACGCCAGCCTCAGGTCCCCCAACCATCTCAGATCAGTAAGGCTTCAGAAGCTGCTGGTGGCCAAACCAGCCCTTATTTATTTACCAGTGTGTGTTCATATCGGAGCCTTGATGTTTCCGCTGGAAAGTCTTTCCAATATTAATACCTGGTCGCATTTCTGTTGTGGTCTGAACAATGCTTTGCTTCTTCCTCTTGCTGGGGAGCGAGCACAGTGATTTATAGACTTCTTGTGGGTGCAGCAAACACTGTAATTGTTTTCATTACGTCTCCTAAAAAATGTCACCTCTATAGTGGGTGCGGTTATCCGGAAGACCATAACTATGGCTATAATTTGATTGTCCCAGAGTCCTTGTCATGGGTATGAGGACCTGCACTCGTCCAGATGCATGAAGGGTGTTCGTGTGTGTACGTGTTCGTGCGTATGTACTTCTATGGGGGTTTTTGAATGCGCTCACACATACGGACAATGTATGGGTGTGTATGTGGTATATTTTCGACCTTGGGTGCACAAGAATACTTGTGCATGTATGTGTGGGTGTGTGAGTCACATATGCACAGGAGGTACGCGCCTGGATGTGCACGTGCGTGTGTGGACCTGAATGTGTGCGAGTGAGCATGTATGTCAGGGCATGTGTGTGGGGGCCAAGGTGCAAATCAGGATGCGGAGCCCATCCAGTAAGAAGTATAGCAGCCGAAGGTGTTCAAAACTCGTTCTTACAGTCATATTCCCGGCGGACTCCAGACTTCAGCTTCTGCCTCGAGGTATACAGTATGCTTTCCTGAAAGGAGGAATTGTTGAAATACAGAATGTCGGCTGTTGTGAGCTCAAACTCGACCAAGTGGTGTTGGCCAGGTCCCCAAGAAGCAGCCTGGACATCACTGAAGATGCAGGCCTTAAGCTGAAACATACGTGCACACCTCTGCCTGGGAATCCAATGGCCTTTAAGGAAAGGGATCTATCTCTGCATAAGAGTAAAGATGAAAAACTTCACGGCCCCGCTGTGTGTAGGCGAAGATGCCCGGTGTCATTTATTATGCTGACCAGGTACCTTCTCTAGGGATGGTAATAAAGTAATCTGCCCTTGTTTCGTCTCGAGGACCCTTTCTTGTCCCGCATCTGGCTTTTGTAATGAATTCATACATAGATGGGTGACGACAAGGAAGAAGAGTTTAAGTATTATGACAGTGTTAGTATTGATCACAGAATAGATGAAAAGACAGCCAGGAGGAATTTCTTCGGAGGATCAAATTCTCCCCCTTCCCCCAGCCCCCCCGAGGCAGCCCCAGCAGCCCCAGACACCGACATTTGTCAAGGCAACAATTTCAACTCTTGAGCGAAAAGTCTCCCATCTCAGAAATTTTGCATCTAACAAATCACTGCATGTTGTCCTTAAATGTATCCTGTGGCAATATTTTGGCAGGACTGTTGGACTGTGGGCTAAGGGAAACGAAGAATTTTCGAGAAAGGATTTCCCACCCCCAGCTGCTGCACACTAAACAGCATTGTCCAGGGAGAGGTGGTGATGATTAATCACGTCCAGTTCCCTAGAACCCACTCTCCCCTTCCCCCTCTCTTTTCCATTGCTTCCCCTTTTCATAGGCTGCTATGACAGGGAGAATGATTTACTGACTAGTTGAGGATAACAGATACAGGTCTTATGTCCAATCTAGTCGAGCGTCTTTTAAATAAGCAGGCCGGGCCTTGCCTTGGACCCTAAGGCCATTGCCTTTTCCATGGCCTTTACCCTGACCAGTTTGTCTCAGCTCCCAGAGCTGACCCCTTGACTCAACTCTGTTGCCAGACCCAGAGTCTCAGACTGCTAGACTCAGTTGGCCGACTTACATCCCCAGTGCTGACCTGATTCAGTTCTCACTTGCCTCTCTGCTTACTGTTTCAGGGCTCCCTGCAGAAGCGCTTTGCCTGACCCCACCCAGCGTCACTGCTGGGTTCTCGATAGTTCTGGGGATGGAACCCGAACTCTTGGCCAGCTCCAACTATGTTCTGAGAAGCATTTCAGGAATGAGATTGAATCAAAAACAAAGAGGAAGAGGTCCATGGCTTATTGGGTATCTCTACCCTGCCGAGTGCAAAATGGCTTTATTATGTATGTTACCTGATACAGTGAGATCTGTGTTATCGTGCCCAGCTCAACTTTGCAAAAGCTGAATCTGAGAAAGATGGAATAACTTGCTCAAGGTCACTCAGCACAGCTGATGAGTGGACGAACCTGGGTGTAATCCCACATTTAATTGTTTTTCTGTTATCTTACTCTGTCCTATAATCCCCACCCCAGTTACAGTAGTCTTTATGTCTGCTAGGCTCTGTCCCCAACAGATTGGGCATATTATTTTTTTATGCCTTAAAAACATTGAGATATATGGGGCGCCTGGGTGGCTCAGTCGGTTAAGCGTCCGACTTCGGCTCAGGTCGTGATCTCTCAGTCCGTGAGTTCGAGCCCCGCGTTGGGCTCTGTGCTGGCAGCTCAGAGACTGGAGCCTGTTTCAGATTCTGTGTCTCCCTCTCTCTGATCCTCCCCCATTCATGCTCTGTCTCTCTCTGTCTCAGAAATAAAGGTTAAAAAAAAATTAAAATAAAAAAAAAACATTGAGATATAATTCACGTACTGCAAAATTTACTCTTTAAGAGTGTATAATGCAGGGGTTTTAGTATATTCACAAGGTTGTGTAACCATCATTCTCTGATTCCACAATTTCATCACCACAGAAAGAAACCCATACCCATTAGCCGACGCTCCCCACCGTTCCATCTCCCTAGCCTCCTGACAATTGCTGATGTTTTTTGGTCTCTATAGAGTTGCTCATTTTGAACATTTCCTATGAAAGGAATCACATACTATGCAGCCTTTGTGTCTGGCTTCTTTCAGTCTAATGTTTTGAAGGTTCATTCATACTGTAGCCTGTATCAGCCCTTCCTTCCTTTTTATGGCTAAATAGTATTCCATTGTGGGGGTGCATTACAGTTTTTAAGGATAACCTTCACAACACTTACATGGGGTAAGTGTAATTATCATCTCCAAAGGTAAACTGAGCCATAGAGAGAATAAATGACGTGTTTTGGTCATATTCTTTTTTGGTAATTCTTTATTTTTTGAGAGAGAGAGAGCAGGGGGGAGAGGCAGAGAGAGAGAGAGAGAGAAGGAGAGAGAGACTCCCAGGCAGGCTCTCTGCCCAGAGCAGAGCCGGATGCCGGCCTCTGTCTCACAACTGGCAGATCATATCCTGAGCGGAGATCAAGAGTCTGACACGTAACTGACTGAGCCCCAGCTTTAGGTCATCTTGTAGGAATGGTCTGCAAAATGCAGCAATTTCACCTTTGTATTTTCCGTTTGAATTGTTTATTGTCCATCCCAAGCAGGCGATGGACCAGACTTAATACTACGATGTCACATGGATACAGGATGGAAGGCACGTTACGCAAGGGCTCTGCGCAGGCTTCCCCCACCAGGGCCCCCTCCCACCGGGGCCCAGGCTCCATGTGAGGGCTCAGGAGGTGTCCCTGACCCACTTCCGGTTTTTCCTACCATGACAAGAACTGAAAAACTGATTATGTATTACAGGACTACGTGAACAACAAAATTTTCTTTTTCTATCAACAAAATTCTCTTTCATGTCAACCTCCAACCGCGCCAGGCTGTCTTTATGATAATGAAATACTGACTGATCGATTGCTCACGGCAGAGCCTGCACAGGAAGGCACAGCTCCGGTTCTCAGGGGGCTCGCACTCAGAGCAGGGAGAGAGAGCCTGCACAGGAGGAGTGGGTGGCAGGAGCACAGTGGGCCGCACGCCGGCCTTGAAAGCGGATGCCCTACAACAGAGGAAGGGAAGGGAAGACCGTGAGGGCTGGAGGGGCTGGTGGAGGGGGAGAAGAAGAGGGGCCGGGTAGGGGTCATCAAGTCTTCGAGGCATGCTGGAATGTAGTCAAACATCCCAAAGAGGCTACGGCCGGAGAAGATAGTCCAAGGAAAGGCACGGGGCTGGGGATGAGCTGAGTGCGGTTGGGCAAGATGACTAAACCCGTCTGGCTGGAGTGGAAAGGCTCTTAGGAGGGGCTGGTGAGGGATGCTGGGATGAGACTGTGGCAGGACAAAGAATTTGGAGTTTATTTGGTAAGCAAACAAAGGCGGGGCAGGGAAGCTCAGGCCGGTCAAGCCCAGCACCCTACAGTCTGCCCGAAGCATAGGAAGTGTTGCGTAAGGAGGGAAAGTTTTCCAACTTCGTTACCTCTTGAGAAACAGTGGCAGAGATGTGGGACTTGGACCAGCCGAGAGGGCATGCTTAGGGTGCCGTGGTCACAGGCAGCCACAGCCGGTAAGAGCAAAATGCAGACAACAAGCCAAGGGCTGAGGAATTCAAGTGGGCAGGTGCCGTGCGGGAAACCAGAGTGAGTCTTCTACTCACTGCTTTGACTTGGCCAGTTTGGTGGCCAAGTTAAGGCCGTGGGCGCAGGGACGGGGGATGAAAAATGGAGCCATCATCTGGGATGGATTGTGCCCTACAGTGAAGCTTAAGAAATACGTCCATAATTCATCTCAAAAATCTCTGTGGTTCTGGAGGTCCAATTTTAAACTGTAAACGAGAAAGTTTTCATTAGGACGAAGGCTATCACTTTCAGGGCATGCCATATAGCACGGAAACCGCTCAGAGAGGTCGAGGGCCTTGTCCAATGTCAAACAGCTAGCAAGCAGCGAGGCCAGGGTGCCGTCCTTACACAGCTGGCATCAAAGCCCATGCTTGCTTATTCACCCATGTTATATCCATACAGCTTTTCAGACACTGTGTTGACAGAGAGGCATCTGTGTGTGTTTTCATCTCAGTCATCTTGGTTTCTGACTTCTTAATCCACGTCTGAGGAATGCACTACGGTCCTGGCTATGTTTCCTTGCTCCGGTTGACAATGTAGGTGCTGAACACAGAGCCAGATTCCAACATGTGGGGGATTGGTGTCTCTTCCGTGCTATACGGTCGTTCAATAAATGCTCTTTGTGCACGTCTGTGAATTTTATGCCATAACCACGTGGCCGAATTTTTCTGCAGTTGTCAGCTCTGTAGTGCTAGTATCATGAGATTTAAGAAGTTACTTTCTCTGTAGAAAGATTTCGTCATTTAAACAGAAATAGACTTTGTCACTTTACAGCTTTTTGCGCACCCTGGGCTCTTTGTCCACGATATTTATCGGGGGAGTAAAGACGTGCGAGCACACACCCTCCACCTTCATTATTGGCATGCAACGAGCACATTAGGGAATGGGAAGTGGTCTGGCAAAGGAAAGTCTCTATGGGTCTGGGGCGGTCCTCACGGAGGCCGTACTGCGGGGGTCTGTGCCTCAGGGATGGGGTACGGGGGTGGGGGAGGGTGCCTCCCCTGACCTTTCCACCCGGGATTCTGGCACAAACACTGACATTCCAAGCATCCTCTCCGAGGGCACTGCTTGGGGTATGAGGCTGTTCACATCAAGCCAGGAAATTTCATCCATATGTTTCTGATTCATTTACACTCATAAAAATGTGATTTTCAAGAGCGACGTGACGTGCACTAAGCTTTCTCAGCCTTCTCTCCCGCTCTGTCTCTGCTCAGAAGAGCGGACAGATCCGTTTTGCCAAGAGAGAGCAAATTCAGACCGCAGGATGCTCCGCTCTAGAGGCACGAATGCCAGCAAGGCTCACCCAGGATGGTCCCCTGCCAGCGTGAGGCGACTCCCACCAATGCATCGTGAGGCCGCGACTCTGCCCGGGATCCGGCCTCTCGCTTCCCCAAGGAGCGCTAGTTCAATAACCCGACGATAATGATGGCTTTTTTCCTTGCCCTTTTTATTTTTTCTACGTCTCAGCCTTTCCTTTGCTCTCATTACCCTAGGAGCATTGATATCCCCCCCTCTGTTTACTGTTCAAAATACTTGCCACCGTGGTTGTACCTTTGTTGCTTCAGATGAGCTCATCGCGAGCCAATCCATTCTACTCCCTTTGTTTTCTGTTTTTAGTAACTGAGGTATTGCAAATTGCCAGAAAAGACCGTGGCTCTGTTTTATTCTCGCATCCGTAGGGCCTTTCGGGCCATTTGGCTCAGGAGCTGTGTCTCTTGGCCTCTGACGAGTGTACCTAGTTTTTGCCATCATACTATTCCCGGTCTGCTCTTGTCTTTTTTGTTTGGCTGGCCAGCCCTTGTTTGGTTTTCGCTTTTTCTGCTCCCAGAGGTGGTAGGTGAGGCCCGTTCCCCTGACGGCGCCTTTTCCAAGTGACGGAAAACACGTAAAGGACACTGCTCCAAATTAAGGGCAAGATGGCAGCTTTGGAGGCCCACAGATGGCTCAATTATCCCTGACCCTACTGCCTCCAAGTTGCATGAACGTGGGGTCTTAATTTCCTCCTCTGTATTGCGAAGATGATAAAACCCATCTCACAGAGCTGCCGTTAAGGATTTTAAACAATTGTATTGTGCTTGTCTCCCGTACAGTGCCTGACACACAGGAGGGGCCATTTCATGTTAGTTAGAGTCAGTTTTGCCAAGGGCCACCAGCAGCAGCCTGCAGTTACGAAAGCTGTGTCGATGACCCCTTGCAGCCAGGGAGGGCACAGGCCTGGAGAACCATGAACCATCCAATTAAGAGGGTCTTTGAAAGAACCTATAATAGGATTTGGGCCTTAGTTGAGTTTTGGGGGAGAATCTAAAAAAGCTGAGCTTTGATGGTGTCAGAAAGCGGAGGTAATTGTGTAATTGGGTTTCTTGCTGTATCTGATCTCTAAGGAGGGAAACTAGAACAAAGATAAAGGTGTGATTGGCAGAGAAGTAGCAGTCGCTCATTCTGGCCCAGCAGTGGGCGTGTTGGGTCTATCGGGTGTGGCACGGTGACCTTGTTTTGTCCTTGCTTAGATCCAATGAAGACATGCCTTGCTTTGTCTCATTTCGTCATGATCTCAGAGGAGGCTTGTCTAAGGCTGGTGTTCTGTGAGTTGTTTCTGTCTAGTGGGAGAACAGCAACGTTTAGCTGTGAGTGCCAAGTGGTTCTGAATGTGAAACACTTTTCCTTTTTCTTTCTTACTGACTTCTGCCTTTTCTCGCTTTCAGGAGGACAGCAGGCTGGCCAATCGCTCCATAAGAAAGCCGAGTTAGGGGATGAGGAGCTCACATGTCTTGCTATAACATCAAATGGTCCCCCCGGGACCCATGTCTGTGAGAAGGTGACTACCTTGCTTGGTGAGCAGTTCAGGCAGAGGAGGCGGGGGGCGGGGGGGGGGGGGGGGAAGTGAAGCTGCTGTTGGGGAGGGGACTGAATATTATCTGAATCCTTGTCCTTCATAAGCGGGGAATTAGGGGACCCAGGAGAGCTGGGGCCGGACGCAAAGAGGAGCAGGACATCCCCAGAGACTGCAGAGCACGGTGCCATCTGGTGGCTGGGGCAAAGCCAAACACCGCGTGCGCACAGTGGATCTAAGCTAAGTGGGGGGCCCAAGTACAAACACGGAAAGAAGCACAGACAACCGGGGAAGCACCGGAAGCAGCGAGGCGAAGTAAGAGGCTCAGGTATTAGAACTTGGAAAAACCTTATAGCGCACCAGAGTGGGGAGGCAAGGATTTTATTAGATGTCTTGGTCCTTACCTACAATGTGGGATAGAACTCTTGAAGGCGCTGGACCGGTTCACATAAACACAGCACATCAGGAAACCACGGGGGAAACATTGGCCTGGAAGCTGGAAAGGTGGGGAGCGACCGGCTTATTGGCACTCTGAAATGCAGCGCCCCTGTTCTCCACTCCATACGGTTATTTGCCAGGGTTAATAAATTACAACGGTTGGGCTTCGGGGAGGCTATAGTGATGTTACTGAAAGGTTGGTGTTTCCTAGAAATCTTTCCCACCCCGAATCACAAAGATGATGCCTCTGCCGTTAGTAGGACTTAAAAGCTCTTAGCCATAGGCTGACTGTTTACGTCTCCCCAAATTTATATGTTGAAATCCAACCCCCCAAGGGATGGATGGTATTGGGTACCATCAAATGATGGTACCAAAAGACGGTACACCTACCAGCACCTTGATCTTGGACGTCCCGGCCTTCAGAACTGTGAGACATAAATTTTTGCTGTTTATAAGCTACCCAGTCTAGTATTTTGTTATAGCAGCCTGAACACGCTCAGGAACAAACCTATCATGTTTGGCGAGGATACAGCTCTTTCTTCTCGCCGTGACTCATAATCTACCACCTGGCTGGTGTGTCTGCAATAGGGATATCTTCCTTAGCAAAGTCAACACCAGAAGCTCCAGCCAGTGTTCGCCACTCTTGCTCGGGGCGGACAGGGCAATAAGCAGACAACCCCTAGCTCTGACAGTCTACGGCCTGGGGTCCCTCTTAATTCCTGTCCTGGTTCTCTAGACCGTTTTCTAGATTATTTGTCTTATTCCAGACAAATCAGCCTCTTTGATTTTCCTGCTTCCCATACAACTTGGAGTTCTATATGCCCGATTCTTCAGGGCTTTTCGCCTATTGGATTTCTTGTCTATCATGAGAAAATTGGCTTTGGGCCCCGAATTCTTGAGTTGCAATGACCACCAGCTTCCAGTTCCAACCTTAGCTCGGACTCAGTTCCGCATGTCCTCTTTTTCAGGCCCTGGTTCTCTTCCTTGATTCCCTAATATCCACTAACACCCCTCTTTTGGCTGTGAAGCCTGCCATCGAAGTGACGGAGGTGGAGAGAGTATGTTCGGTAGAGAATAATCCTGATTATAAAGTCATATTGAGGAAGATCAGATCTGTTGGAGGCTTATCTTGCTTGTTGAGGGAAACTGTCCTGCTTTTCAAATACATTGTACTGAAGCGATGGTGCCAGAGTGGGTCTCCACTGCTCCTCCAGAGCTCTAGGGAATGTACTTCCTACTTTTTCCCTAAACACGAGACACGTAACTTTGTTTGGCTTGTGCTCTGCAGAGCTGTGGGGTCATTTTCACTGCACGGAACCCTACCCACTATCTGCCCTGCAAACTCTGCAGCCTGGTTCCACTTCCGTATTCTTTTGCAACTACCCCAAATGACCAGTCCCCAGCCGTGCCTTGAACTGAATCGTATTTCCTTTTCACTTTTCTCTGGATCTCTTCCAGGTCGCTAATTTTCCAAGTACTCCTTCACTCTTGGCATAAGACACTGCATCGTATCTTAGAAAGAAAAGAGAGATGCTAATAGGTGGGATGTCTCCATCTTCCTGCCCCCCCCCCCACCACTCAAATATCCTCGCGTAAATACCCACCTTTCTCTTCTCCAAGGGAAACACAAGAGGTGTCCCTTTTCCTGTTTAAGGCTGTCTTCTCCCGCTTCCCAAAGGACCACTTTTCATCTTATTTCCCCAAATTATGTAATTGTCTCAACACCACTCATTAAATGTGTCCTACTGACTTAAAATGCCAACTTTACCCTATACCAAATTCCATATATTTTCAGAGTTTAGATTCTTGTTTTGTAGTCAAAGTCAAACAAAGCGGGACACTGAAGTGTTGAAAACAGATTGTTATCAGTCATGCACTATTGCGATAGGGGAAAGAGTCCAGCATGAACTTACCTCAACTTCGACTTGTACTGAGGTGACTGGGCTTTCTAAAGGAAGAATCAGGGAATACAGAGGGACATAAGCAGGACTCTGCAGAGTCAGGGAAATGAAAACACACAAAAACCAGGAAGAGGGCTTTGTCCCCATGCAGCCAGTCTGGGTTTGCTAAGTGGAACTCCTAGAAGTTAGACTCCCCCTACCCCCCGCCTTCAAGGGTGAAAGACAAGTTCTGGCTGGGAAAAACAGGCAGGCACTTTGAGGAGGGCTATGATCATCTTAAGGATGTGGCCGTGAACTGGTAGAAGCTATGTTATGTTTTATGCAGGTCCTCATAGGCCATCGTGGAGGCCTAATCGAGAAAGGGCTCAGAGGAGGCTGGCTGGGGGTTTGGTCAAGAGGAGAGTCTCGGTCACTGTGCATCGATTGTCTATTCCTGGGTCAATGCCATAGTCTTCTAAGTATTATAGCTTTATGTTCTATTTCATACTTAATAGATATGAATATGCTGTGCTTGTGTATTTATGTATTATCTCCTTACCAGAATGCAATTTCCGTAAAGTGGGGATTTGTAATCGTTGCTTACTGTTGGGTCTCCAGCACATGACAAGGGCTCCATCACTCTCTCTTTGTTCATTGAATGAATTTCCTGTGCCTTTACTCTCTCCCCCTCTGATGCTTCCTTCTTATCAACATTTAAACAAAGTCTTTTCACTTGAAACAGTAAAGCAATTCTCTCTCTACCCCATTCTTTATTATGTATGGCTCTATCTTTTTCTATTTCTTCATGGTCATATTTTTTTTTTCCAGAATGTTATCTACACTGTATCTTCAATCTCTTCCCTCCCCACTTCCTGCAGTCTGACTTCCACTTCTGTGGCTCCCTGGGAATTCTCTTGCTACGGGCACGCAGGATGTCTGCTCCTAGAATACGCAATGCCCCTAAAATCGCACCCCAAGCAAGATGCCTCCCTGAGCGGCAGGACCATGTGCCCACCTCTGATAAGCTTTCCCCACCTGCTTTCTCACACTATGCACCACGGAGCATAAAATCCTCCCTTTCCTTTCCTCACCTGCTCCTCCATGCTCCCCATCGTAGAAAGTGGCATCCCCTTGTTCAAATGACAGATCCAACACATTCTCGGCAGCTCCCGCTTCCTCACTTCCGGTTTCCAACATCTGCCTCATCACGAAGCCCTCCCGAAACACATCCGCAATTGCTTCTCTTTTGCTAGTTTGGGCCACGGTCACTGTTTGGATCACTAGGGCAGCCTGCCAGTCGTCATGCCTCTTGCCGCTCTTCCCCGAGACCCTTCTCCATTCTACAGCCAGAGTGAGCTTTGGAAATGAAGTCGCACTCCTGTCCTCTCACTGTAAATCCGTCCCTGGCCGTGACCGACCATGGAATGAAACTCCAAAGTGTGAGTGTATATGTCTCCGGTCGTTCTTCAATAGTTACGTGAAGTGCACAGTCCTTCTGAGACCTAGTTTCCTCACCTGTAAGGTGGGGATGATAAACCTCGTTCCCACCCGTTTTGTGAGAAGGATGAAATGTCTTCAGAGATAAAGTGCCTTATGAATTAAGGAATGGTAATCCACTGCTCACTACGTATCTGTTGAGCGGATAGACGAATTGCTTCCGCCACTCGGTTCCCCTCTTCAGGCCCACTGGATGGGTGGGAGAAGCAGAGCAGTTGGGGGGTAATTTCCAGCCCCTAACATCTGAGGGGTTGCTGCTTTACAATCTGGGACCGGCATGTTCAGTGCTGACTTTCCTTCTCTTCAACTGTCTTTATTGCATCCATTCAGAAATCCAGCTGTTGAGGAACCACTTCAAATAAGCTCTCCTCGGCATATATCACCACCCCCCGAGGAGGGTATGTTCTGTGAAGTGAAGGGAATGAATGTAGATTTTTCTAGAAGGGAAGAAAAAGGAAGGACTTTCACTTTTATCCAATTATCACTTCAGCGGCTGTCTACATGACTTGGGAAATTCCCCTCCTATCTCTCGGTGGATTCTCTATTGCCAAACTCCCCATTCTCACTGGCTGACAGAGACTGGTTTTTAGTGCCAGCAATATTTGATGTTGAAAGGTAGAGGGAGGTGACATCAGGATCTGTTACTCCACATTAATCTCTTTATTATTTCTGACATAGATATTGTTCTGTCATCACAGATCTAATGGAGGATAATGGTGATACAATTTGAATGCATTAGGTATGATCTGGGGTGACTACAGTCTAAACTTTAATATAAAATAGATATTCTGCACGTGAACACAAATGAGCTTGAACACAGCCTCACACAATGAGTATCACAAAGGCACTGCCTTCACAATAGGGAGTGAGAAATGAACTTTTCATTACTGGATATGATTGACATCTTTTTGTGTCCATTCATGGCTGCAAAAATCCCAGTGTCATAGCAGAGAACATGAAGAATTTCTCTAACAGCTGTGATGGAGACTTTAAGGCACGAAGTGGTGGGCGCTTGAAGGCAATTGTTTCCAAAAAGTGCAGAGCAAAATGAAATAATTTTGCACCTTGCTGTTAGTCAAGATGTTTCTTTCTAAGGCTTTTTTTTTTTTCCACCCAGTGGTATCTAAATAATATATATCTTTCCAATAGCCACAGGTGGTAGGTGTCTGTTCCAAGGATTTGCCTTTAAATGTTTCCAGCAGGCCCCCATGGAGCTAAAGAAACTAGAAAATCACTGCCCAGTGCTTCGGCTCCCGCCCATTCTAGCTTCTTAGAACTAACTTATCTTTCCCTTTTTTCTTTTCTTTTTTCTTTTTGTTCCTTGTCTTTCATGTGGGTTTTACATCTGGACTTTTCCTTTTTGCCCAATGCCCCCGTGGATTAGGAATTCAATTCTGACTGTCTATTAGTTCCTAATTTGATACTTACTCCCTTGAGTTGATTTTTTTTCCCCCTCCAAAATCAGCCTCTCTCTGATGACAGTTAAAAGAAACACAGCACCCACGTTCCACTGCAGGATCTCTGGGGGCTCCTCCCGGGCCCTGTGTGTTTTGCGAGGGGGACCAAAGTGACAGGTCATGAGGATAGGACCATGAGCCCCATTTTATGGATGACTAACTGGGGCTTGGAAAGGTCATGTGCATGGGTTATCCTAAGTCCCAAGTCAATACTTTGGTTCATAGGAGACCAAGAAAAATAGCTGGAATGGAGATAGTGTCCTATATGGTTCATAACCAAAATATTTCATAAAGCATTAAAACGGATTCACACGGGTGGTGGTAGTTTCCTTTAGCTTTGGCTGGAAGAATTTCTTTAGATGTGTATTTCTTAAGAGCTTCTCCTGACTCTATAAACTATTGAGACTTGGCAGGAAAATTTACTGCCATAACGAAAACAAGGGAAAAAAAAAAAAAAACAACAAAAAAAACAAGCAAACAAGAAAAAAAGACCCCAGCCAAGAATCTCTTAGAATATCTCATAATTGTGAAATGGAATAACACATCTTGCAAAACCATGAGCGGTTTAGCAGGCTTATAATGGATCAATTTCCACCTAGATTTATAAGGAAGACAAAAAACATTCCAGTTTGTAAATCAGCATTTTCTTAGGGTGCTGGTGAGTTTGGTTTCTTTTTCTTTGAAGGTACTGGATTCAAATAGGAAGTCATAGGAAGAATCAGCTAATTTTATAAAGCTGAACTGGAGACCCCAAGCTGCAAAAACACATTTTATCTGAGAAATCGCCCCATCACGCTGGTCACTTAAGGCAAGTTGTTAATAATATATTAGAGAGAGAAAGAAGTGACGATATTTAGATTATAAGGAGCGGAAGCACAAAGAGTGAAGACTGAGGAGAGGGATAGGAGAATTGTATCTGGCCAGACAACATTGTTCATATTGTAACGACTACCATACAATGAGCTCTTACTATAGCCCATTGATTTATGTGTGAAAATTTTAATTTTTCTCAATAACGCTGCAATGTTGCTATTATAATTCCCACAGTGTGGGCAAGGAAAGAGAGCTGGAGTAATTTGCCTAGGATGGTAGGCAGCTTGTGACAGATGTCCCAAAGATTCCCCTTTCCTGGTGTTCAGACCTTGTGTCATCCTATCTGCTCAACTGTAGGCTGGACCAATGAGTTTCTTCTAAGGAACATAACATGGCAAAAGTGAAGGGAGATCATGCCATGATTAGGCTATAAAAGACTGTGATTTTCATTTTCTCTCTAGTAATTTCTCTTTCTTTCTTGTTTGCTTTCTCGGACAAAGCCAGCTGCCATGTTGTAAGATGCTCTATGGAGAAGCCCATGTGAAGGAACCAAGGGAGGCCTCCACCTAATAGCTCATGAGACACTGAAGCCTCAGTCCAACAATCCACAAGGAGCTGAATCCATCCAACACCATATGAGTGAACTTGGACTTGGATTCCCCAGTTGAGCCTTCAGATGAGGCACCCAATACCTTAAGTGTAGCCTGTGAGAGACCCTGAGCCAGAGGTATCCAGCTAAGCCGTGCCAGATTTCTGGCCACAAAATCTATAGCATAATAAAACTTTGAATTGATATCGATTGATCTCCAATGGTATGTCATTAAGTGAATAAAGTGAAGTGTGGAATAGTAGCATTCTAGTTATTCAATAAGAAACACTGAAGGGATGAACCAGGAAGTAACCCCCCTAAAACAAAATGGTAAAGAAGAGAAGTGGAGGGTAGGGGAGCGGTGCGGAACGAGGCTACTTGGAGTGTATCTTTTTGTATTTGCATAGTTTTGTATTTGTATAGTTTGACTTTTGAGTTTTACAAATGTCTGAATCAAATTAAGGAAAAGCAAATGTTACAGTTGAAAATAAAGTGGAAGAAATCAATCTAATTATACATGAGATTAAAGGGAAGAGTTCTCCCAGAGAACATTTGAACACAGTCTTCTGGCTGAGACCGCCTAAGGCGTATATAGGTACCCCCACTTTCTGGAAGTTCTCATTACACCACCATGCTTTTCTGGAAGACTGACATTAATACCATAATGGCGTTTTTTTGTTTGTTTGTTTTGTTTTTCATACAAGTGGAAATCCTTTTCAGATTTCTTTTGGTTAGCAAAAAACAGGTACTTGTGTAGATTTTTCATAAAGGCAAAGTGGCATAATGTGAGCTTTCAGAGAGTGGGCGTAGGGGAACACATTTCAACTCGTAAGAGCTTTCACTGGAACACTCCACGTTCAGATGGTGGGGATAGGGCGAGCTGTATTCTATGAATGTATAGCATTGACTCCACTCAGTATTTTCATGTTAGAAGTATTTCTGGAAAGCTAATACACATTACAGGGTAAAGGAAATGTCCCTGTGACCAGGAGCAAGGTTTTTGGTGTAAGAGAAAAGAAATGTGTTATGACATCATGCGCCAAACTCATAGTTTTACCCTATCTACCCTAAACCCAGAATCAGACATTTCTCTAAGAGGTTCTGGTTCTCTTAGTAGGGAGTGGGATTTAAAAAACATAATCCAGGGGCGCCTGGGTGGCGCAGTCGGTTAAGCGTCCGACTTCAGCCAGGTCACGATCTCGCGGTCTGTGAGTTCGAGCCCCACGTCGGGCTCTGGGCTGATGGCTCAGAGCCTGGAGCCTGTTTCCGATTCTGTGTCTCCCTCTCTCTCTGCCCCTCCCCCGTTCATGCTCTGTCTCTCTCTGTCCCAAAAATAAATAAACGTTGAAAAAAAAATTTAAAAAAAATTAAAAAAAATAAAAAACATAATCCAGCCCTACAGAATACTGAAAAACAAAAACCCTGTTTTGCTGTGCCCTCTTGTTGACCATGCTTTTGGAGGCAGCTGCTTTGGTTTAGTTTTACCTCTAGCTCACAATGGGAGTAGTAGGAGATGAATTTGGAAGGGTTGGTGCTGTCAGACGGTAAAGGGCATTAAATGCTTATTATCTAACTCTGGACATTAGCTGATCAGTGGAGGGGAACAGGTGAAGGTTACTGGGACTGAGGTGCCCACTGTTGACAGCAACAAAGAATAATGCTTAGCCTGATACACATTATGTACTTAAGTTATGTCGTCTGGATCTAACATTAGGGTTCATAATTTCTTGTTTGCCAGTGTTCCGTAACCTAGTTCTAGAATGAATACAAAACCTTTTCTATAACTTTGCAAATCTGGATCATATGTCTTGCTCTGCCATTGGACCTCCTGGGCTGAGCTCAGCAGGATTATAGTTCTACCTTGTCACTGTCACAATTGTAAATATATATTGAACTTTAAATAAGTGGGTAAAAAAGCTATGCTTGGTAGCCCAATGCTTGCACTAACCCAGAATGTCCCCAAATCTACTTCTCAGGAAAGGTGAGAACTTACTGGAACTTCTATTTTTGGTCCCTGTCTGTTTTAGACACTACCCCTTGACTCATCATTATTCAGAAATAAACTACTACCTCTATGCTACTTTCCATTACTTTCCATTTTTTCTCCCCTGCACCACTTTCCCTCCTTCATCAGCTTTATTTTTTTGTATGTTATCAAGGTTTTGGCTTTGATAATTCCATTCTGTAATTACAATTATGTGTTAAGTGCTTGGTCTATAGGTTTCAAATCGATAAATACAATTTATAATATCATGATATGTAAATATTACTTACTGCAGAACCAAATAGTGTGATTAGATCCACGGAGGAAATTAATCTTATATCATCACATTTGTGTTGCTTTGTAACAGAATGTTCCAAGTGTCAAGACCAATGAGATTCTCTCTTTCTCTTTTTTAACGTGCCATAAATTGCTTAAATTAACACCATAATTTAGTGCATTTCGCTTTTGCCTCTTCATGACTTTCTTGTGCGTTTTCATTTTTCCTAGAGCTTATCACTGTATCTTTTTCTTATTGAGAAAAGAAGCTGGACCATGTCAGCATGGTACTTGGATCTTTCAGCTCCCACTTAAATCATAATATTTGTTGGGTAAAATTTATTTCCTTCAAAGAAACTTTCTTTGAGACCCTCTGTCTGCTGGTTCTAATTTATATCAAGCTGGTATTTCTTTTGTTGCTCTCTGTAGTAGCTTCCGCCTTTTTTAGAACCCATGACTTATTTCCTGGATGCCTTTCTCATGTACTTAAGGACATCCTCAAGTAATTTTTTTTTTTTTTTTATAAAGAGTATTTGGTCAGTAAACTTTATGACTCATGTATGAGAATATCTGTCTTCACTCTTCACTGATAGTTTTTCTGGGTATAGAATTCAAGATCTAAAATACCATATTTCTTTAGAACATCGAGGACACTGCTCCATTGTCTTGCAGTATCCAGTCAATCTTGCGTCAGTATCTTTTTCTAGCTCTGAAAATTTTCTTTTCTAGTATTTCATTGATTTCTCTCCCTTCCATGTTTCCTTTTCTTTCCCACCTGAAACACCTATTAGGTAGATTTGATCTCTTGGATTATTCCTGTATATTTCTAACTTTGTTTTAGTATCCCATATTTATATAATTTTGTTGTTTTGCTGTAATTTTTAGTAGCTTTCCCTAAAGTGGTTTTAGCCCTTTGGATTTGTTTTTATTTAGACTGCCTCATTTTTAATTTCTAACATTTGTTTTAAAAATTATCTCATTGCATCTAGTTAGTAGTAGCCTATTCCTGTTTTGTAAACTTCTTTGAGCATATTTTAAGTTTTTTTTTAATGTTTATTTATTTATTTTTGAGAGAGAGACAAGCTGGAGCAGGGGAGGGGCAGAGAGAGAGGGAGACACAGAATCTAAAGCAGGCTCCAGGCTCTGAGCTGTCAGCACAGAGCCAGATGCCAGGCTCAAGCCCATGGACTGTGAGACCATGACCTGAGCGGAAGTTGGACACTCCATTGACTGAGCCACCCAGGTGCCCCTTTGAGCATATTTTAAGTATTAGTTTTAAAAATCTCTCTTTCCTCTGAAGTCAGAAACTCTTTGGTCCTTCTCTTCTGTACTGCTCGTTTCCTCAAACATCTGCTGATCCTTGGTTATCTTTTCATACCGTGAATTAGGCATAGAGGTGAACTACACATGGTTGATGTGAGTTTCCTCTGCTATTTCCCTGACATACGTCGTTTGCCTCCAAAAGGGGTAATTGCTTGGAAGCTTTGGTTTGTGGGTGGTGGGTCCATCCCTGGTTTCACGCTGGGGTTTTTCGAGGTGGAGTAGGGGATCTTGCCTCTTTCCAAATGTGAAAATACGACAGCTTTACTCTGAGATGCCACATCCACATTTGTGATCTGGACTTGGCCCTAGTGCATTTTCCATGTTAGAAAGGGCTCTCTGGTTTGTGCTGGGGTACAAACTGCCTCTGCCAATCTCTCTGTCCACTTGGGCATGATGAATAAGGAAGATGCTTTGAGGCACAGTCGTTGCATATACCATTTATTGGCACCCTTCTGATTTCACCCGAGAAATCCCCTCTCTACCTTCCTTCATCAGTTCTGCAGCCCTCCCTTTCACCGTCTCAAGGTCGATTATAAATGAAGAGTTGGTGGGCATTTGGGGGGAGGGGTCTTTTATCACGTCTTTCATAGGTGATCTGGCTTCTCTGTTTAGAATGGGGGGGGGGGGGTTTACCTTTCCTTCCAGCTTTAGGGCCTCAGTAGCAACCCAAACCACAAGAATAGTCCTCGTTTAACATCTGCTTGAACGTGAAAGAGTATTGTATGGTCTCCGCACAGTCTGGCCTCTTCCTGCTGCTCTGTTTTTCTAGAAATAATCTGGCCAAGGCTACAGACTTAACTCTGTAAAGTGTCAAGCCTTGGGGCAAAAAGAGAAATAAGAAAGACAGGGGAATAAAAAAGACAAAGCCCGCTGGTTGAAGACGGGGGAAGCGAGCGCCCTGTCTGCCGGCGCGCTGTGAAGTCCCGCTCGGCTCGGAGCGCGGCGGGCCCGGCACCTGCAGCTGCCTGGTGCGTCTCTGCCTCACTCTGAAAACGTGAAATTGTGTTCTTTCGTCAGGAGAAAGCCTTCTTGACAGTTGCAAGCGCTCGGCGGGAGTGTTTGGAGCGCGGCTGTGCAGGCGCAGCGATTAGGCCTCGCTCCGTGCGCCTGACAGTCTGTCACTCCGGGGCTAATCCGGCCCCAGCAGCTCTGCCGGGAGCAGCGGCCCGGACCGACGGACGCACGGACGGACATCGGGAAGGGCGCTCCGGGAAGGAAAGCCTTATCCTCACTCCACTGCCAGGCCAGCTGCAAAGAAAGCGGTGGGTGGTGGCTGGTGGGGGGGGGGGGGGGGGCAGGAGCCAATTTCTCCCTGGGGCTGAAATGATAGAGAAAACCCGCTCACCTTCCAGGGGAGAAGTGACATCGTCTGCCCCTCCCATTGCAGCACTCGACGTCCGCGACGATCGTCTCGAAAACCGGAAATAAAATAATTGGAACTAGCAGCTTTGTCGCACCCACTCTTACAGGCTCTGTCACAGAGTGCCTTCGGCGCGATACTCTATTCCATTTTTGCAACCTGCTTCAGAGAAGGTCTCCAATTCACATGCATGTGAGTAGAAGACCCAGGTTTGAATGCAGGTCAGGCCGGCTTCAGAATGCTTTCGCCTGCGTTAAAATCCACGTTTATAGAGTACTTGTGAAACACTGCATTAAAATCCCCTTCCTCTACTAATTAGGTGAGTTTAGGTAAGTCAGCCTCTTTGGGCTTCAGGTCTCTTATTTACAAAGTGGGGATAGTAGCATCGACTTTATCATCTGTTGTGTGGGTTAAGTGAAATAAAGAAAGAAAGAAACAAACAAATAAATAAATATAAACATAAAATATAGAAATGTAAATATATAAATAAATATGTAAGCCTATAGATCTATATTATATTTCTACATTATACATATTTTTATAGTATATTTATATTATATAGATATATAATATAACACGTGTATATCTATGACTCAGTACCAGGCTGGTGCATAGCACACATGCAATAAATATTTGTTGAGTAAATAAGTAAAAAACAGTAATAGTCTTCTAGAACAGCCATTTCCTTGAAGCAGGGTTTCAACTTCAGCGCTGATGTTTGAACACTGACATTTGGGCGTTTTAGATTCAGTAATTCCTTGCTGTTCCGAGCTGGCCTACACATCATGGAGTGTCCACCAGCATCCCTGACCGCCATCCAGTAGGTGCCAGGAGCATCACACCCCTCCCCAATCGTGATGGCCAAGAATATCTCTGGACACTGTCGAATATTCCTTGAGGTGGGGGGCACAATCGAGAGCTACAGTCTTGGAGGGAACCGGTTCTGCCTTGGACACCATAGAGGAACAATCTGTAAACAACAAGCAGTAACTAGTGTAAGTCTTTGTGGATCTCTGGTCCCTCTGCCACTGTAGCGGGAAAGCGGCCACACACAATATGTAAACAACTGAGCATTGCTGTGTTCCAGTAAAACTTTACCAAACCAGGCTGGCCTGCAGGCTGTTGAGCAAACGCACAATAAGTGGAAGGGGAGTATCCTTATTAGCTAGGCCACCCTGTTACTGCGTCACATGGCCGGGGACTGGTCCTGCCTATAGGTAGAGGGTATTTCGTCTACATGTGGACTGTGAGAAGGGCCCCGACCAAAGCCCTTTGCCCCTTAAGCGAGGCAGGGTACTTGCAACATCACAACGGAAGGGTTTTCTTGTGGACAGCCAAGCTTGGCTTTGACCAGCACCCTCTGGTCAAAGAGAGCTAGAAGATAAAGCTGTGTTCACCGAGTACCACATACATGTGGAAGTTTCTCCACTCAGAGGGATTCCTGATCCCCTGGAGTCACTGAATCCTGGAAGAGGATAAGGAAGGAGAACGGACCTGGAAAGAAGGGGCAAGTATACAAAAATGTGCAGCAGGGGTCCTCAACATCAACTTGGCTGACTTTTCAAATCTACTAATAAAGACCATCGTCAGTTTAAACTGACGAGGAAAAGGCACGAAAGGCAACTCTATTATTTGGCAAGGGTGTAATTAGGCTCACAAATGGACCTTTATTAAAAAGGAGCACTGAAATCCTTCTCTAAGTGGTACCCTACCACCACTGTGTCGGCTGCCGGCGGGTTAAATCATGTCCCCTGTTATCATGACGATGCTCTACACATCAATCTCAATAGAGCAAAATGTTATCCTGCCACAAACACACTCTCCCAGGGCCCCGGTTAGAAACTTCACCAAGCGTGAGCGAGAGGGTGGTAGCTGGAAAGTTAAGGAGTCTGAACTATACGTGCTTGGGATCCATGCCCTACTTCATTTAATTCCAATCTGCCTCCTGTTAAACAAGAAACCCTTTAAAATATTTTGACACGAGGCCATGCTTCCTTTCTGACATGACTACTGTAGCTTCCTTTGCAGATGGGAAAGTCAATGAGTTATTAGCAGCAGTCGTGAGAGGCTTCAAGAAAAGCTCTTTAAAAGGATTAACTCAGTTGTTATGATGGGGTTCTTGAGCAAACGGCTAAGAAAGAATTCTTGAGATGTTTTTGGTGCAAAAAGGTGATTTTATTAAAGCACGGGGGACGGGACCCGTGGGCAGAAAGAGCTGCCCTGGGGTTGTGAGGAGTGACTGATTATATACTTCTAAGTTAGTGGGGGTTAGGGACAGCGTAAGTCTCTCTAAGGAATGTCAAAGCAAAGCTTTCAGGACCTTGAGGGGCTAGCTACTCTTAAGATAAGGTTACTTTTAGTCTTTAATAAAACGAAAACATTAAGGAAGCAAGGCAGCCTCGAGTTCCTTGGGAAGGTCACGCTATACATGTTCCAGGTGTCTATCAGTGAGCTGCAAGCTGTAAAGAGATTTCATTTAAGCTACATTTCTCTTGCCTTTGTTTTCCTCATCAGTTAGATCCATTTTGCCTGTCGGCTCTACCCCTTTATTTCTGCCGCAAGATTAGTTGTGGTGGCTGGGGTTTTTGCAACCATCTGTAATCAGGAGTCTGGGTTGCTGGTGACATAAAGTGGCCATCAAGTCCTGGAGAATCTATCCTTGGACCTATCCTACAAGAATGAAAACGGGGGTGGGGCGCCTGGGTGGCTCAGTCGGTTAAGCGTCCGACTTCGGCTCAGGTCACGTTCTCGCGGTCTGTGAGTTCAAGCCCCGCGTCGGGCTCTGTGCTGACTGCTCGGAGCCTGGAGCCTGTTTCAGATTCTGTGTCTCCCTCTCTCTCTGACCCTCCCTCGTTCATGCTCTGTCTCTCTCTGTCTCAAAAATAAATAAACGTTAAAAAAAAATTTAAAAAAAAAGCATGAAAACGGGGGTGCCCGGGTGGCTCAGTCCGATAAGCATCTGACTTCTGCTGAGGCCACGATCTCACGGTTCACGAATTCGAGCCCCACATCAGCCTCTGTGCTGACAGCTCAGAACCTGGAGCCTGCTGCAGATTCGGAGTCTCCCTCTCTCTCTGCCCCTCCCCTGCTCGTTCTCTGTCTCTGTCTCTCAAAAATAAATTTAAAAAAGTTTCTTTTAATTTAAAAAAAGGATGAAAACCAAACATCTTTAAGGAGCTATTTGAGGAGCCTTTGCTATAACAACTTCGGAAACTTAAAGATGACCACGGTTCTTTTCCGCCTCTTGCCAAGGGGCAGTAGAATCTGCTCCCCTTATCTTTGAATCCGGGCTAGCCCTGAGGCCTGTTCCTGACCAACAGAACGTGGCAACATTGAGATCTGCTGGGTCTAGGCTTTAAAGTAGCTGCAGCTTCCCCCTTCGCCACTTAGAGCACCTTCTGTTGGAACCCAGCGGTCACGCCGTGAGGAACCCAAGCCACATGACGAGACCACGTGGAGAAAAAAACGGAGACACCCTGATCCACAGCCCGGCTCCATTCTCTGCTGGGAGCCAGCACTGCCTTCCAGCCAAGTAAAACCAGCCTTCTAGGATGTTCCAGCCCAGCCAAGCCTCCAGATAACTGCAGGCCTTGCTAATACCACATCAAGCCAAGGAACCCTGCGGCTGAGCCCAGTCTTCCAGAGGACAACGTAAAAGCGTCAGATGTGTGAGTCCTCTCGGACGTGCCAACCCATCAAGGCTCCAGACACTGCAGCGCCACCGGGATAAGCTGGCAGCGCCCGGGACAAAAGAACCAGCCGGCTAAGCCCAGTCAACCTATGGATTTGTGAGAGAGAATAAACTAATGAATAATAAAACACAATAAAACAATAAAAAGAATAAAATAAATTGTTTTAAGGCACACCGCTAGGGTGACTGAAGATAGAAACCACGCAGAGAAAGAATGAAGGTTGCAGCCCTGTGCACGTAGGGAAGCCAGGAAAGAGAAAAACTTCAGGTCTCAAGCCTACATTAATCATTTAGAAATGTGATGCTTAGTTCTCTGCCTAACTCAACATTTGGAAAGACCCTGAACTAAGAAGTAAACATGAAACTGGCTTAATCTTTAGATCTCCGGGCTAACCAACAATGAAACTACCGCACAGGTCTCCCAGCATGACCCTGGGGACAGAGGACACCCCTCCAAACCCAGAAGATAATGCCTGTGGATTGGCTGTTGGATGGGAATTACAAAGCACATGGGGAGATACAATGTATAACTTCTTGCAGCAGCTGAGAAAAGGTCACAGCCCCAAATGGTAGGCAATAAGAAAGAAGAAAGGAACTTTAAAATTAATGTTTAATATACCCAGAACTAAAGGATTAAATCTGTAAGGCAATAACAGAATATTATAAAAAAATGAGCAGGAATAGTTGGGCAAAAAATTACAGTGATAGCCTACAAATGAAAACTAAAATAATTGGAATATAAGAAGTCTCGATGGACCTACTAAACAGTAAACTGTATATGTCTCACGCACACATAAAGAACTAGTAATTTGAAGCCAGATCCGAAAAATTACCTAAAATATAGCACAAAATGCCAAATACAGCAGTGCCTGGGGGGCTCGGTCAGTTAAGTGTCCGACTCTTGATTTCAGCTCAGGTCATGACCTCACGGTTCATGAGATTGAGCCCCAAGTAGTGCTTTGTGCTGATAGCACAGAGCCTGCTTGGTATTCTCTCTTCCTCTCCCTCTGCCCCTCCCTTACTCATGCTCTCTCAAAGTAAATACACTTTTAAAAAACTTAGTAAGAAAGCAAAAGTATTCTGAATCCCAAATAATAGCATTTTCTACACACTGAATTAATGACTGAGGTATATATAATATAAACATATGTACCCACTATATATATGCACTATGCGTAATATATGCCATATGTATTATAAATATAGTGTTTATATATATTATGCATAGTGCATATATATAGTGGGTATATATAGATATACATATATATATATAATTTAGAAGCACTTGTGGCTTTATTAGAAAAGAACTCATTTTCATATCATATCTTTTGTAATTTCCAGTCATAGTAGGCCTGGATCTTTGGTCCTTCTTCTTCACTTTGGCCCCTTCCCACATATCTGCGCCTCCCCTCACTGTGTTCCTTTATCAGGAATGGCCAATCCCATCTCCAGTGCCGGGCAGAGCTCTTCCAATTTCAGAAACCTCCTCGGACCACCACAGGGCATTGTCTCTACTTTCTCTAAAATTTTACAACCCTGAAGTGTGTTCACCTTGACTTTTGGCCCATTGACTTTTGAAAGAGCTCTTTGGAAGCCTTTTCAGGTTGGGGGCCTCAGTTCATATTTCCCTGGACTCCCCTGAGACTTGATTTGTTCTCAAGGCTCAGTAATTTGTTAATTTAGGATAACCCTAGGGGCGCCTGGGTGGCTCAATCAGTTGGGCATCTGACTTCGGCTCAGGTCATGATCTCACAGCTCATGAGTTCGAGCCTCGCATTGGGCTCTGTGCTGACAGCTCGGAGCCTGGAGCCTGCTTGGGATTCTGTGTCTCCCTCTCTCTCTACCCCTCCCTCCCTCACACTCTGTCTCTGTCTCTCTCTCTCAAAAATAAATAAACGTTAAAAAATTAAACAAAATGTGTGAGGTTAACTTCTGGGAAGATGAAAGGGATGACAGTGAGAAAGGGGTTGAAAGCCTTTATAAGAGCATGATTTTACCCCCACTGGCTCGCCACACAAATAAATACCACCACCACCATCTCTGTAACTACTGCTACTGTGACCACTGTTAGCACTGCTGTTACTGCTGATGTCTAGCCAAGGCTTCCAAGTGAAACACAAAAACCTTGAGCAGAATCCCCCGAGAAACTGTAGGATGAGAGGATGACTGAGTGGTGGTGGAAGCAGGTAGAGGGAGGAGTTTCGAAAAGGGAGGGGAAACATGGGAGGGACCAGGACCCTGCAGGGGGAGGGACGATGCTGTGAGAGAGAAAGAACAGAGGCCTGGGAGTCACTCTCTGATTGGCTGGGATGCTGGGAAGAAAAAAAAAGTGAGACAAAGCACCACAAAAATGGCATGATGGAATTTATTCCCGTGGGCTGGAAGACATTGAAACTTCTCCGTCCTATAGAAGATACAGAAGCTAATGAGTGGCTCTGAGAAATCTGGTTGTCAGACCCACAGAATCGCTTCCCTGGAGATGTAGCTTCGTTCTTTCAGTGACCCAGATTCACTGGATTAATTAGCAACTATGTCAGAGGCTGTGGAGGCCAAGAGGCTTCTCTGGGTATAGCCTTGAATCAATCCAGCTTGATGGGAACTGGAGCTTTGTTGATGTGACTGACAGTTTGGGCTCAGCCAAGAGATGAGTATTTTGACTCTTTTCTCCCAGAGTGATAAAACTAGAGAAGTACCTGGACTGATATTGCCAAAACCACCAATAGATTTGTCATAACCATCAATCCTTAATCACTGACCAACTGGGTTTATTTCCACAGCCTTTCATTTTTTACCATCTTCAGAGGTAAGGTAACTTTATTTTTTTAATTTTCTTTCTTTCTTTCTTTCTTTTTTTTTTGAGAGAGCAGGGGAGGGGCAGAGAGAGAGGGAGAGAGGGAATCCCAAGCAGGCTCCGCACTGTCAGCGCAGAGCCCGACTCAGGGCTTGGTCTCCTAAACAGTGAGATCACGACCTGAGCTGAAATCAAGAGTAAGATGCTTAGCCAACTGAGCCACCCAGGTGCTTCAGGAAAATACCTTTAATCCCAAATTTCTCTAATATCCTGGATGAAGTTCCTATCATGTTATCCCTCCAAACTCAGATCATTCTTTTCTTGGTTAATTTATTAACTGAGCTTTCTACACTGTGTGTGATGGCTCTTGATTCAAGATGTCCCGCTGAGCACATCGATCTGTCTAGCTGCTGACTTTCAACTTCCTGGCTCCATCAATCACAAAGAACCCTCATCTTTCTTGGCTTGTCCTGAATTACATTTGATGCCAGGCCAACCTTATCTTTAATAAGCTCACCTAGGTAATCTGCATATAACAAACAAATTAGGGCTTCCAATGATTATTTATAGGGTGCCATAGCCATAAATCAGTCTAGAAACAACCTGTTTCTAGAGACCTTCTGGCTAAATGGGGAACGGAACTTAATGAACAAATTAACGTTAATTTTCTTTCTCGAGTTCAATTTGTTCTTTACAACTGTGCAGTTCCCTCTGTCATTTACGATGAACTGTTAGATTTAAATCAAGCATGAAAGTCATACTATATTTGGATGTTTTGGCACGAACTCTTTGATTGTTTTGAGTACATGATCACAAATTTGTAGTGTTTCTCTGTGCTTCTTTAATGGCACAACTGTAAGTATACATGTGGAGTGCTACAGAGTAGAGATACAAAGGCCTAGACACTCCTTCTGGCTCTGATGTAGAGTATCTGTGAGTTTTGGGGTCATATGCCACCATTCCCCCAATTTCCCCGCTCGAAATCAAGGAGCATGGGGTCCATCGATAAGCTTCAAGTGATCTGCGAACTCTTGAAATAGCATGAAACTTTTTAAATGTATTTGTGCGATGTTTTCTATTTAAAGAGGGCCAGAGCTTTAATAAGAACCTGTTTTTAGGGGCATCTGGGTGGGTCAGTCAGTGAAGCATCTGACTCTTGATTTTGGCTTAGGCCATGATCTCATGTTTGTGGGTTTGAGCCCCTCAATGAGCTCTTTGCTGGGTGTGGAGCCTGCTTAGGATTCTCTCTCTCCTTCTCCCTCTGCCCCTTCCCCACTTTCTCTCTCTCTCTCTCTCTCTCTCTCTCTCTCTCTCTCTCTGTCTCTGTCTCAAAGAAACTATTTCTAACATCAAAACGTTAAGAAATACCAGGTTAGAGTATATTCCACTCCTATCTCAGTACTTACATAATATAATTTGATTACTACTTTAAGTTCTCAAGAGATAATTATATTTTTCAATAAGTCAGATTATTATGCAGCAAAGTGTGCTGTCTAAATTGAGCACACCCCTAAATAAGGGGTGTGAGGAAGGATGGATTTTTGACAAACTATCTTGGGATAATTAGTCATTCATATGGAAAAAAAAATCAATCCCTACCTCACACCATACACAAAACCCAAATTCCAGATATATTAAAAAACTAAATATGAAAAGCCAAAATGAAAAACTTCCAGCAGATATGGGAGAATATCCAGCAGCAAAGTATTTCCCAAACAGGGCGAAAATTTATGTCACAGAAGAAAACATGGATTCATTTTACTGTGCTACGGTCGTGAACTTCTGTATGATCGAAGACTTCTAGACAAAACATACACACCCTAGAACAAGATACTTCAACACATATAACTCACAAAGTGTTGATATTTTGAATATACTAAAATGTTCTTTCTCTACATTAGTAAGGAAAAGTTAAAAAATAGGAAATGGGGAAAAACTATGGAGGGGTAATATAAAGTAGAGGTGCTAGGAAGGGCCTCCACTATTCATATCTCTTCAAGCTCTAACGTGCCCTGCTGTTTCTAGAGCCCTTACTTTTCCTGCGATTTGTTTTTAAATTTATTCTGTGTTATTTGCCATCATTGTCTATTTCATTTGGGCAATTCTTTATGTTAAATCTCTTGAGATCAGCACTATGTTTTAAACGTTTAAATGCATTTATTAGACAGCCTCTAGCACACCACTAAATACCTAGGAGGAACACAATAAATACCATACTTTTTTCTACATTTAGACATCTCCAAAATTGAGATGAACATTGCAATCTATGGCACTTGGCACCATCACCCAGGTAGCCTTCAAGACATAGTTGTCTTTAACTGCAAAAGCGTAAACTGGGTTATCACTATCCTCACTTCAGTTGACTTGTGTGCATTGATGGAACTACGTTTACGGAGTTTAATTATTATTTAAATATATTTTAAAAGATAGCACTATCTTTTGACATTGGCTACGAAAGGTTGCAGCGAAGGCAGAAAGCATGAAAACAAAGCGGTGGGACAAAAAGCAAATACCGTTGGCCGATGGCCACAGTTCCACATCTTCTTGCAAAAATGAAACCCAAGTGCTTTATGGGGTCTCAGAAAAGAAGGGACCCACAAGAAAATGAAGCTGTCCCAGGAGGTATGTGCAAAGCATTGTCTATCATAAGCCAAGCAGTGCAACACGAGAGGGATTGCCAAGCCTCAGAAGGAAATTCAAAGCAATACGGGCTGATGTAAATGATTCAAGCTGCCTCTTATTCAATCAAGAAAATGTCAGCAAGAAAACTTCAAGAATGCGTTAGCAGCTTGGAATAAAATTCTAGACATAATAGTGGAACACTCTTTGAGACATGCTGTCTCATCAGATGTACTTGATGATATTGTGTGGATAAACACGAATGTTGACCCTCAAGTCAGATTCTCAATATGAAGAAAATTTGGAATGTTTTCACTATTTCACTTTTATTTTTTTTGTCTGCACAATAAAAATCTGAGTAAATATGTCTAAAAGAGCTCTTTCAATAAGCTTATAAAATAAACACTACTAATTGATTAAAAAATTCATACTGTGTCATAGTTGTATATAAATAAGGGTGCATTCTATGGTTAAGGTAGTAGAAGCGAGACGGGGCACCTGGGTGGTTCAGTCGGTTGAGCGACCGACTTTGGGTCAGGTTCTCACCGTCCGAGGTTCTAGCCGCGCGTCAGGTTCCGTGCTGACAGCTCGCAGCCTGGAGCCTGCTTCCGATTCTGTGTCTCCCTCTTTCTGGCCCTTCCCCGCTCACGCTCTGTCTCACTCTCTCTCTCAAAAATAAATAAACATTAAAAAAAAAGGGGGGAGTAGAAGTGATTGTTTTCATTAGGTTGTGGTCTACACTTTCACTGAAACTGTAGTAGCTTGTGAATACCTTTGATGGAGAGAACGCGATAAAAGTGCTGATTCCAGGACTAGCCTTTAGGAGACCCGGCAGGTTCAACTTTTACTCTCTTGGAGCCCAGGCATCATTCCATAAAGAAGTTAGTCTAGACTACAGAAGAAGAGAGTCCATACAGGGGAGGAATGAGGCACTTCCGTTGTTGCCAGCGTCAAATGTCAGATAAATGAGGCAGACCTTATCGGGTGATCCACCCCAAGCAGCTGTGTGAGTAATCTCAGCTAACATAACATGGAGCAGAACCACCCAGCTGAGCCCAGACAACCTGCAGAATTATAAGCAGTAGTAAATCACTATCGTTTTAAGAAACCAAGTCTTTTGAAGGTGCTTTCGTATGCAATGATAACTGAAACAGATTTGCCCCAAAAGGGGTTGTTACCATCACAGAAACGTCAACATGTGGGACAAAATATAAGAGGAGGCTGTCATGGCAGCAAGGAGATGGCGGAAAAGTAGCAAAAAGATTCTTCATGAAGTCTAGAAAATGGTGAACATTCAGTGTGGACACTGTTATTAAAGGCTGGGGGGTGGGGGTGGGAATGTGACCAATATCACGAAATGGGACAAGTATGAACAGACCTGCCACCTGGGGTAACTCAGAAAAGGAAGAATTATCACGTGAACTTGTGGATCTAGCTGAGAGTATTTCCAGGCAGACTGTTGAAAATACCAATAGTTCCTTTTAGAAACATATAATAAAAGGTTGCAAGAGAAAATTGAGTTAAAAATGAACTGTTTGGTTTTCAAGCATAATTTAGGATACAGAAGACTTAGAACATTTTCTCCAGCTGACAAAACATTTTCAAAGGAAGAAATGGACTCATGGAAAAGAACAGGTCTAGAGTACTTCCAGTAAAAGTGTCCTTTGGGTCAAAATTAAATCAGTAGTGTAGCTGAAAGACTCTTTTTTGACAGATTTAAAGTGGTGCTTGTAGACCCTTCCAGCTAAGCAAAAGCACCTCTAAAAATCTTAAGACGGTATCTCTCAGCAGAGATATCTGTCTCAGGATGAATTATGGATGTAGTTTTGAGGCATAGAATGAACCAGATATTAGAAAACCCACAGAATTTTTAAGAGGATTGTATCAGACCAAATAAGGAGATATTGGCCAAAGGTTTAAAATTTCAGTTATAATATGAATAAGCTCTGGGGAATCTAATATACAGCACAGTGACTGCGTTTAAGAAAAAAAGGTGTTGTATACTTGAAATTTGCTAAGAGAGGAGATCTAGAGTGTTCTCACTACCCACACTACCCACACTTACCCAGAAGGTAACTATGTGAAGTAACGAATGTGTCAATTAACTTGTTTGTGGTAACCATTTCACAATGTATATTTATATCAAATCATCACATTGTACTTCTTAAGTATACACATTTTTTTTTTTTGGTCAATTATACCTCAAGAAAGGTGGGAAAAAAATAAAGTTAAATAAATAATAAGTTAAGAATCATTTGACAACTTCTTGGCTCTCTGTTTTGTTCCATATCCATATGTCTGTCTTTATGCCAATACTACACTCCTGTTTATTATTATTATTATTATTATTATTACTGTATCTTTGAAATTAGGAAGTGTGAACCCTCCAACTCTGTTCTTTTTCAAGATCGTTTTAGCTATTCAGTGTCCCCTTGGGTTCCAGATGGATTTTAGGATGACTTTTACTGAGTTACACAATTGTCATGGTTTTTTGACATAGGATTACATTGAATCTGTAGATTGCTTTGGTGGTTTGTCATCCTTAAAATGTTAAGTCTTCGAAAATATGGGATGTTTTTCCATTTGCTTAAGTCTTCTTTAATTTCTTCCAGCCATGTTTTATCGTTTTCAATGTATAGGACTCTTGTCTTCTTAGTTAAGTTCACCCATAAGTATTGTGTTTAATGCTGTTGTAAATGGAATTGGTTTCGCAATTTTCTTCTCAAATTGCTCATTATTAGTGTATAGAAACATAACTGATTTTGCGTATTAATTTTGTGTTCTGAAATTTTGATGAATTTATTTATTAATTCAAAAAATTTTTTGGTGGAATCTTTGGCTCTTCTACCCCAAGATCTGTATCTACAAAAAAGAGATAATTTTACTTGTTTCTAATTTGGATGGCTTCTGTTTCTTTCTGTGGTCTAATTACTCCGGCTAAACCTTCTAACACCATGTGTTGTAAATGGGCATCCCTGTGCTGTTTCTGATATTAGAGGAAAAGCTTTCTGTTTTTCACCATTGAGTATATGATGATTGCTATGGGTTTTTCATATATAGCCTTTATTATGTGGAGATAGTTTTCTTCTATTTTTAGTTTAGTTTAGTTTGGTTTAGTTTAGTTTAGTTTATTGAGGGTTTTGATTGTGAAAAAGTGCTGAAGTTTGTTAAATATTTTTTCTGTATTAATTGAGATAATCATGCTCCTCCCTCCTTTATTCTGTTAATGTGGTGTATTACATTAGTTGATTTTTGCATATTGAACCATTCTTGCAATTTAGGAATAGATCACACTTGGTCATGGTGTGTAAGCCTTGCTTGTAATATGCTGCTAAATTTCGTTTGCTAGTATCTTTTTTTTTGACGATTTTTCCATCAGTATTCATAAGGGATACCAGTGTACAGTTTTCTCTCTTGTAGTAGTTTTTTTGACTGGCTTGGCACCGGGATATTGCTGGCTTTATACAATGAGTTTAAAAGTGTTCTCCCCTCCTAAGTGTTGGGGAAGAATTTGAGAAGGATTGGTATTCATTCTACTTTAAACGTTTGGTAGATTCAGCAGTGAATTGAATTGATTGAGCAGGTCAATCAGATTTTCTATTTATTCATGAGTCAGTCTTGGTAGATTGTGTATTTTTAGGAATTTGTCTGTTTCATCTTGCTTATCCAGTTTGTTTACTAACAATTGTTCAGGGTTGTTATGGTTATGTACTTTATAATCATTTTTATTTCTGCAACATCGATAGTAATGTTCCCACTATCATTTCTGATTTTAGTAATTAAACTTCTCTCTTTTTATGTGCTTACTTGATCTAGCTAAGGGTTTATCCTACTGGTGACATTTACAAAGAACAAATGGTTAGTTTTATTGGTCCTCTTCTATTTTTTTTTCCTATTCTCTATTTTATGTATCTCTACTCTGATCTTTATTATGGTTTTTCCTTCCACTAGCTTCGGGTTCTAGTCTCTTAGTATGTAAAGTTAAGTAGTTAATTTGAGATCTTTCTTCATTTTTAATGTGAGTATTTACAACTATAAATTTCCCTCTTAGCACTGCTTTAGCTGCATCTGATAAGTTTTGGTGTGTTTTGTCTTTGTTTTCATTTGCCTCAAGGTATTTCCCAATTTTCCCATGTGATTTCTTCTTTGACCCACTGGTTATTTAATACTGTGTTGTTTAGTTTCCACATGTTTGTAAATTTTCCACCTTTCCTTCTCTTGTTGATTTCTAGTTTCATTGCATTGTGATCAGAAAAGATGTGTTGCATAATACAGCCTTTTAAAATGTATTAAGACTTGTTTGTGGGGGCGCCTGGGTGGCTCAGTTAGTTAAGCATCTGACCCTTGGTTTAGGCTCAGGTCATGATCTCACAGTTTGTGAGTTTGAGTCCCACATCGGGCTCTGTGCTGACAGAGCCCTCTCTCTGCCCCTCCCCTGCTCACTCTCTCTCTCTCTCAAAAATAAATAAAATGAAACTTAAAGAAAAAGAAAGACTTGTTTGTGGCCCCTCTATCCTGGAGAATGTTCCACATAGACTTGAGAAAAATGTGTATGCCTCTGTTGTTGGGTGGAGTGTTCTGTATGTGTCCATTGGTTTTAATTGACTTCTAGTGTTCTCAATTTCTCTATTTCTTTATTGGTCTTCTGTCTGATCTTTCTCTAATTGAAAGTAGGGTATTGAAGTCTTCAACTATTAATATAGACATCATGTTTTTCCTTTCCATTTGCCAGTGTTTGCCTATATATTTCAGAGCTCAAAGGTTTGGCACATATATGTTTATAATTATATTTTCTTGCTGTATTGACTCTTCTATCAATATATAATGTTCTCCTTTGTTCATTTAACAGTTTTTGACTTAAAGCTTATTTCATCTAATGTTAGTATAGTCACTTCAGCTCTCTTTTGAGTACTGTATGCACGGAATATCCTTTTCCATCATTTCACTTTCAACCTATTTTTGTCTTTAGATCTGAAGTGAGTCGCTTATAGATGGTGTACACTTGGATCATTAAAAAAAAAATCCATGTTGCCAATCTGTGCCTTTTAATTGGGGAATTTAATTCATTTATTTTTAAAGTGGCTACAGATCAAGAAAGAAAAGACTTACATTGCTATTTAGGTATTTGTTTTCTGCATGTCTGATAGCTTTCTTGTCCCTATCTCCTCAACTACCACTTTCTTTAGTGTTTGTCGATTTTTTGTAGTATCATATTTTGATTCTCTTCTCATTTCCCTTTGTGTATATTCTATAATTTTTTGGTGATTATCATGGCAATTACATATAACATTCTGAAGTTTTAACATAATTTTAATTGTACCAGCTTAACTTCAGTTGCATATGACAACTCGACTTTTCTATAGCTCCTTTCTCTTTCACTTATATTACTTAGGTCAGAAATCACAACTTGATACATCGTATACCTACTAACACAGATTTATTATAATTTTTTGCATTTGTCTTTTAAATTCCGAAGAATATAAAATGTGGACGTACAAACCAAAATTGCAGTAAGACTTTTACATTTGCCCGTTTATTTACCTTGACTAAAGATCTTTATGTTTTCATGACCTCAGGGTCCGGCCTACCATCCCTATTTCAAGCTGGAGGACTCTCGTTAGCATTTTTTAAAAAAAAAATTTTTTTTTCAATGTTTATTTATTTTTGGGACAGAGAGAGACAGAGCATGAACGGGGGAGGGGCAGAGAGAGAGGGAGACACAGAATCGGAAACAGGCTCCAGGCTCTGAGCCATCAGCCCAGAGCCCGACGGGGGGCTCGAACTCACGGACCGCGAGATCGTGACCTGGCTGAAGTCGGACGCTTAACCGACTGCGCCACCCAGGCGCCCCTCTCGTTAGCATTTTTTATCGGGCGGGTTGGATGTTAATAAACTCTCTTAGTTTTTGTTTTTGTTTTCCCCTCATTTTTGAAGGATACATTTGCTAAATATAGAATTTTTGGCTGACAGATTTCCACCCCTCCTCTGCACTTTCAATAAATCATCCCACTACCTTCTGGCCTGCAAGATTTCTTCTGATAAATTAGCCACTAATATTTTTATGGATCCCTCAAACCTGACACGTTACGTCTCTCTTGCTGTGTTCAAGAATCTCTTTCTCTTTCGACACTTTGATGATAATGTGTTTCATTGTGGACCTCTGAAATTTGTCCTGCTTGGAGTTTTTTGAGCTTCTTGGGCTTGTAAATTCATGTATTTGATCAAACTTAAAACGTTTTTTGGCCATTATTTCTTCAAATAATCTCTCTGCCCTTCCCCCGCCTTCTGCAACTCCCATAATGCACACATTGTGCTGCTTCACGATATCCCACATGTTTTTTTTTGGGGGGGGGGGGTCTGTTCACTTTCCTTCATTCTTTCTGTGCCTCAGGCTTGATTATTTCAATTTTCCTGTCTCACGGTCACTTATTCTTTCTACTGCCTGCTCCAGTGCTGTTGAGTTCCTCTAGTGACTACTGGAGTTCAGTTATTCCCTTTTTTTTTTTCAGTTTTGTAGTCTTGGTTCTTTTAATAAGCAACTCTCCGATGATATTCTTAATTTGTTCATACATTGTTTTATTGATTTCATTTAGTTTGTGCTTGATTTAGCTCTTTAAGCATATTTAAGAGCGCTGTTTTGCTGTATTTGTTTGATGTCTGTGCTCTATCAGGGATGATTTTTACCGATTAATTTTTTTGAATGGACCATGGTTTGCCATTTTGTTGTATACCTTGTGATTTTTTTTGTTGCTGAAATTTGGATATTTGTAAAAAGCAGCCGCTTCTCCACGTTTTATGGGCTGGCTTTGTGCCTGGGTAGTCATTCACTGAGTAGCAGGGCATGCTCTTGAGCCTAGGAATCAGCCTGAGGCGACACCTTATGGTCTTCTCAGGTCCTTTCCGAACATGTGTCTTGCTTGGGCTTACACATGGTTCTCTCAGTTTCCATTAAAAATCCCTCTTTTGAATGTCTTAATTTTCCCCAAATCTCACCCAGATTCTCCTTGGGGCCTTGCGTGGTCTAATGTATGTCTCTACCCATAATCTTTCGCCCAGGCTTATGTGGGCCCATAGTCCCTCTGCAGCTTTCACAAGCAGTCGTCACCAGTCTTCCTTACCCAAGATCTGAGTTGGGCAAGACACAGACCAGTTCTTCAGGCTGTCCCCAGACAGGTTAAAACGTTGCAAGAAAGATATACTCTGCTCTCTCTAGTTCAAGAGAGGACGTTGTGAACTATGCCTCTTTCTGACCAAGATCATGCCATGCAGAGAAGGGGTGGGGAAAGTTTGAGTACGAACACTGTGAAATTTTCCTATCATTTTGAATGTGGATTTTTCTTCATTCGGCATTTGCTTGGTTGCATTTTACTGTTTTCTAGAACTCCCATAAGGTTAGGTCAGCGAGTTTCTATTTTTTGTTTGTTTGTTGTTTGAGGTTTCTTTTGGAGAAATAAGGGCTTGAAACTTCCAGTTTACCGTTTTGCTGACATCAGCCCATTTTCTACATTTTCTTATTTAAAAAAATTTTTTTAAATGTTTATTTTTGAGAGAGAGAGCAAGTGGGGGAGGGGCAGAGAGAGAGGGAGACAGAGGATCTGAAGTGGGCTCTGTGCTGACAGCAGAAAGCCCGACCCAGGACTCAAACTCACAAACCTGAGCCAAAATCGGATGCTTAACCAACTCAGCCCCCCACGCACACGCATTTTCTACATTTTGAATGAGAGTTTCTAGTACGGTTGCCCAATCCACGTCTTACAGTTGTATGTTGGACATTTGAGAGCAAATAACACCTTTTTTTTTAGTGTACTGATCTCCATATCAAGAGTGTTGCAGCAAGGAGCCTCATACACATGGAGACCTGATTCAAATGACGATTTGAACTTGGACCTACTGCCATAATGAAATGAGATTCTTGAAGGAGGAGTGCATGTGTTTTGCATGTGGGAGAGACATGAAAGGTTGTTGTCAGAGGATATACTATGGTAGATCATTTTCAAATATGACCAAGAAAGAAAAAAACACATGTTCTTTCTTACACACACATACTCACCCTTCCATCTAGAGGTGAAGTGCATTTCCCCTTCCCTTCATCTGGGATGGTCTTATAACTTGTAAATAATGGAATACAGTTGAAATGATGCTCTTGAACTACCAACCCAAGGCCTTACAAGATCTTATATCTTCCACTGTCAACCTCTAATTCAGCTGTCATGTAAAGGATCTTGGGTTAAGTCACTGAATTGTGATAGACCACATGGAGACACAGGCTATAATCGGTAGCACAAGGCTCCCCAGCTGAACCTCAGCTAAGTGTAGTTGCATGCACCATACGTCTATACCACGTGAGCAAAGCGCCACCCAGCTGAGCCCGGCTAACACCAAATGTTAGCCTTCCGCTGAGCCCTAACCAAATGTAAGAATCATAAGTAAACCAAACTGGTTATTGTTTTACGTCACTAAAATTCTTCGGGTGGGGGTGGGAAAGGGTATTGCCACATCATTTAACTGAGAAAACTATTTAACTCATTTTCATGAAAAATTTAGACTAAAACATATTCATCTATGTGGCTGACCTCAAAAACTAGCCCCTGTTTAAATGAGACTCCTGTCTATCATGTCTTTTTCTTGTTAAATCCACATGCTAGAGAGGAAAGGGCATACATTTTGGGGATACAAAACTTGGGGGTATTAAATTCTATTTCTACCATTTATGTTACAACATCGTATTAAGTGATTTCACCTTTCTGACTCAAGGTTTGCTATTCTGTAAAATAAAGATAATAACACTGACATGGGTTTCTGGGAGGATGAGATATGTTAATGTGTGGAGTTGGACCCATATGTATATCTGCACAACCTACACAGTGGTACACAGGGATGCTGTTGTGCAAAACATGAAGTGCAGCTCTGGGCATACAGTGGGCGTGTGGATGGTGGTAATTAGAGGAGTCCTCTTCTGTGATAAGGGGGGTATTCTTCAACACTGAAATGAGATCAGACCTCAAATAAAGGAATCTATCATGGTAAAGGGACAGATGTTTGGGTTATTAATTAAGTTAGTTAAATTGAGAACATGAGTTCATACCTGTAAAGGGATTAACAGTGCTTGTCCACAAAATAAACATTGAAGAAATGTTAGCTAGTATGATTGTTGTTGTTGCTTTGATCACAAGGGCAAGTGATTTCACCTAGCATCCTTCTGATCACACCTAGGAGGAAGTGTTTATGTCAAGTCTTGCTTTAGGTCCTGGTCCTCGTGCTGGCAAAGCATTTTTGGAACTTGTCTTTTTCCCACAGGAGAAAGCAATAACACCACAATCTGTATCCCATGCCTGGCAGGTGCATCTGTTTCATTCTGACATCCTCAATTAGCCATGCTTCCTCCCTACCTTGGACATGTTTGCTCTTAGGTGTAATTGAATGGCTTCATTATTATTACTATTTTCTAAAGACCATAAACTTGGAGAAATGCTTGATTGCTAAAACCAAAATGCTCCTAGAAATGTTCTATTTCTTGTCTTTCTTCCCTTCCTTTTCTCTCCTTTCGCCAACCTGATAACCTACCAAACTTAAGTGACAGAATTAGTTCTCTAATGCTGCACAACAAATCACCCTAACACTCAGTGACTTAAAACAATAATAGTCATTTATTATTTCTTAGTTTCTGCGGGTTAGAAGTCCAAAGGCAGCGTGACTGGGTTGTTCTGATTTGGGATCTCTCGTGAGGTTATCATCAGATGTCAGCTGGGGCTGCAGTCATCTGAAGGTTTGACTGGGGCTGGCGGCCCCACTTGCAAGGTGGCTCCCTCATGTGGCCGGCAAGTTGGTGCTAGTTATTGGTAGGGGGTTTCAGTTCCTTCTCAGTGCCACATGGGCTTGCCCATAGGATTTCTTGAGTATCCTAACAACACGGTGGCTGGCTTCACTCAGAGCAAAGGATCCAAGAGAACAAGGCAGAGGCTTCCATGCCTGTTATGACTCAGCCTAAGAAATCAAACCATCACTTCCCCCTTTTTCTGCTGGTCATAGGCTTTTAAGGAGACTATACAAAGGAGAGAAGACCAGAAAATACTGAATTATTCTAAACCATACTGCAGGCTGACCACCACATACCATCACCATGATTCATTGAGTTTTCTGCAGGGGGTCCAAATGTAAAATTCTGACCAGCCCAAACTACATATTTCAAAAATATTACAGGCTCTCCTACAGTTTATGAAAGTACTTTTCTTTTTCACTTTCTTCCGAGCTGTTATTTCTAACAGTGGTTAGAATTGGTTCTAGAATTGATTATTTCATTTGTGCAACCCTTAATAACCTCTCCTATTTTCGAAGGAAGAGAAGGAAGGAAAAGAGTAAGGAGGAACGGAGGTAAAATCCTTCCTAAGCTTTTTGATCTTCGTTCTTAAAGTGTTCTGGAATTTCAATTGTCACACTGAAGAGAGTGTTTTCCAGTATCTCGTTTTGAAGGATCCGGCCCATTAATGATTTTCAAACTTCCATTTCTTCCTCTACTGAGTGTATCAACTTGTTTTGTGTGTTTTGACAGGCTCTCACACTAACTTCATGATGTGAAAAGTGATATTTTTACAAACATGGTTTTCTAAGTTCATATCTTCTCCGTGTAGATGGCGAATATTTAGTATTTCCCATCAAACACACAGAATATGTAGCAATTAGAATTTTTGCTAGCGTTTGCCCTACAGATACATTGCTTCCGAAAAGAGCACCTATTTGCATTTTAAAACAAAGATCTACATCGGTGCTGCTGCCCACCATCTGGTTTTCTCTTTGCTAAACTTGGCAGTTTTTTCTCTAGGTCATATAGGCACAGGCCTTACATGAAGCACATAGATGATTTGGAGCAGGATAATCTAATGGGTAAGGGATCTGGCTCTGGTATCTGAACCTGAATGTGAATCATGGTTCTGCCAGTTATGAACTGAGGTGGCATTTGGCAGATTATGTAAATTTTCTAAGATTGAGTTTCCTTAATCTACAGAAAGAGGATAAGAACCAAGCCAGCTTTACAAGGATTGCCAGTTTGACAATGATCTTCTCAGCCATACTCAAAAACTGGTTTTGATATGGAGTCTAAAAACAACACTAGCCATTGTGTTGACGTGTGGAGTGGAATAGTGTAGGCTAAAGTGCCTTGAAAAACGAAGACCACTCCGACCATATTCTGGAAACCTACCTACCTTGATTCTTCATGAAGATGAATTGAGGCAATGGCAACTCTGGGAAAACACTCCATTTGTGACACTGGTAGACAAATCCGGTTCGAAATAGCATAGGTGAACTTCATCATAGATATAATGCAGACTTTTGAAACATTAAACTCAATGTTGAATGGAAATCAAGCGTTACTGATTGATTGATTTTTGCGAGTACTATGAGGTCTCTGTGTTTCATGTCTTCGTAGATCTGGGGTCATCTATGTGGTGGTGGGGTTCTCTTCGGATGGAACGTTTTTGTCAGTTCAAAAATGAGAGGATGTGAGTCTCAACAAGATCAATACTTTTTATTTATAAAATATAAACAACGTCAATGTTAATAATATATTCTATCGATTAATAAAATGAAGCATAGAGTTTTACATATGAATGAATAAAAAAAATAGTGGTTGCCAGTGTTTCTTTGTATATTCCAATGCAATGTTTTGTCTGCGTGAGGGGATGTGAACATCCTACGTGGGAGACAGCTGTTTACTCTTAATTGAACAAGAATAAATGGTCAGTGAAAACAGCAACATGATACCACCACACGCCTGTTAGAAGAGCTAAAATTCAAAACACTGGCAACATGAATTGCGAGTGAGGATGTGGAACAGGGAGTCTCATTCATTGCTGGTGGGTCCGGCCACTTTGGAAGACCGTTTGATAGCTTTTCCCAAAACCAGACATAAGCTTACCGCATCATCCAGCCATCATGCTCCTAGAGGTTTACTCAAATGAGGTGAGAACTTCTCTCCACACAAATGCACGCATACGAATATTTATAGTGCTTTATTCAAAATTGCTCAAAATTAGAAGCAACTAAGACGTCCTTTGATAGGTGAACAGATAATCTGTGGCAATCCATACAATGGAATACTATTGGGCTATGAAAAAGATGGGCTCTCAAGGCACGAAAAGCATGAGGAACCTTAACTGCATTTTGCCGAGTGAAGGGAGAGGCTGCCTACTGCGTGATTTCAACTCTGCGACATTCTAGAAAAGGCAAAACTACAGAGACAGTAAAAAATGAGCGGTTTCTCGGAGTTGCAGATGGGAGCCGGAAGGAAGGTGGGCTGGGGAATGAACGGGGGGAGCACAGGGCTTTCTTAGAGCCATGACCTATTCTGTATGATTCTGGAATGGTGGACACAGGAACATTTTTGTCACATCCCATAGAATGTACAAGGCAAAGAGTCAATTCCAAACTATGGACTTTACTCAATAACGATGCATCAGTAGTGGTTCACCGATTACCACAAGTATAACACAAGAATGTGGCATGTTAATAATAGGAGACACTGGGTGGGGAAAAGAGGGAGACTACGAGAACTCTGTAGTTTCTGTGCATTTTTTGTGTAAACCTAAAACTGCTCCCTCCCCCCCCCAAAAAATCAAATCTATTTAAAAAAAACACGGGCTCTGAAAACAAAAACAGGTGCTTTGACTGGGTGTGACTGGGTGTGCTGACAGACACGGGGTCCACTTTCTGGTGGGACATGCTTGCGACATGACAAGGAAAGGGGTACGTTTTCCAAACATTCTGTTGCAGGTGGAAGATTGGGCTCCCTTTCTGGAAAGACTTGTGACTTGAAGCAGGCCAAATCTGAATCTGTGTTCCAATACTCACAAGCACGTGACCATGAGACGTTCCCTTGACCGTTGTGAGTCTCAGTTTCCTCACCTGTAAGGATTAAATAGAGGAGACATAGATAAAAGACTAGCCAGCCGTAGGCAACAATGAATGATAGTTTTGTAGGGAACTCTGAGTAACTACGTTCTAAGAATCATCATTACATATTCCACCTAGGCTTATACATTTCCTGAAAATAAGTACCATGATGTCTATTAAAAATTCTCTCAATGATGCTCAGCTTTACTGAAGCATAGGAAGTAACTGGGAACCATAATAGTTCCGAGAAATGAAATAAAACGAGGCTAAGGTAAATAAAAAGGAGTTACCTACTGGCGTTTCCCAATTAATTAGCATATGCCCATTCAATTATTCATACCTTAGGGAACTCATTTAGGCAATCAGGTATCCATAAATATTCATCTTATTTACCTCAGTGTCTCTGTCATTAGGATTGGAAATTGGCAGTGTTTTCTCTCTATATTTCACAACTGGTTGCTTTGAAAAAAATTACCTGGGACTAAATTCCTATGTCATTAATGGTGAAAATGATCTGCCACATGAATGCCGAATTAACAAAGGGCTGCTCCAGGCTTCTTCTCCGGGAACTCTATCATCTGCCTGAGAGGCAGCTCCGTGGGGCGTGCGGGCTTCAGGGCGGCCATTCTGACCTTCGGCCACTAGTATGCGCTCTTGAATAGTTTTTCATGGCAGTCGGGCCCTGGGCCCACAGGAACTGAGAGGCTACACCTCCCTGGTTCTAATTTGTGCAAGAGGCAGAAAGAATGCGATGTGTCGGTGTGAAAGCCTTGGGCCACCAACACAGACGTAACCTCGCCTAAGTAGGCTCTTCGAGATACCCAGGATGGTCCAGACAGCATTCACGGAGGCGAGTGCGCCATCGGGATGGGCCACATCGTTTGTGGGATGTGGTACAAAATGAAAATGTGCCCCCCCACCCCGTTCAGAAAATTAAGAATTTAAAAACAGCAACAGTAGGGACCCTTCTAAGTGTGAGGCCCTGTATCACCGCACAAGTTGAAGACTGTCGAAGCCGGCCCTGTGTGCAACACGCTTATCACCTTCGCCCAAACCGCCTGGCCTCAGACAACAAAACAGGGACAAGTGACCCTTTCTGGCTATTAGGAAATGGTTTGCTTATAAATATGATTTCTGGAGTGCTTATCAGAGCGAGGTCCTGTGCTAGGCTCTGACGTTATCTCCAACCCTTACGTCACACCTCCGAACTAGATTTTACTGTGTCCCATTTTACAAGCAAAGGGACTGAGTTTAGAGAAGACACGTGACTGGCGGGAGCCCGTAAATGACCGAATCAGGGTGGAACCCCAGGGTTGTCTGTCTGCCTCCAAAGCCCACTTGCTTCTCACATGGACCATGTGGTTTTGTAGAGTTGGATGCTTATTACGCGCATCCAAAACACAGCATGTGCCGTCTGAGGGGTAACTTTTCTATTTCCAATAATTTTGTTTACCTTGAAGGATTTTGCAACACTTCTCAGCCCCCCTCGCAGGCCTTGTACTCCCTTTTTCCAGTAATAGGAAACACCATTTTTTTTTTAAAGAGCAAATTACAAGTGTTGCTACCACCTTTTGCCCTCCAGGCGACAGACAAAAGCTCTTTTCATTGTGTCAAAGGGATACGGTCAGCCAAACAGTATAAACTAGCAGGACGATTTAGTTTCCAAAGAGAAGCCTAGTCTAAACTTTTTTGATCCACACTTGGAATAAATCAATATGGTGCCGGACGGGTCATGAAAGACCCTTTGAGAAGGGAAAGCCTTCAGAATACAGAGTGGGGCCAAGTTGCTCCTAACTTTCTTGCCCACAAATTTTGTAAAAACCAGGGGCCGGGTGGAGGGTGGTGGGTATCACAGAACGGCCTCTTGAAAGTCTTTTCTTGCTTAATGGTAGGGAAACAATCCCAGAATGTCCCCACCTTCGGAAAGGAAGGTCTCTTTTGTCCGAAGCTTAGCCAAGTGACTTTGGTTGCCATGAAGACAGAATCAGTACAGAAGGGACCCTTTTAGGCTGTGCGCCTCTTGGAAGCCAGGCCCCCCGTGCAGGCAACAAACAGCATGAGTGGCCCAGCTTTCCTGAAGCTTCGGCAGCTCATTAGAGCCATCAGTTAACCCCCTGCCCCTGCCCATTGCCTACTTATTGTAATTAATTTTATGGCCCCTTTAAAAAAAGAGAGAGAAAAGAAAAGAGAGATCGCTACATTTTATGCTACATTGCACAAGCAATTGAAAGTTGCAGGGAAAGAAGAAAAAAAAAATCCAAGCACCAAATGTTTAGCAGGCTTTTCTTCTATTTTAAATGAGCAACCTATTTAAATCAATTATCAGCTCAAAATGAGCAGACTGATCTAATTAGTCTTGGCCCCTGGTGGGTTAATGAATGAAAGGGAGGTGCTGGGTAGAAGTGGGCTTTCTCTGGAGTCTTTGGAACTGACCACACTAACACAGACCCTTTCTGGGTTGCTAAGTCTTATCAAGCAGAATTATAGAAAGAAATAAAGACACACACACACACACACACACACACACACACACACACGAGTAACAGAATGAGAGGGATAGGGGAGAATTATGAGCTTCATCAACAGAATGACTAAGCATTGCATGGCATATTTTCAGCCTGTGTTTTACCAGGCTGTGATCATTACCGTTTGATAAGTAGTTCAGAATTGTAAATAAATCAATTCATGTTTTCTTTAAGCATGTTTGAAATGGAACAACGTATTGACTTCAGAAGAAAACAGGCTGGTGAGTGATGATAGCTCAAGCCCTGAATCTTGGCACATACAACCTCCTCCCTCTTCCCGCCCTAGTCATGTCTTACCATAATAGCCCCTGGACATTAATATATTGTTAATTAAAGAACTAATATAAGGAATCAGGAGTGGGAAATAGGATGAACAGTAAGTCTGTGAGTGTTGGAAAAATCTCAACTTTCTCAGGATTTTTTTGTTTTGTTTTAAAACATCTTTTTGAGTATTCCTCCATGCGAGAAAGCAGATATTTGCTTTTGGGGTTATGACATTTCTTACCCCAAATGTTAACTCTCTGGTAAATGTTACAAGTGTTTACAGCTTGGGAATTTGATGTCTATTACTTTGTGGGTTCTCCTTTTCTCATGGAAATGACATAGGCTTTGAGATCAGGCGGACCATCTCTGCTTCTGAAGAGCACGACCGTAGGTAAATTTTTTCCTATCTCTGAACCTCCATTTTCTCATCTTTCATATGGGGACAATCCCACTTAGTTGTTCTGGGTAATAAACAGAGGGACTCCATAAATGATCCATCCGGCTGTTCTGGGGACATAGCCAACAGGTATTTCTGGATTAGAAAAACATCAATGAAAAGCTGAAATGAATCATCATTGTCATTAGGGTTTCCAGTCATGGGGTGGGGTGGAGAGTGACAGAGGTTGGGTGAAGGTGTTCAGGTCACCCAAGCTGAGCTGTGACGGAAGGAAGTGAAAACCTGTGGAAGCGGTCCAGACATAGCACTGGCTATGGAAGAACCACTCTCCATAAAGGACCCTTCTGCCCAGCCCTCTTTCTCCCCCACCAGATTTTATTTATCGGCGTCAGAGAGATTTGGGAAACATTGGATCATCTTTGAACGACAAAATTCGTACGGCTATGTTGGCTTACATGGCAAGATGCTTCTTTGCTGCAAAACAGCTATATCCTTAAAGACATTCCCAAGAACTCCGTCTTTAATCAATAGAATGTCCAGAAACGTTGGCCTTTACAGAAATCAAAATCCAGTTGTTCTGTGACCACTTGGAGAGATCACGACTCTTTTTACCAAGCACCCAATCTCATCAAGGAGGGAAATACTGTTCCTCCACCATTTTAGGCTGGGACACCTCACGGAGGAACAAAATGCCTTGTTGGAGATAAAAGTGGGAAATTTTGAAAGATGAGGGAAAACTGCAGAGTCTCATGTGAACTGGAGTTTGGCTCTGTGGGGCAAAGAGTGGGCGTGGGAGCATTCAGGAGCACACATAAAGGAATGCTGGAAATAATTTGCTATTTTTAGAGACCCAGAAAGACACAGGAAAAAAGGGGAAAAAAATCTTTTGCAGCCAGGGAATGCAAACTTTGTGGTTCATCATAGTTTCACCACGGAGTCTTACAATGATTTATTCAATTAACCTCTTGCCTGTAACCCCCCATCTTTAAATAAGCAGAATCCGAGAACAACAATTATAACTTTGCTAACGAGAAGCTGGGTAAGTATTAAGTGTTTAAAAAATCCCACTATTGGAGCCTGGTAATTTTTAAACATATAATTACCTCTTTTATTATACTTTGATTAGATTAAAATTAATGCATTATTAAGTCATGATATGTTCAACCATCTAGACCTCTGTATAGACACAGATAGCAGCTCCCTTTTTTCCCCTTCCCCAGGTCTAAGTTAATTAAATTCCCTTTAATTATAATTTACTAAAAAGCTTCACTTTTGCCACTATTATGTCTTTTGAACTTTGAAATTTGAAAAAAAAAAAAGGACCTTAAAATGGTCTTTTACAGGAGAAATGAACTGTCAGCGAATTCAGGCAAAATTAATTATTTCAGCTTGATAAACCTTTTCATCTATTTGACTCCTTATACAGAAAAGCCAATTAATAATGTCAAACATGCTTTGCCTCCAGGGACCTGCAAGTTCTAATGAGTCTGTTTACTGTGGAGTGGCTAGCAGAATGAGCTTCATGTAGAAATTTTCTAATCGCGCCACACCTGTCAAGCTCAGTCTCATTATCTGTGTACCAAGGGCAAACCTCATTTTGTCAGTAGCGGTTTTCGAAGAACTAACAGATGCCTGGGGGAACATGCAGGACTGTCCGCCAGTAGACGAGTCACTTAATTACCAATCAGAGCAGCCGGGGTGAATGCCTAATGCTCCTTAGTCCCCGACCTTCTTCATCCCAACTGCTCACGTCCCGAGTTATCGGAGACCCAGAGCCTGGGTCCTTCTCTGCGCCGAGGGCTCGTCTACTAGGACACCTTTCTCCTAAGGTGATGATTGATGAGGCGCCTGTGGAAACAGTGATTAGTCAAATGTGTATTGTACCACGAGTGGGCCAGGCTGGGGGGCTCGGGATCCACCTGCAGGGAAGCTGATAATTGTTTGATTGGTGCAGGGGGAGCCTGTAGTGGAAGGTATGGACACAGCCACCCCTAAAAGAGACCACGTGTCCCTTCCCACCATCCATTTGCCTCTTTGACTTACAAGAAGCCCCCGAATGGAGATATTTGACAGCATTCTCCAAAGTGCACGTACTCTACGGCAGAGCTTCTCGAGCTTTGATGGCACGGCAGCACCTGGGGATCTTGTTCAAACCAGCTTCCGATTCATTGGGCCTGGGGGGGGGAGATTCTGCATTTCCAACCAGCTGCTGCTGCTGCAGGAGTGTCGATCATATACTAAGGCCAGAGTTGAGACTAGCGATCTTGGACAAGCTGCCAAGCTGCCCTGATCCTTAGATCCCCGCCGAAGACTCGGTTCTTCCCTATTGCCTTTAGAATAACAGGCTCCTTTGTGTGCACCCTGAGATGCACCCTAAGCTCTGCCCAGCCTCTCTGCCTCCCTTTGCCTCGGTCCCTCTTGCAGCCTCTTGGGGCTCCCTGCGAGCATATGCTGCCTGAGCCCGGCTCGCCCACCTCTCACTTGGCCAGTTCCTCCCACTTTATTCAAGACTCTGTTTCGGTATTGCCTCTGACAGCGTGCCTTCCTTGACTTTCCTCCCCTAAGCCCCAGACCATCTTAGTGGACTCTCCTTTGTGCTTTTGCTGACCTCATAGAAGCCCATGTTACCCTATGGTGTCATGAACCATTTCTGCGTTCGCCTCTACCACTAAGTAAGGAGTTCATTGAGGGAAACTGTCTCTTAAGCCTGCTGGTCCCCTCCCTGCACCTGCTTCCAGAGTCTGCTTTCTTTTTCTGAACACACTTCTGCTTTAATCACAAATATTCATGGTTTCTGGACTATTCTAGCCACCTTCTCCTTGCTGGTTTCTCTGATTCCAGTATCTTTCCTGACTAACCCATCCTTAACACGGTCAGCAGGAGCATTACCTAAAGTGAACTATGCTTATGCTGAACACCATCCTCTGCCTCCAGCACCTCAAAAGCTTACACTTGCCAGTTTCCCCATCCCTGAGAAGGGATCTTTCTGCTGCCAGCTCCAAGTTCTGAAGGTCAACACACTTCTTCAGTTTCCTGTTCGAGGAGAATTTGCCTTGGCTAGCTTCCGATCCACAAATCTCTGAAATTCACAAAGGTGAATTTCCAATATTGCATTGTGCCTGGGAAGGACTGAGATTTGAAAAGCAGGCTGGGAGGCAGTCACACTCAAAGCTGAGATGTCGAAGAGCCCTGAATACAAAATGGAAGGCTGCCACTTATGGGCACGTTACGTATTCTTGTTTCGGCTCAGTTTCTAATTTTGTAAAATTGAGGGGTAATATCTAACTGGCTTATCATAAGAATTAGAGATAAAATTTAATAAATGATGGATATTTATTACTATTTAGTGAAAAAAATTGTGCAAGGGCTTTGACATTTAGATGGGTGCCATCCACCTGCAAAGCATCAGTAGTATGACTTTTGGATTTGTTCACAAATGTTTTTCTTGTGTCTTCTCTGAGCAATGCAGTGCACTGAGCCATGAACTTAAGGTCCAAAAGAAATCAGACAGGTCACATAAAATCAGGCGGTGGGCTTTGACAAAATCAAACATAGTTAACCTCTACTTTCATTAGCTTTATTTCCCCAGGAAAACTGTGTATCTGGGGAAATCTCAAGGTGTATCTGATTCAGCCAGAGCCTTCTAATTTCTTAGCCCAGGGAGCAAGAGGAAGCTGGAAAATGGAGCCTGATTAATTCTGTCAACACTCTACTAGCTTGCTTTCTATGCTGCCCTCCTGTTGAATGTTGGGCAGAGGGATGGCTGGACGCCAAGGGACTCTTCTGTCGTGTGTGTATGCTTCAGTCAAGCTGACACTGTTGTGTGTCCCTTAGACCTTCAGTCTGTTGGCCACCATAAAAAATCCCCAGGTACTTGGTAAGAATTAAAAAAAAAAAAAGTTTTCAGCAGCATTTCACGTTGTTTTCTTTCAATAAGTGGAAATGGCGTAGTCGGTTCTTAAGTGTGATTTTTTTTCATTCTGTGTTCCACGAACCCTGGGTTTCCAAGGAAATACCTTGAGCCTTTCTTGGAGGGAGGGGACAAATGAGGGGGTAGAGCCACAAGTTTTCCATCTCAGTTTCAACCAGGTCTGCTTGTATCTGTTTTATATACTGGTGTTTCATTAAAATTTTATTTGAAAAAGAGCACCGCAGCTCTTAAAAATGTTGGAAACCTTTTTTCTGGCTCAAATTTCAGTGCTAACAGGGATGTTTGGATCATGTAGTTTTAGGGTGCTTCTACTCAACACCACATACTTGCTGACTACAGCCAGCCATTGTTTCTTACGACCTATCATGTAGACCTTTTGCCTGCATTCCACCAATAGCCTCCACGTTACCCTAGTGATAACAAGAAAAGCAACAGAGTCCAAAATTTATTATGCTGACATCATTACTGATCAGTAGCTACCAGGGAGGCTGTCCATCTGATCTCCCTCTCTGGGACAGAAGAACATGTATAGAGGAGATGGATGGCCCATTTTATTCACAGTAGGGGCGACCAAGAAAGTTCTTTGGGGTTCCAATGATTTCACGATTCCCATGGTGTTTTGGTATTGCCAAATGTCCTTCTACATTTTAACGGAGAACTCATCTGTAGGGTCACAAAGATCGGGCATCTTCAAATTGCTTCTGCTGACCTAGTTACACCTGGAATATTGGAATTTCTGTGACTATGGAAACAATCCCCCTTTGTATAGTATAAAACCAGATTTCAGAGTCTGAAAGAACTGTTTTTGCTCTATCATTTACTGGAAAGCTACCTAAGGTAAGCTAGGCATTCCTAATGCTCCATTTCTCCCATTTCTTTTTTTTTTTAATTTTTTTTTTTACATTTATTTATTTATGAAAGACAGAGACAGAGTGCAAGTGGGAGAGAGGCAGAGAGAGAGGGAGACATAGAATCAGAAGCAGGCTCCAGGCTCTGGCTGTCAGCACAGAGCCTGATGCGGGGCTCGAACTCACGAACTGTGAGATCATGACCTGAGCTGAAGTTGGACACCCTGCCAACTGACCCACCCAGGTGCCCCTCCATTTCTCCCATTTCTGGGAAAGAAGAGCCCTCTTCATTTTTTTTTTTTTTTCCATCAAACCCACCTCATGCTTAAGAGCCGGCTCATGTTAACAGAGATATTTTCAGCCAGTCTGAAACGCAGGGGGTGGGGTGTGTGATAGGAAAGAGTATTTCAAGGTAGATTGCAATGCAACGCAATGCAATGCAATGCAATTCACTGCTTACCTACTAAGCTCCTATCTTAGTCAAGCACTGCCCAACATCCAGTGAAGGCTACCTTCAGAGGTGAGTCAAACATACATCTTGGAGCAGAGAGATACACACCACACCCGAGCTAGGGTAAGGGCTGCAATTAGAATGATAACTCTGTCTTCATAAATGACTGACTTCACATTCTGTAGCCCCTCATGAAGGCTGCGATGTTTCATTTCATTTCTGTCATTAAAGTAAACAAGCAAAACATGTTCTATAAGTCCTTTAAAACCTTGTTACAGTTGAAATGTTTATCTTTTATTCCTAAAACGAACAGGTACAATCTGAGACCTCAATTAGGTATTATCATGCAGACAGTAACCAAACCCACAAGAACATTTGAGAAGGAAGGGGGCAAGGTGATCCTACACCCTACTTCATTTTACAGTGAAGAAACCAAGGTCCTGAGATGAGGACGGTTTCATGGAAGGTCACATCTCTTGTCCCCCAGGCCACAGCATCATTTATTTCACATAGGTGTCAACTTAAGGAACACCGCATCAGGCCTCCTGATGGCCCATCCTGGGCAGGTTGAAACAAATTCCATATTCATGTATGCTTTAAGTCTACTTTCTTTTCGTAAGTCCGGAAGCTTTCCCCACTTTTTAAAAGAATGTGACTCTCACCCTTCACAGCTTTCTCATTGCATTACTGTGTCTGTCCGACTCTCCTGGCAAGCCCGTGAGCACTTCTGAGCCCCGCAGAGTCCCGTGGTTAGAAGGAGCAAGCTAATGCTGATTTCTTGCTGCAGAGTTAGTTTCATGACGTCCCAAACCTCCTTTTATCAAAGCAACTAGAAGGTCTGGAGGCAGGTGATTTACAAGCTCAGTAAGTGGAAAAACTCTGCTTGGGGATGCCATGGTGAATGGTATTTAAATACAACTTCTCGTTACCTTTCTAGGAGAGAACTAGAATATTCCCATAGAATGTTCCCACTCACTCTCTGGGCTGGGACTCTTCATGAAGTACACTTCCAGGCAAGATCTCAGTGCTGCATTTCCTGGGCAGCCATCGCTTGTCAACTTCTTCATTTTGATGTGCTAACGATCCCACTGCAGACCATGAGTATCCAGTCGATGAATGGACTACAACTTAGCCTACCTTTGAGAAGTGTAAAGCTTTTAAAATTAGCCTGGGGAAGCATATCATGGAAGCATAGACCATATTAATTTAGCTACCTGACTTATCATAGGCTTGATACTTTGCTAAACCATGGGGATTAAGAAATAAGAAAGTTATGGAACTGCATTCCTAAGGAAGTCATGATGCAGCAGAGAGGACTTAAAAGAGAACACAGACTTGCACTCCAGGCTGGTGAGCGAAATAACAGAATGAGGTACAAACAGTGCTGGTATAAATACATCAGAGAAAACTTCAGAGAGCGGGTGTGAAGTGAATTGGATTTCTAAGGGTGAGTGAGCGTTCTCCTGGGGCAATTTCAGACAGAGGGGATATCCTGGGAACTCTCACTTATGCCTCACAACTAGACATTTCTTCCCAAGACCCCGTGAAGGCAGCTGGTTACTGGAGACCCTAAGACAATATGGTAATAGTTAAAGACTCCAGACCCAACGGACTGAATTTTCAATAGTGCCAATTCTTAGCTCAGTGACCCTATGTAAGTATTTACCTCTCAGAGCCCCAATTTCCTCATCTGTATAATGGATATGACAGCAACTTCCTTGTGGATGGTTGTAAGGATCAAATGTTAGAAGTAATCCATAAGAATTGCTTAAGCCCAATGCTTGGCATGGGGTATTTATAGCGTATGTTACAACCTCTGTGATTTCACTTGTCCCTCCCATATCCAAATATCTTCATTATTTGCCTACCACAGTGCCTGCTACTAGAACTGACTGTGTAAAGCAACAGAGACCAATTCTCTTCCTAGCAAAGTGCCATTAGTCCATAGGCCCAGGTATAGCCGCCAAAGATGGCCTGATCGCTTAGCGATATTTGCCATGGATATAAGAGGGAGGGTGGGAATGTGTGGTTCTTCGTTGTCATCCTTCTCTGGAGGCCTTGAGGAGGTGAGGCCCAGAATGAGGAAGTCTCAACAGTATGGGTGTCCGGGGAAGGGTGCCGAGGTGGCCAGGGAAGAGGGGAGTCTAGATAGGAGGGTCTGTGTTGAGAAGACAAAGCACTAAGAAGAGACTGGGAGGAACCGGGTAGGCAGGAAGGAACCATAAGGCTGGATTGGGAGGGATGTAAGGAAGGGGATCCAGAAAGGCAGATCCGCAAATGTTAGAAGTATTTACAAGCCAGGGTGGTGGCACCAACGAGGAAATTACTGGTTCGTTCGTGGGTGATACGAACTGTGCTGCAGCAAAAGTACCATCAATAGTGATGTCATGCTTCATTCATTTATTTCCTGAGCTCCTCATGGGAGTTTCTTTGGAAGCATTAGGTTTTTGAATTTATGAAATTAGGTTTGACCACACAGACTTTGTTTTTTTATTTTTAAAAATTTTATTTTTTAACGTTTATTTATTTTTGAGACAGAGAGAGACAGAGCATGAATGGGGGAGGGGCAGAGAGAGAGGGAGACACAGAATCGGAAACAGGCTCCAGGCTCTGAGCCATCAGCCCAGAGCCCGACACAGGGCTCGAACCCACGCACCATGAGATCGTGACCTGCGCTGAAGTTGGACGCTTAACCGACTGAGCCACCCAGGCGTCCCCACACAGACTTTTTAAAACTATTTATCCTCTAATGTATCATAAGCATTTTCTGTGATGTTAATTCTCCTCTACAGGTAATTTTTAACAGTTGCAAGGGCATTCCAGTTTTTGATTGTATCATAATGTATTTAATGAGGCTTTGTGATTGTACAGTTACGTTGTTCCCAAATTTTCTCTATTGTAATCATGCAATAAACATCCTTGACGACACATCTTCGTGCACAACCATAATTACGAGGATACAGTTTTACAAGCAGTATCACTTGTAAAGTTATAATTAAAATTTAATTTGTTAAATTTAGGGCAAAAAACATCAGTAAGGCTTTGGACACATGGTGCTCTCGGGACAGGTTGTACCGAACCTGCTCCTATCAGCTTTAGAGTCGGGATTAGAAGTTTAAAAATCCCATGTTCTTTTATTTTCAGTTAAATGTGGGATCTGCTGACAAGCCACTAAAAATTGCCCAAGGAAAGCTTGGTGGAAAACATGCACGCGCTCATTGAAAACGTTCAGCAGATTCTTGAATACCCGCGGACTCATACGCAATGTAAGCGTTTGCCCGAGCAGCGCGTTGGTGAGGCACAGGGAAACGGAAGACGGTGCCTCCAAATGTTAGTTTATAAGAAGTGAGGGAGAAGTGCCTCAGGAGCGGTAGCGCTACTCTTCTATTAGTATTGCCTCCATTCCTAGTGGGGACGGTGCTAGAGGTGAGGTCTTAAAAATCCCGTCCAATCCAACCCGGGACGGCATGACCCCAGGGTCTGTGAAATGGCGGGGGGAGGGGGGCACCCTGTGTGACTGAGGGAGTCAATCCACAGCCACACGGTTTCCAGGTCTGCGTGAGGCCAACATGTGCCACCTGGGCGTCACTATCGGGGCACTATCTGGTGTTGCTGTGCTGAGTGCGGGGCGGTGTTAGGCCCTTTGCAGTAGCCCTGTGACATGGGCATAACCCTCATGTCATTGTTGAGGTCACTGAGGCCCAGGGTCATATAGCAAGTGAGTGAGTGGGAGGACCTAGACTTGAATCCAGTGGGCCTGACCCAATGTTTGTATGTCACCTACCCCTGGTCTCACACATTCGTTGGGCTCTGTGCTGCCAGTGTGGAGCCTACTTGGGATTCTTTCTTTCTCTCTCTCTCTCTCTCTCTCTCTCTCAATAAATAAATAACTTTAAATGTTGCCAGTTACAAAATGAAGGTAAGGAAGGAGAGATGGAGGCAAAGTAGAAAGGAAGGAATGAATGAAGAAGAAACAATGAACTTGAATCTGGTTCAATAATTTGCCCTGGGGGATCTGGAACTTTGTGGTGGATTCCAGGGGCCCTTGATGACTCTGGGGCAGTTGGCAATGGCCCTGCACCCTGTAGATAGTGGTGGGCCTCCCTCCACATGGGGTGCTCCTTGGGTTCCTCACACCTTGATCTCTAGGGCGCACCTGTCTTTCCCTTCCCACTGGAGTCAATACTGTGGGACACAGATCTTGCTTCCAGGTCCCTAATGAGAATTTTGGAAAGTATATTTTCACTTAGAATCCTTTTTTTGCAGAAGCAGATCTTGGGGTGCCTGGGTGGCTCAGTCGGTTAAGTGCCAGATTTCGGCTCAGGTCATGATCTCACAGGTTGTGGGTTCGAGCCCCACGTCGGACTCTGTCTGACAGCTCGGAGCCTTGAGCCTGCTTTGGATTCTGTGTCTCCCTCTCTCTCTGTGCCCCCTTCCCGCTTGTGCTCTCTCTGTCAAAAAAAATAAATAAACATTAAAAAAAGAAAAAGAAGCAGATCTTAACCTAATGGTCGAGGTGTTATTCTTTCAAACTTTCTTTTTCTAAAAATGAAAAAAAAGAACATTCTATGCAATGATATGTCATAACATTACAGCTTTGTTGAGTGATTTTCTTTTTTTTCTTTCTTTCTCCTTCCTCCTCCCTGTCTTCTCTTTCTCCTTCTCCTTCTCCTTCTTCTCTTCTCTTCCCTTTTCTTTCTTTCTCTCTTTCTCTTTCTTTCTTTCTTTCTTTCAGTAATGCTTACACAACACATCCTGCTGAAGAAGCCAGTGAGAGAACATTCTCTTCTCTGGTGTGGTTTAATAGAATAATTATTACTAATTACAGCAATAATGAACCACATTCACCTCAAGTTATAAAAATGAAATAATAGCCATCCTAAGACTCCATAAGGGTGTGCTGCTTTTGTAATTCCCAGAGCATGCTCGCAAACATGATCTCACTGGGTTTTCACAGCAGTTGGGTAAGATGGGGACATTGGGAGCCATTGCTCCCATTTTCAGGCCAAATGGAGAGATCAAGTGTCCTGCTCAAGGTCACACAGCCTGTCAGTGGTAGATGGAGAGGAAGAATCTGTACCCCAACCTTGATAACCCTGCACTTTTCCAGAACACTTGGGATAATCTCACATGACTGCCCCTGTGCCTGGCTGTGGGATTCTAAGGTCTAAGTGTCTAAGCCTTGGAGGTCATGGGTGGCCAGGCCAGTGGTAGGCATGTTTTTATGTATGCCAAAGTTTAACAGAAGGCTCAACCTCACCTGAGATTTAGTGAGAGAATAGATTACGTTCTCCATTGGCCATAGATCAGAATGAGACTGTTTAATGATGATGCGGTTAGGGCCATGGGGTCTGGGGACAACAAAGCTGGCTTTAAATCCAGGCTCTGGGGGTGCCTGGGTGGCGCAGTCGGTTAAGCGTCCGACTTCAGCCAGGTCACGATCTCGCGGTCTGTGAGTTCGAGCCCCACGTCGGGCTCTGGGCTGATGGCTCAGAGCCTGGAGCCTGTTTCCGATTCTGTGTCTCCCTCTCTCTCTGCCCCTCCTCCGTTCATGCTCTGTCTCTCTCTGTCCCAAAAATAAAATAAAAACGTTGAAAAAAAAATTTTTTTAAAAAATCCAGGCTCTGATTTTTACCGGTGTGTGACTTTGAGCAACGTACCTCTACCAGCCTGTTTCCCCATGTAAAATTTGCTTCAGAATAGAATGCATTGCAGAGACGATTTTGATAATTAAATGAGATATAGAGCACTCAGTGCATAATGAGCAGTCAGTACCTCTTAGCCATTGTGATTATTAGTATTATCATCACTAGGTGGATGGGAATTCATCCAGAGCTCCTTCCTGTCTTTGGCCTCTGTCATTTGGGCCCCAAAGATGGCAGAAATATTGGAGCCACCAAAAAGGCATAAAGCCCCCTTGCATGGAACCAAGTGAGGTTTCCAGACTCGGCAGCCCGGTCCTTGGTATTATATCAGTTTCCTATAAGCTGATGTAACAGATTAACCACAAACTCAGTGGCTTGAGCCAACACAGATTTATTACCTTACTGCTCTCTAGGTCAGAAATCTAACGTGGGTCTCACTGGGCTAACATCCAGGTGTTGGGAGGGCTGTATTCTTCCCTGGAGGCTCCAAGGAGAATTGGTTTCCTTGCCTTTGCCAGTTTGTAGAGGCTCCTGCATTTCCTGGCTCCTGAACACCTTCCTCCATCATCAAAGCCAGCGATGGCCACTTGAATCCTTCTCACATCAAACCACTCTGGTGTCCTTTGTCCCCTTCTTCCACTCTCAAGAACCCTTGGAATTACATAATCCAGGATAATTGCCCTCTCTGAAGGTCAGCTAATCAGCCACCTGCACCCCTGTGTACCCTTGATTCCCTCAATTCTGTGGGTTAGGATGTGAACATTTGGGGGGAGAGGACATTATTCTGCCTACCATAAATAGCCAAGCTCTGCTCACTTAGGTAAAGCCTGGAAGCAGAGTCCAGCCTTGGGAACCACAACCAAGAGATGGGAATGATACAAATATACCCAACCCATATGGGTGTCTTTCCAAGAATGTTCTGTGCATCGGCATCAGAATCCACCTGGTGGGCTTGTTTAAATGCAAATTCCTGGACCTTCTCCTCCATCCCAACATCTTGGTTTAGTGAGTCTGGAATAGACTCAAGGACTTTGCACAGGACAAATTCCCAGAAGTGCAGGTGATCTCAACATCCACTTAATCTTAAGAACCACCTCTGTAAAGCACCCAGGCCTGTGGGGGCACTAACAAACACAATCCAGAGCTCCGGGATGAGAAAGCAGGGCAAGAATCTGTAAGTAAGGAAGAAACAAGAAGATCCCCTGAAGCGTCTCCTTGCTGATGGCCTGGTCAGGCTGGGAATAGAAGATGGGATCAAGGTCAAAGCCAACCTACCCCGTTGTCTCAGACACTGCTACCAGGGAATTAGAAGCCTGGCCTTGAGTTCACACAGCACATTTTCAACCAGCTTTTGGGCTGCTTGGAGGAGGGGAGGGGTCCATGTAATGTTTCTGGAAAACAGAGACATACTGAGTGTGAAAAACCTGCTCTCTCCCCTGGGTGGGAAGTGACGGGACAGGGCTGACTCCTAGGACCCTGCTCACTGATGAAGAATGTGAAGGATCCTGGACATGGACCCCTCCCTGCCTTCAGACCCTGTGCCAGGTCTCCGGAGGTCAAGCAGAGTCTGCAGGGGCAGGGGTGGGCATGGGGACCCAGGCTGAATCATGCTTCCCCTGGAGGGGTGTTGGGATGACCTCATGTGGGGCCGGTACCTCCCTCACAGACTTGTTCTCACAGCGGGAGGTGGCGTCCTCATCCCAGGCAGGTTCATGTGCGGGAGGTGTTTATGGGGTTCTTGCAGAAAGCTCAGCTTCTCATCACTTGAGATGGGCCCCGCCCCCGCGTCTGTCTCTCCTGTCTTCCTGTCAAGTGGTCCTTGTTTCTTCTCCATTACTCTTTGAAACACTCCATCCCTTCTCTTGTCCCAAGATCGGCTCCAGACGGGCAGACTAGGGGTGCGCCAGTGCCGGGATCTGGGGCGCCCTGGAACAGGCTTTGGCACCTCAATGACCTCCACATGTGCATTCAGGGCACCCCTCCTCCTCCTGGCCTTCTCACCATAGGGGTCTGGACTTCTCACCAGATTAACCTCCCAAGATGACAAGATGACAATGTGAGGACATTATTTCCTCACAGTTTTACTTAAAGTCCACGAGACACCTGCTAATCGCTTGTGAGCTCCTTCTCTGCTTGCCAGGCCTTTCCTGGGACCAAAGAGCTCCACCAGATGACCTTCCATTCTGAGGGTTCAGTCTACCTCGGAGGAAAGCACATGATGCCAAGAAGGAGAATAGGATTTTTAACCAGACAATTTCAGTGCAAGTCCCAGCAGAACTGTTTGATTGCTATGATCTTGGGCAAGTACCTTAACCTCCCTGGGATTCATTTCACTTGCCTGACTCACAGGGTCATTTGGAGGATTAAATAAGATAATGCATATAAAAACACATTATGAAGAGTAACACATTGTACACGTTCATTAAAGATTTATTGAGCCCATTCATTGAGTGTTTATTCTATGCCAGGCCCTGAGCTGGGCATTGCGGGCATGGACATTTAAGGCACAGCACATACGGCAAGCATCTCAAGGTGTAGCTCTCATCATTATGATTAATAATAAGGAACCATTTGAAGATGAGCAAGCCCAGAAATGGTAATGAGGGTGTGAGGCCATATGAGGATCCTGGCTGTGGTGGTTGCCTGGATGGCAGGGTGTGGAGAGTCAATTTTTTTAGTGGCCTTGGAAAATCTCTACATATATCTGTGTCCCTTGGGATGGAATGTGGTCCTGTTGTCTCTCCTGGCGTCTTCCTGTTGAGATGGTCCTAGACTTTCCATTTGTGCTGCATGGAACCTTTCAATTTTGGGCGTCCACTGGACTTTGATTCCTTGACTGCTTGACTCACACACAGCCTCTTGTCTGAATCCTTGGGGCTTGGTGTGTTTCAGAAGTCAGATTTGGATCTTAGAGAAGTAATACTGTTTGCATTAAGCAACACCGACAGCAGGATCTGGAGAGCACCCCCAACCAAATGTGGAAGCATTTCTGCAGCAGAACATGTGATTATTTTCCACTAGGCGGGGTCGGTAAAGACTGTAATCTCATGTTGCCAAATGAGCTATGAGTTAACTTGCTTTCTGAGTTTTTTGGGTTTGAGAATTTCGAGTAAGGGGCTGTGGATTTATACAGCTTAGCCCTTGAGCTACTTCCTCTCAGGTCCAGACGATCTCATTATTTTTATATTTTAATAATTTAAAGAGTGCATCTCCAGCATGCTGCCATAGAGGATATAAGGTATTTTGGATCCTGTTCTTGGAAATCCTGGGTGTCCCTTCTGGAGCTTTAGCTATAAATAAGGACCTGTGCACCTTCTCCAATATTACATTTCCAGCCAAATTGAGCCCACCATGTGATTCTACTAAAAACAAACAAACAAACCAAAAATCAGAAAGCAAGGAATTTGGAGGGGGCTTGGGTGGTTTGGTTGATTAAGCATCCAACTCTTGATTTCAGGTTAGGTCATGATCACACAGTTCATGAGTTCAAGCCCTACAGCAGTCTCTGTGCTGACTGCACAGAGCCTGCTTGGAATTCTCTCTCTCTCTCTCTCTCTCTCTCTCTCTCTCTCTCCCTCTCCCACTCACACACATACTCTCTCTCTCCAAATAAACAAAAATTAAAAAAAAAATAAAGCAATTTTGGACACCTGAGTGACTCAGTTGGTTAAGTGTCTGACTCTTGATTTCGGCTCAGATAATGATCTCATGGTTCATGAGTTTAAGCCCTGAAATGCGCTCCCACTGACGGCACAGAGTCAGCACTCTCCCCTGCCCCCAACAAAAACAAATATAAGTAAACTAAAAAATAAAATGAACAGTAAAAAGTAAAGGAATTTGGAATGGGCCACTTACAGCAAAATCATCGTCTTCCCTAAGTAACTAGGGGTTGACCTAGATCACTGTCGTAATGGTATCGCTCGCCTCCAGCCACACTTGGCCCTCCTCATTCACTCCTTTAGTCACCCATTACTCACCCATTTTCTCACACTTTTCATTGTTGATTGAATTGTCCTTTCATTCAATAAAAAAAATAAATAAATAAGGTCGTCAATGAATTCATATCAGACTCAGAGCCAGATCCTGGGAAAAGACAGATGAGACACATTCTTGCCCTCTGAGGCTCTCAGTCAACTACTGCAAGCAAAGAGGAAACCAACACTGATGCATTTCAAAACAGAATGAAATTTGGTGGGAAAAGGTCCAAATAAAGGATCTAGGTGGGGTAGACTAAGAAGGTGGTTTTGGAAGTCATGTTCAGGAAAGACTTGATTGGCCCAGAAGAACAGTTGGATTTAAATAGGTACAAGAAGTAGGACTGTGGGTGGGGTAGGTGGGTGTTCCAGACTGGGGGGTAGGCACAGACATGGAGGGTTTAAAGTTGGACACATCTGTGGAAGAGTGAAGAGTGCTACAGGATGGGGGTGGGCCAGTTCAGGCGCTGTTACAGCTCCTATTATGTCTATGAGAAAGATATCGGTCCAAAAATTAGGCTCCTGGGACAGGCATCCCCATAACACCCTCTAGAGAATGCCTTTAGAGGATGCCTTTAACTTTTATTCTCAAATAACATTTCTTGGTGCAGTATGATACCTCAGGTAGTTATTTGGCTTGCCCTGGTTTCAAGCAAATACTTGTTAACAAAGGTCACTAAGGCAGAAAGTGGCGGAAGGAGGATACACTTTGACCATCTTAACTCCCCAGACCAGCTGTCAGTCAAGCCCATGGTCTGGGTGGCATTCAGGTGATGTAAATAGAGCATTGTTGGGATTCCAATTTTAACTCTGGTACCTTTCAGCTATAAGACCTCTGGCACACTGTTTAACCAATGTGAGCTTCAGATTGGTTGTTGGCGAGAACAGACAAAATTATATGGAAAGTTCCAGGCAAATAGGATGTACTCAGGGACACCAGCTGTAAAGCCAAGGAGGATAAGGTTTTTTGTTTTTTTTTTTTTAATCTTTTTAAAAAATCTGTTTGCTGATTGCTATTTCCCCAGGGCTTTTAACTGGCACATAGTAAGAGATCAACAGATATTTGTAGAGTGAATGAAGAACTCTTCTTCTTACCTTTCAATGGCCAACACAACCTGTCCTTGTTGGTTTTTTTCTTTTTCTAGCCATAAACACTTCCTTTCTCATGCTCAACTTCATATGTGTTCTTTTGATTTTGAGGTATGAGATTGGCATGACACCTTTACGCAGGCTGGTGTGATAGGAAAAGATTCATGACGCATTTACTGATCAGGCTCAACCCAAGAATTGGATGGACCTAAGTTAATCATTAGAAAAGTTCAACTCAATTTGACTGTTCCAAGGAGAGAAATCATGTAAAGCAAAAATAATTCATTAAAAGGAAGGAATTGTGAGCAACCTGGGGATAAAAAGTTAAACTCATCTCTTGATCTCACATACCTGACATCAGGACCAACAGGTGTGTATAGTAAATACCCAGTGAGTGTTGAATGGAAAGATAAACAAAGAAAAAAATTAATGAATAAGTAAGTGAATGCATTAATTAATAAGAAGAGAGTAAGAGGCAAAATGAATGAAAGACCTAAATGTAGACAGGAAACCATTAAAAACCTAGAAAACAGGAAAAAACCTCTCTGACCTCAGCAGCAGCGATTTCTTTTCAACACATCTCCAAAGGCAAGGGAATTAAAAACAAAAATGAACTATTGGGACCTCATCAAGATAAACAGCTTCTGCGCTGCAAAGGAAACAATCAGCAAAACTAAAAGGCAACCAACAGAATGGGAGAAGATATTTGCAAATGACATATCAGATAAAGGGCTAGTATCCAAAGAACTTAACCAAACTCAACACCCGAAAAAACAAATAATCTACTGAAGACATGGGCAGAAGACATGAATAAATGCTTTTCCAAAGAAGACATCCAGATAGTCAACAGGCACATGAAAAGATGCTCAACGTCACTTCTCATCAGGGAAATACAAATCAAAGCCACCCTGAGATATCACCTCACACCGGTTAGAGTGGCTAAAATGAACAAATCAGGGGATTATAGATGCTGGTGAGGATGTGGAGAAATGGGAACCTTCTTGCACTGTTGGTGGGAATGCAGACTGGTGCAGCCACTCTATAAAACAGTGTGGAGGTTCCTCAAAAAATTAAAAACAGAACTACCCTATGACCCAGCAATAGCACTACTAGGAATTTACCCAAGGGATACAGGAGTGCCAATGTATAGGGGCACTTAAACCCCAATGTTTATAGCAGCACTCTCAACAATAGCCAAATTATGGAAAGAGTCTAAATGTCCATCAACTGATGAATGGATAAAGAAGATGTGGTTTATATATACAATGGAATACTACTTGGAAATGAGAAAGAATAAAATTGTGTCATTTGCAACAATGTGGATGGAACTGGAGGGTATTATGCTAAGTGAAATAAGTCAGTCAGAGAAAGACAGATACCATACGCTTTCACTCATATGTAGAACTTGAAAAACTGAACAGAAGACCACGGGGCAAGGGAAGGGGAAAAATAGTTTCAAACAGAGAGGGAGGCAAACCATAAGAGACTCTTAAATACAGAGAACAAACTGAGGGTTGATGGTGAGGGGGAGAGGGTAAAATGGGTGATGGGCATTGAGGAGGGCATTCGTTGGGATGAGCACTGGGTTTTGCATGTAAGTGATGAATCACGAGAATCTACTCTCGAAATCAAGAGCACAATATATACACTATACATTAGCTAACTTGACAATAAATTGTATTAAAAATAAATAAATTTTAAAAATTAAAAAAAATTAAAAAATAAAAAGTATAGACTGAAGTTAAAAAAAAAAGAGGAGAGTAAGAGGAAACTGTACTGAGGGCCCATCGTATGTCAAATTCTGTGCTGGTTAAAATCCGCTTGTTAAAAAAATTCTCATTTTGATGAGTCAATATTTCCATCTTCATTGATAAATTATTTTTTTCTGGTATCAGACATTTATCAAATTCCCTAAATTTAAGATGAGGAAGTCTTTTTCTTTGCTACAGGCTATGAGGGACACATGGAAACAAGAGAACCTTCTGTGTGACTTCAAAACCAAGCGGCTCAGAAAACCTCACTGAAGTGGCTTCCAAATGAACATTTATTTCACTTATTTTGTTTGAGTGGAAGACGAGAATGGAATAGACAGTCAAATTATGGGTTAGCAGGTTCATGCCAAGTGGGAGGTGAGCATACACTCTTCAAAGTGCGAGGAAGGAAAAGTTTATCTCCCTGTATTCCACTTTTTTGAAAGAACCAGTAAATCAGTCAACACAGATATCCTGAGCTAGGAGTACAAAGATGCATCTTTGACAGTGTGTTCTGAATCCTTCTTATTCCTTAAAGTTAAAACCCTCCTTTGTTCTCTTCGTTACCTTTGGTGAATGGATGTTTCATTTTTTTTCATGATGAATTTTTAGCCCTTTCATCAATAATATTATACACATAGCCTGGATGCTCAATACATGCATTGTTGAATTTCTTACCATAATATCTGTATTTTCTCATGAAATAGAAAAGCATTATCTGCCACAAACTTATTCTGACCGTGGTCTCATCACCCTCCATGATGCTAATTCTTTCTTTACAGCTAATGGCGGTAGTGGGATAGCCCTTCATAGTACAGGAAACAGTGGTTGGAGAGCAATGATGAAGAGGTAGCCCGTGACATTCCCATTTGTGACACTTGCTAACCTCCAGCATCTGTCTCTGCCCACACTTCTGGGCTTTGGGGCTGGGGGCGGTTAACCAAGAACAAGGTCTCCGAGTACTAACCACTACCTTCCACTGTGTCCTTTTCAGGTGCTTGGTGGTGCTGTCTGGTCCCAAGCACCCGCAGAAAGTCTTACAATACAGGAGTGATTGTTGAGATTATCGAGGCACGTATAACATGAAAATAAATACTTGTATTTATTTCACGTTTATGTAGTGTGTTTGTATTGTTATTGCCTTTTATACCAATTGCTGACTTCTATTAAAAATGAACTTGGGGTTGTAATTGGGTTAAGGTCCTAATGCCAGCAAAGAATGGAGGCTGGCCATGATCTGGGACGAAGGCTCTCCCGATGCTTTCAGGCTTGGTGGGTTACAGTCCAGTGAAGGGGTGACTCTTCTCCCTAAGAGAAAAGGGAGAGGCTGGAGGAAGGGGTTGGAGACTGCCTCCCTCAGAGCAAACCTACTCACTTCACTTGGAAGCAGGCCCAGCTTTCAAGGCTACTTGAGAAACACGTGTCCCAGGCCCACCCAGAGGGCTCCACCCCACCGTCCTCACACAAGGGATAGTTGACTCCTGCCTGCCGACCTAGCTGTGGCCTGGGTCCTGGAAACAAACCTATTCATCATCAGGAGAATTTGAGGCAGGAGCCGATCAACATGGGGCTCGTCATCAGGAAGGGCACTGGAAGGTTCTTCTGAACAATTGCATGTGTTCCATCAGCCAAAGCCTTGGTTGTTTAGAGGGGAGCTGACCTTGTATGCCATTCACTTGTCCAGTAAATAATGATTTAGCGCTTACCATGGTGTCACCTCTCTTCCTCTACTAGGTCCTGGGACCCAGTAGAACGTTCATACACCCTCTCTCCATAGAGCTTATGGTCTACACAAGGAAGCAGCATGAAGTGGGGGGTTATATGGTGGTTGTGCTCAGTGCTGAAAAGAGGAAGCCCAGTAAGGTATGGAGGGTGCAGAATAGGAGGTTGGGGGGGAGTTCCCTCAGGAAACGTCATTTTGTGCCAAATCTCAACGGCAAGTGGGGATTACCCAGGTGAAGGGTTGGAGGGGGAAGTGCACCGAGAAGAGAAAATGGTGGATGTGGGAAGACCATTAGCGGTGAAGCAAAGAGAGGAAGGGAGAGAATCCCGTAAGATTAGGCTGCAGCCTACGACCCAGCCTTTCTCCTCCTAGGTGAATACCTCACAGGAGGGCATACATTTGTACATCAAAGATATGTACATAAATGTTCATAAAACTAGTGTTGGTAACAGCCCCAAACTGGAAACTACCCAATTGCGTATCAATGCAAAGATGGAGAAATGAATTGTGGTACGTTCACCCAGGAAAACTACTCAGCAATAAGAGTGCATGAGCCACAAGTATGCACCACAGTATGGTTGCGTCTTACAAACACAAGGGTAGGTGGGCTAAATCAGACAGACACAAGCAGGTACACTTGCACGGTCGTGCTTATAGAGGGTGCAAAAGCTGAGCTGTGGTTCCCCTTTGGGGGCTTAATGACTAGAAGGCTGCTCAGAGAGGCTTCTAGTTTGCTGGCAACAATCTGTTTCATGATCTGGGTGCTGGTTACGCTGGTGTGTTCAGTTTGGAAAAATTCATTAAGCTACACACTTAAAACTTATGCCCTTTATTTTTTGGAGGTTATACTTCAATAAGAAATGCGAAACTGTGAGGTTAGACAGACTGGCAGAGACCTGATAGATCTGGTCTAGGTTTTGAACTCCACCTTGCTTGTGTCCCTGACCAGGAAACTGGAGCTGCCTATTCTTTCCTTCGATGGCCTGACTATGTGTCTCAAGTCCTACCACTGCAAGCTGGCACTTTCCCCACTGCTGGGGTCTACACTGTCTCCTGCCAGCAGCCTGTCACCCAGCTCACACGCCTGGACTGCAGATCCCCTCCCTCTATCTCCCTGCCTCACCCACTTCCCGTTGATAGCAGGTGTTACACCCTTCCCCCCGAGGCCAAATGGGCAATATCACTGGGACAGGCAGAGGAAATAAATATTTGCTTTTACTCCATTTAACTCGATCCCTAATGCCACAGAAAATCTCTGGGTTAAGGTCTTACTCAGAATGTTCTAATTATTTATATTTATTTTATTTGTTTGTTTATTAGAAACAGAGAGAGAGCAGAGAGGAGGAGAAGGGCAGATGGAGAGAGAGAACGAGAGAGAGAGAGAGAGATCCTCAAGAATCCTAAGCAGGCTCCACGCTCAGTGCAGAGCCCCAGTCGGGGCTCGATTCCATGACCTGAACCAAAATCAAGAGTCGGGTGCTCAGCTGACTGAGCCACCTGGGCTCCCTATTCAGAATGTTTTTAAAGCTTCTCATCTGATAGGGGTGAATCTTGACCTCTCTCTGCCATCAGAATCCTTGCTTACGGCTTCTTGTTAGGAGACAAAATAGTAACCCGATATTGTTTAAGCCACTTTTCATTGGCTATTTTGTCACCCGCAGCTGTAGGTGTTCTAACAGGCATATTACATCTGCACGCAAACTGCAACCACTTCCTGTTAGGTCCTTTATTTGCTGCACAAGGGTAGTACAAGTCTTCTGTGGACAGAGAGGAATCTGGATCGGGAGGGAGGAGACCTGGGAGCTAACCCTCTGCGAAGCAGTGTTAGACCTTTCGATATGGAAACAAACAAGCAAACCAACCAACCAACCAAACAAACAAAAACAAAAGCAAACAACAACAACAGCAAACCCAAACAAGCAAATTGGTGAAGGAAGAGATACAAATTGATTTAGGTGACTGTGGGCAGTTTAAAAATCTGAGGACTTCAGTTTCTCTCTCTTAACTTTCTGGGTTACGCCAATTTAGTGCTTCCCGCATTTCAATCATTTGCTTCCTACCTTCTTGATTTTTGCCATATTTTCTTGGCACCGGAACTGTTCGAAGTATTTTGCATTTGAATTGAGTCCCGTTATTTAACTTAAATTTATTTCATGAGGAAACACACCGTTACTCTCAGTGAAAAATCAGAATCACTTACAAGGTAAAGAAGGTAGCTAAAAATGAGTACAATGTAAACAAAGCAATGTTATTAAATTCTGGCCTGATCTTGCTGGGTGTGGAAGGCGAAATGGAAATCAGCAAGTGCTAGACACCCCCTTGATGTCATCAGAAGGTTAAGTGAGTGTTCAAAAAGGACTCGCTTTCTTCCTGTGCAAGTCAACGTTCGCTCATGCCTTGCCTGTCCAACATCTAAAATCATTCTGGAGGAAGAGCTGTCCTAAACCTCGGAAAACGCTGGCCCGGTGATTCCTAAGGACGTGGCTAAAAGAAGCAAGGAAAAGAAGCAAGGGTGAAGAAGGGAGCGTGTGGAAGTCATTCCCATCAACAAAAGGGAAAAACATGAGACAAATACTTTGCTCTGCAAGTGTCGACTGGTCCCGCGTCCCCGCGCTTCTCATTTGAACAGAACCAGCAACCCAAAGGTATCCATACAGTGAGGATGAAAAGAGAAAGGGGCTGATGGCCTGCATCCCTTGCCATCCTGCCTGCCGGCCTTGCTTGTCCCCAAAGTGGTCCTGGCTCTTCCCTCACCCTCCACGGCCAACCCCATCAAGACTCAGGAAGAGCCCAGAAGCCCTCTCAGTGTGGGAGCAGCTGCCTGAAGCCCCTCCTGGTCCTAAATCAAAACCAGACTTCCTCAGATCTTTTTGTATTTTGTATTTTGCATTTTGGGTGTATGGTAGGATCTTTTTGGGGGTACCGTTCCCAATCTGTATGGAAGTGAGTCGTGAATGATGAATACCGTAGATCATCTTGTTTGTGAATGGCACCTTAATATGCGGAAAGTAATATGAAGCCATATATCTTTCTAGACGAATACATCCAAGTCCTGAAACAGCTTAATAGACTCCCCTACCCCCTTCAGTTATTGTTGAGGCTCATCAAATGGAGTTCACCAAAAGGCATTATGGCTTTTGACCAAAACTAAAATTTCCTGTCTCTGATTTCCTGTAATTTCAAAGTTATTTCCCTTCTGTCCTTTAACTTGCAAACCCAAATCCCCAAAGCGAAAGAGGCCCTATACCTTGGCTTCTTCCATAGGCTTATAATAAATAATTAATATCTTACTGTTTTATGGCGTCTCTTTGCCCTCAGGAAGGATTGCAAGACATGGCACATTCCATAGACTTCAGTAGATGCTCCTTTAGTTCTCAGAGAAGCTAACATTGTCAGTCATTTTAAATTTTAATTAAGATGTTCAGAAAGAATAAAAAGCCTGTAGAATATTCTAGTTTCTGACCAATATTTCTTGAATCAGGTACTTATTTTTCCTTCTGTATTAACTGGGGCATCTATGAGCTTGCTTCTTTAATCCATGGTAATACTTTTGTGGTCCACTCAGCTTTAGGTGATTTCCAGTTTCTTTTTTTTTTTTTTTATAATGTTTATTTATTTATTTTTGAGAGAGAGGTGGTGGGGGGAGAGAGAGAGAGGGGAGAGAAAATCCCAAGCAGACTCCACACTGTCAGCACAGAGCCCACCACGGGGCTCGAACCTATGAACCGTGAGATCATAACCTGAGCCAAAACCAAGAGTTGCATGCTTTAACCGACTGAGCCAACCAGGCGCCCTGATTTCTAGTTTCTTAAGTCATCCTAGAAAACAATGTCTGCTTTTTTTCTTTAAAATTATGTTCTTGTTTCTTGTCCCTCTGAAACTTCTAGGAAAAAAAAAGAGATGATGTCTGGTTTTTGGTTTTGTTTTTGTTTTTTTTCTCTTTGTTTCAGCCATTGTCTAAGTCAGCGTTTTCAAGATGTCTTATGTAGGGGCACCTGGGTGGCTCAGTCGGTTAGGCGTCTGACTTTGGCTCAGGTCACGATCTCGCAGTCCGTGAGTTCGAGCCCCGCGTCGGGCTCTGTGCTGTCAGCCTGTTTCAGATTCTGTGTCTCCCTTTCTCTCTCTGACCCTCCCCCGTTCATGCTCTGTCTCTCTCTGTCTCAAAAATAAATAAACGTTAAAAAAAAAAAAAGATGTCTTATGTAGAAGACTAGTCCTAGGACATTCCAGTGTCAAAATACTTTGGGAAATGACACATACCATATCCTACTCTTGGAGATTAACTCTTACGTATCAGCCTTTTCAAGGCTCTGAGAATCCTGGGGAGTTGAGAAAACTGTTTAACTTTGTGTGACTATATTTTGCTAAGCTCACATTACCCGCAGGTGTTCAATAGTTACTTCCAGAACTGAATTTAGATAGCGGATTTGTGTCTAAAGGGAGGGTGGTAGTTTAAAATATGGCCTCAAGTTCTTTGATGATCCCTCCTTCAAGAGTTGGGTGGTCTATGTCCACGCCCCTTGAATCTGGGTGGATCTCTGAAGGGTTTAAACAGTGGAGTAATGCAGACATGTGCTCTGTGACTAGTTCATATATGTCCCGGTGGCCTCCACCATATCACATTTGCAGCCCTAAGCCACCACGTAAGATGTCTAACTATCCTGACACTATTATGATGACAAGGCCGCGTGTAAGTATATCGATCAACAGCTAATCCCAGTTGTCCAGCCATCCCTACAAGGTACCAGCACAGAAGTGAAGTCACCTTGGATCCACCAGACCCAGCTTCTGTGACAGCTGAATACCACCAATGATGCCTTGTAAAAAAGAAGCATCCCCCAGCTGAATTCCTAGCCCACAAAATTATGAGATTTACACTTTGGGTGACGGTGTTACACAGCACTAGATAATTGGGACAGGGATGGTTGAGTTCTTGAGGTGCGGAAGAGAAATCTGAGTGTGTTCTCTGAGACATTCCAAAGCTAGAAAGGTCAGACTCCACAAGTTTCTCCATTTAGTTTCTCCCCCCTGTACATGTTCCCCCAAGAACGTACTCATCAGGAGTGAACTCTTCCCTTGGCCAGCTCTGGGACCTTCCTAATAATTGCACTCCCAGGCTGCTCTACAAAGAAAGCCAGGCACAGATGACTGGATGCTAGACTTTGACATGAATTAAAAGATGGGGAACAGAGGGGGAAATGTGACATTCCCTCACAGCCCTCACAGATTCATACTAAACTGGCTGATACTTACGTGCAAATGCTCTCTGATCCAATTAGTCATTAGAACTTGACAATGCCACCTCCTAAATATATTATTAAGCCAATAAATCCTCTCAATCGCTGCTTTAGCTCAGACACTCATCATCTCTCTCTTATATAACATTTGCCTTCTGACTCATCACCCTTCTTCCAATTTCTTCCCAACCGTAGCCTGCGGGGTTTTTCTAAAGCACAAATCCGACATATCACTCTCCTGAATAAGACCCTTCTCACTGCACACAGGAGAAAGTCCAGACTCTACAGTATTACCATATTAGTTATAGTCCACTGAGGAAAAAGGAAACCATTCTAGCTCTTCACATAGATGGGACTTAGAGAGGGAACTGGTTCCAGAGCCAGCGGAAGAGCAAAGAGACCAGAGGATGATGATTGAGGCAGACGTGGGCAGAGGGGAGGTGCGAGCTGGAACTGAGAGGGGCACGAGGGGGAGCTTCCGACACGGGGATCACAGAGCTGATGCTGGAGAGGTCGCTCAGGGCAGAGTGAGAGAGGAATAGCCTGGCTTCTGTCCGGCCCCCACCTCCCACTTTTCTACCTGTGCCACCCATGGGTTTAAACTTCCCAGAAAGCCAATCAGCGAAGGACCCCACCCTTGGTCTCGGCTGGAGCCCAGGATGAACGTAAGTGACTAGCTCGGCGACATATGAGACCTTTGTGGTCTAAACCTACTTAGGTCTCCATCCTCCTGTTTCAATATCTCCCCAACTTCTCCCTCCCCCTCCTCCACACCCCCCCATACTGAAACCACCATTACTCTCTTTTCGAGGCCATGGATTGGCACTTGTTCCTTCCACTTCTGATATCCCCTCTCAAACTGATTCGAACCCACTCACTGTCTCCCATTAAAGTCTTCCTCAGATCTTTCCGAAACAGAGTCATCTGTCCTCAGTGATTTCTACCCCTGCCTCCTGTTTCCTTATGATAACATTCATCACATAATATTAGTCAGGGAGGCCCCTATTTTTCTCTCTTGTCTCATAATACAAAGACCCCTGTTTTTCTCTTAGGAGCCACATGTCCTGGTCTTTCAGTCACATGGATCTGTGTCCTTGTTTTGGCAATTGACATGCGACCCAGGTTGAACAATTGGAGTACCTCATCTCAGTGACGGGGTGGTGGCAGGGTCACGTGTAAATGGCCCATCAGACTTCTTCCTGGAGACTAGTGTGGATGTCAGAGGACAGAGTCACAGTCCTTCACAACATGCACAATGCAAGAAGAGCCTGGCCACTCTTGGAAAAAACCCACCTGACGATCAGAGCAAAAGAGAACAAAGCTGGACCAGGTGAGAAAGACAGACTCCAGATGTGGTTTGGGCACCTGGGTTCAGGTGTATCTGAATGCGATTAACCCCTAAACTTCTCAAGTGAGTGAGGCAGCAGAGACTGCTCAATGTTCATTTAAAAATGGCAGCATTCCTCCTTTGCCCTTAAAAAGAAAGTTTATTCTCTGTTATTGGAATTCAGAATTTCATGTATATCCTAAGCTACTTTATTGTGTTATTCAAACTTTCTTTTAAAAAAAATTTTTTTTAATGTTTATTTCTGAGACAGAGAGAGACAGAGCATGAGTTGGGGAGGGACAGAGAGAGAGGGCGACACAGAATCAGAAGCAGGTGCCAGGCTGTGAGCTGTCAGCACAGAGCCCGACGCGGGGCTTGAACTCACAAATGGTGAGATCATGACTTGAGCCGAAGTCGGTGGCTCAACCGACTGAGCCATACAGGCGCTCCAAAACTTTCTTTTTTTCATGTTTATTTATGTATTTTTTTTTGAGAGACAGCATGCACACATGAGTGAGGGAGGGACACAGAGAGAGAGAGAGAGAGACACAGAGAGAGAGAATCCCAAGCAGGTTCTGTGCTGTCAGGGCAGAGCCCAATGTGGGCTTCACCCCATGAACCCTGGGATCATGACCTGAGCGAAATCAAGAGTTGGATGCTTACCCGGCTGAGCCACCCAGGCGCCCCTGTTATTCAGATCTTCGATCCTTACCAGATTTTTGTCTATTTGTTCTGGGCTGTGAGAAATGTATTAAAGTCGTCTATTATCTGTGCATTTCTGTCTATGTCTCCTTGCTTTGCCTGCAGTTTATGTTTCATGCAAGTTGTTGCTGTTTTATTGGATGCAGAGATATTGTTATACGTTTATCGTGAATTATAGCCTGTAGTATTATAAAATACACTTTCAAAACAAATGCCTTTTGGATCTCTCAGTGTGTGTGTGCATGTTTTCTACTATGTGGTATGTTTCTTTGTTTTCTCACTTTCTTTTGGATATCTCTCTTACTATTTGAGAAGGCTCACCTTTTTTCTTTTTTTTGTCTTGTGCATTACCTTTCAATGAATATCTTTACATAATACCTTTAATGCCACCTTTATCAGGTATCTTCTATTAGTTTCTTGCTATGAACGCTCAGGGTTCATACTTACTACCCACTTAGTGGGTGGGTGAGGGGAACTTCCCCTTTAAAATACTTCCATTCTCTGAGCTCCAGCCTGGCTGGTGTGGGCACTCCTCAGCCTTAAAGGGAAGTGTAGGGTGCAGGTTTTATTTTGTTTGTTGAACATTCTGACCTCCTTTTCTTTTCCAGCCAGCCATTAAGATGTCCTTCTGCCTGTCCTCCTCCCCATTTGGGTTGCCTCCAATGTGAGACAGAATGAGGTGGGCAAACCTCATTGCCGACTCCTCCCTTCTGACCAGCTCTGGCTTAATAAATTGCTCAGTGAACTAAGGGGAGGGGTCTCTTGCCCAGTCCACAGCCTCACTGGGCTGCACGCTGCAGGATTATACAGATTCTCCACCACCATGGAGAGCACAAATGTTCAGGGTTTAACACCCTCCAAGGTCCCTTCCCCACGACTGTCCACCCACTTGGGCATGGTTCCGCCCCTCTTGCTGTCCCCTTCTGTTCTCTCCTCAGCCTTTCTACTTCCTTCCTGGCTAGCTCATTTCTGCCTTGTCTCTCAGACTCATCAATGGCTTAGACAAACAATAAATGCCGTTTTAGCCCCTCTCTTACCAGCAATTTGCATGCACTGTGTCAAATGCTTCAAATTGTTTGGAGTCGAGTTGCAGAGCGTTGGAAAAGGTGCAAAGCCCAGACGTAAGCCCTGGATCAGTCTCAAAGTGGCTGGGAAGCCTTTATAGATGTTGTTTACGGAGTCTGTTTTGCAAAGACTTGTGTTACAACCGTGCCTCACTGCTGGATCTGTTTGTAAGTTGCAAAATCCTGTGTGATTTGGGCTAAATATACGTCAGATAGGGTCACTTTTGGAGAAGGACCCCACTCTCCCGGGAAGAAGGGCAGAAGATCTAGCCAGGCGTGTTAGCGACTTTTATGAAGTCCCCGAAAGGCTGTCAGCAGGAACACCTTCGCAAGGATCTCGCCACTCACACCTGGCACCAGCAAGCACTCTCCCACTCCTTGTCCCACGGTGGGAATATTTGGGAAGGCTCTTTTCCTCTTGGACTCATTTTAAATTACATTCTGGCAGCAGTTGATAAATTCTATCTGTCTTCTGAGCCCCAGGCCCCCCTGAGATCGCTACTTATAATTGAGGAAAGAACAGAAACCAAAACTTGACTCAGACAGCTTAGGTTTATGTTCTTTGTCAATTTACCTGGGTTATTCCCCAGAGGGCCAGGAGGATGAAGTTACCTGGGAGTGAAAGGCACCGAAGAGAGGTCCTTGCAATGGGGGTTCTGCTTTACGCTAAATAAAAATGAACAGTCGACCTCTGACACAAGTGCTTTGATACACGAAGGCCAAATTAAATAACTTGGAATTCATGTCGAGCCTTCACATAAACATCCAGCCTGTAGCCAGTGGTGCACAATTGCTCTGTGTGGTGTTTTGTCTGCACCGGGCAAGACACAGTTAGTTAGACTCATGTTAATGACTTCAGGGCTCTGGATGTGGTTTCCACACAGGCAGGGCTTTGCCATGGCTACGGACTTTCTGCACGAGTTAGTATACCCCAAAGCGCCAGGATCAGTCCTCAGTGTCTTCATTTTATACCCTCACCATCTGAGGGCTCATCTGGCCTCATGACTTTAATTATTACCCCAATGTGAGCAGCCTTCCAGAACTACATTTTTCTGTCTTTTGCTATCTTTGGAGCACCAGTTCTGAAGCCCAGGTCGGGTGCCCACCATATTTCCGCTGTCTCAACTACCCAAGCACACAGCTCCCTCCGCCACCCAAAACTACATTTCCTTCTCAGCTCTTATTTATAAATGATGCCTTCGAAAAAGGAGACTACCCTCCCACTAAGGAGTCTCCTGCAATAGGGAGTAGCCCGGAATGTTCCAGTGCTGTTCACAGTAAAAGAATTGAGTCCTCTGGCGTTAGTAAGGGGCCAAAAACCAAGTACCTTTTTTTCATTCCCTATAGTTTTTTTGCAGCATGGGTGTGTTTCCTATGTTCTAGCCACAACCATTTTGGCCTGTTTTATTTTTTGCTTCAGACTTGGTGAAATCCTTCAGTGCAGGAACCGTATTGCTGTTTTTTGGGTGCCCCGCAGAACATCAAATAGTACATGCTCAATAAACATTTGCTGAAAGAATAAATAAGAAAAGAACAAATGAGCAAGTAAGATGTTCTCTGGAAGGAACCTCAGCTTTGAGTTCTCTGGCCTTTAATGACAATATTGGGTCCTGTGGCATTTCAACAGCATGCCTTTTCTGCAAGTCTGTGTCCCGTTCTTTCTTTTTTGAAAAATTTATTTATTTAAATTCAAGTTAGTTAACATCCAGTGTAGTATTGGTTTCAGGAGTAGAACCCAGTGATTCATCACATACATTCAATACTCAGTGCTTATCACAAGTGGCCTCCTTGATACCCATCCCCCATTTAGCCCATCCCCCTACCCACCTCCCCCCAGCCACCCTCAATTTGTTCTTTGTATCTAAGAGCCTCTTATGGTTTGCCTCCCTCTCTTTTCCTACCTTATTTTTCCTTCCCTTCCCTTATGTTCATCTATTGCGTTTCTTAAATTCCACACGTGAGTGTAATCATATGGTATTTGTCTTTCTCTGACTGACTGACTTTGCTTAGCATAATGCCCTCTAGTTCCATCTGCATTGTTGCAGATCTGGGCCCCATTCTTTCTAAGCATTCACTGTATAGCTAGCAAGTGGCTTCTGATGCTGTTAGCTACATCTAAAAGGCGAGACGGCTGGCGTTTGAGTCTCAGAGGTTTCAAAAATCAAATCTATACATACCGATGTCCCTTTTCCTCCCTCAAAGGACAGAAACGTGGGACAACCTCCTGGAAAATGCACATTCCAGGCAAGTCTCTAGGTTGGGGTTGGGTAAGAATGCATCCCCAGTTTAAAATTTGATACATATCATGAAACTTTGAGCACTAACCTTGTGGGAACCATACTGTGAGGTTAATCTGGAAAGACTCGTAGCTCGCCTGAAGGCATTTCTTCATGGGATATGAGAGTCATTTAGAGTTCTAAGGATTCTGCATTCAAGGACACAGAGAGGATTTTGATTTTTTTTTTTTTCCTTTTCAAAAAAATGCATAAAACTCCATGGGTAGTGGAAAGAAGCAAGGATAGGAAACCCCACTAATGAAATGAAACCAGCTGATCTCTACAATCCTTTCCACTTCAAAAATTCTGAGTAGAGTATGAATTAATGCTTAAGACACACTAGGGATGTTCATCATAGAAAGCTACCAACTTCACATAATCCCTAATAATTCGAATTACTGTACATAATCAAGTATCTGAACATCATGGTGTAATTGGCTGAAACCATTCCAGTGAACTCCAGCATACTTAGAGTAAAATTTATACTCCTCACAGTGGATGGGGAAGTCCAACATCAAGCCCCCACTAGTATTTCCTACCCCATTTCTTTCCACTTTCTCCGTCACTCTCCATGTTCCATCCAAATCGGTTCTCCCTTGATTCTTTGAAATATCAACTCCATGCCTAATCCTACTCGTGCACTTTTCACTTCTTGCTTTACATGCCTGGAATGTTCTCCCACAGCTTTGCATAGCTGGTTGATTCTCAAGTCTTAATTGGACTTGAGAATTATTGAAAGTTGCATGCCAAAATCTCTCCCAGCCATTTTTCTCTGCTATATTTTTTCTCTTACAGCTCTTTTCACAGATTGGAGTTTCCCTATGTATTATCATATACCTCCTATTTGTTTGTTTACCTATCTATGTGCTTCTTGTCTGTCTCTTCTACTAGAATATAAATTCCTCAATAAGATGGCCCTGCCAGTCCTTTCCAGAGGAGAGCCTGGCACAGAGTATGTGCCTACTCCTAGAATGTAGAAAACCACAGAAAAACATAGCTCCCAACATGGCCCTAAGAAAAAGCTAAATAAACCTACAAAATCAAACTTTCCTTGAGCCCGTCAAAGGCTGAGGTCAGAAGACAACAAATAAACTAAAATCCAACAAGTGATAAACCTCTTCAAATGGAGATGAGGCACACAAAGTGTGTTTGAAAGAGCATGAGAGAAAGAAATGACCTCTGCTAATTGAATGGATTCTGAAAGGCCGATGTAGGCTGGTGTGAAAATTTAGAATAAGGGGAAGCCCCAGACCCAAGAGGAATCTGTAATCGTTCACAAGCAATGTTTCACATGCCTGCACTCGGTGCTCCCCAGAAAGACTGAGGGAAGGACAAGAGACCAGCGGACCTCCCTCCATGGCAGAGGCACGCAGGAGGCTATCAACAGCCATGGAGTAAAGAGCCAGGCATGAAATACCATGCATTTCCCTCAACCCTTGCCTCAGATGAGGCAAAGACTTCAGCCACTGAAGGAGGGATAGGAAATCTTTCTGCCCAGGGCATGGGAAAAATCCATAGCTTTTGAGGCGGGGGTGGGGGTGGGGGTGGGGGTGGGGAAGACAGTAATAGGATAATGTGTCTTTTGCTGGGGGAGAGGAAGAAAATATTTTTCAGTCCCAGGATCCTGCATGGGCACAAAGCATAAGTCTACTGTTACTGGGGGAGTGGCAAGAGATTACCTCTTGTCCAAGGGTGTCCACAGATACAAGGAAGAGTTTGACTGCCATGCCGGGGATGGCAGCCCACAGATAATGCTCCACTCTTGACGCCCAGGTACTTAAGACTAAGACTGGACTAGAAGAACCAGGAATCTTCCTGTCCTCACTGTTAGCTTAAGACTGAGTAACAAACAACAGCCGACTCCTCCTGAAGGAGAGGCAAGAGCTTGGCGCAGGTGTGCAGAAGATCCTAGACCTCATACCAAGCACAAGGTAGCAGCAGCCCAATGAGGAGCAACTTGAAGTCTGTGGTCAGTTTGCAACAACAAGACACAAATCCAGATCAATTATCATCTACATTGACTCAATCTGCTTCCCCCGCCCCCCCGCCCCCAACCCAGTAGCCTGATATGAGAAGAGGCATGGTTATTTCCAGGCAAAACCACTATTTGCCTGTGTCTCTACTGTCTTTTTATACATGATATCTAGCATGTAATAAAAACAAATTATGAGACATATATAGATGCAAGTTAAAAAAAGTACCCCATTATTAAGAGATAAGGCATTGACAGAGCTGTGCTCAGAAACTCAAAGATATAACACCTACATTGGAGCTCTCAGAGTTTTTAAAATGACTATGATAATTTACATAAAAAAATCTAACATGAACAACATGCATCAACAAATGGGGAATTTCGGCATGGAAATGGAGAATTATAAAAAGGAGTCAGGTAGAAATATTACAAAAAAAAAAAGGCACAACTCCCCAGGGTATCAGAAATGAATAATTATCATGATGGGCTTATGATAAGACAGAACACACATGAGGAAAGAATCAGTGATCTTGAAGACCCATCAATACAGAAATTATCCAAACTGAAATATATATATATAGAGAGAAAAATAAGTGACAAAAAAGCAAACAGAACATCCAAGAACTGTGAGACAACAGTATGAAATGGTCACGCATATCGGTTGCTGAAGATCCAGAAGGAAAAGAGAGAGCCCGTATACTGAGATTCATCATAAAACTGCTAAAAATCAAAGTCAAAAAGAAAATCATGAAGGTGGACAGAGATAAAGGAAACATTACAACAGGGCAGCAAAGAATACAGCAGACATATAGGCAAACCTATGCAAGCCAGGAGACAATAGTGTCACATCTTTCAGCACAGAAAGGAAAAGGAAAGGAACCATGAAGTCACAATTTCACATACAGTGAAATGATCTTTTTGAAAATGAAGAATGCTCTTTTTCATGTTTTCAAACAAAAGCTAAAAGGGTTTACTGTTAACCGGCGTGCACTAGCATTAAGAAATGTCATGTTCAATGAAACTCTTCAAGCAGAAGAAATAAGATGCTCGATGGACATTTGTTTCAACACAAAGAACTGAAATACACTTGAAAAGATGAAAATGAAGGAAGTCACAGAATATATTTTGTTATTTTTAATTGTTTTAAGGGATGATGATTGAAAGCACGTGAAGAGATGCCTGACATCCTTAGTCATCAGAGAAATGTTAATCAAAACCACAATAAAGTACCATTCTGGAGTCACTAGAGTGACCAGAACAGAAAACCCAGACAATACCATATGTCAGGGAGGGCAGAGAGAAACCAGAGCCTTTCTACACTGCCAGTGGGGGTGCACAATGGTGCAACTGTGCTGAAACATAGTTTAGTGGTCCCTTAAACAGTTAAATGTGGACTCACCACACGACCCAGCAATTCTGCTCCTAGGTGTCTACCCAAGAAAAATGAAAATGCGTCTCCACAAAAACCTGTACAATTATGTTCATAGCTGCATTATTCATTAATAGCCAGAAGGTGGAACCCACTGTGGTCTCTCTGTATGATGGAATGCTATTCAGCAATAATAAATGATAAAATACCAACACATACTAAAACATGGATGAGCTTTGAGAATATGCTAGATGAATGAAGCCAGTCACAAAGGGTCGCGTATTCTACAATTCCATGTATATGCATTGTTTAGAACTGGCAAACATACAGAGGCAAAGGCAGATTAGTAGTTGCTAAGGGCTGAGAAATCAGGGCCGAGGGTATGACAGCCAAAGGACACAAAGGTTCTTTCTGAGGTGACAGAAATGTTCAAAAATTTACTGTGTGATGGTTGTACATATCTCTAAGTACACTAAAGGCCATTACATTTTACTTTGTAAATGGGTTAATTGTGTGGTATATGAATTGCATTTCAATCAAGTTATTAAGCTTAAAAGAAAAAGAAACTGGGGCGCCTGGGTGGCGCAGTCGGTTAAGCGTCCGACTTCAGCCAGGTCACGATCTCGCGGTCCGTGAGTTCGAGCCCCGCGTCGGGCTCTGGGCTGATGGCTCGGAGCCTGGAGCCTGTTTCCGATTCTGTGTCTCCCTCTCTCTCTGCCCCTCCCCCGTTCATGCTCTGTCTCTCTCTGTCCCAAAAATAAATAAAAAACGTTGAAAAAAAAATTAAAAAAAAAAAAAAGAAAAGAAAAAGAAACTGACTCTAAGGCGGAAAAAGAGTAACAATATACTGTGAACTTTATAACATATGGAGAAGTAAAGTGTACAATGATAAGAGCACACAGGTTTGAAGGGAACAAATGGAGGTTCGCTACTGTAATCAAGTGAGACTACTACAGCTGAAGTACAATAACTGAAACGATCGACTCAATAATAATACATTTGGGACCGAAAAACAGGATTCATGAATGGAAAGCTATGTCAGTAAAAAATATTCAGATGAAGGCGTGGAGACAAAAAAGGAGTGGAAAATGGGAGAAAGAAAATGTATGTTTAGTTGGAATTACAAAAAGAGAAGAAAGAAAAAAAAATGGGCACAGATAATATTTGAAGAGATAATGGCTAAAGCATTTTCAAAGATTCAAGTAGGTCTCTGAACTTTAAGCAGAATAAATGCAGAGTAAGTCATCCTTGAGTACATCATAATAAGTAAAGCTGCTGAAAACTGAAAGCAAAGAAAACCATTTTTGAAGACCAGAGAAAGAAGGACTCATTACCTACAAAGGAGCAGTGAAATGACTCACAGGTGACTTCTTTTTTTTTGTTTTTTTAACATTTATTTATTATTATTATTGAGAGACAGAGAGAGACAGGGCACAAGCAGGGGAGCGGCAGAGAGAAAGGGAGACACAGAATCCGAAGCAGGCTCCAGGCTCTGAGCTGTCAGCACAGAGCCCCACCTGGGGCTCGAACCCACAAACCACGAGATCATGACCTGAGCCGAAGTCGGACGCTTAACCCACGGAGCCACCCAGGCTCCCCCTCACAGCTGACTTCTAAACAGAATTTTTGGAAGTAAAGAGACATTGGTGTGACACTTTCAAAGTGTGGACGGAAATCGTCAGCCAACTTGGAATTCAGTACTCAGGGAACATATGCAAATTTTCAAGTGAAACTAATGTGATTTTGTCATACATAAAGACAACTTGTTCCTAGTAGTTCTGCACTAAAATTAAACTGAAGACCATCTCTCAGATTGAAATAAGGAAATGTAGGAAGAGTAGAGCAATTATTGGAAGGTCTTGTGTGGCTAAAATATATGTAGAATTTAAGTACATAAATACAATAGCACAAAATGAAAGAAGAGTCAATAGAGATAAATATTTTACTTTGAATAATACCTTTAACGTGCTTGACCTTTTTGGTTTATACATGACATTACACACCGAATATACATAATACAAATTCTTTCTGGGTGCAAAATGAGCATTTGTCAAATTGGTCACATTGTAAAAACAAGGCAATTCTCAACACATTTCATATGATTGAAATAGTGGTGTCTTCTCTGCATGGATTTAATCTAGAAATCCATTTGCAAAAAAGGTCCTGGGGAATTATCAGGACTTTAAATTAATTACAGTCTTAAAAATCAATGATACACCTCTGAATGATGGGTGGGTCCAAGGATTATTTGTAATGGGTAGTGGGTAATATTTTGAACTAGATGGCAATAATCATATAATATGTATAAACTTTGGGATACAGCTAAAGCCATGCCTGGAAGGAAATTTTTAATCATAAATGCATCTACTAGAAGAGAAAAGGTAAGTGATTGAAATATCCATGTCAAGAAATTAGATAAAACAAATTAAACCCAAAGAAAATGGAAGGTAAAAATACAAGGAGCAGATATTAATAGGACAGAAAACAAATATATAGTAGAAAAAAAGCTGTACATGCAAATTCTTTGGAAAGGTTAATAAAATTGAAAATCCCTAATAATACTGAACAAGATAAAATGAAAGAAGCCAAAAATTATCAATATCAGTAGTCTAGAAGAGGACATCACTACAGATCCTGCAGATAACTAACAGAAAATATCATCAGTGACTTTATTCCAAGAAGCTTGAAAACAAAGATAAAATGGACACATTATTTTAAAAGTACAGCTTGTAAAAACTGACAGGAAGAAAAAAATTAAAAATTCCAATTTTGTGAACTAAATTCATTATTAAAAATCCACTGTTTACAAGAAAGAAATAAAACTAATATCACAACTACTTCAGAAAATAGAAAAAGAAGACACTCTTCTCAACTGGTATTATGAGGCCAGTATAACCTTCATGTCATAATCTTTTCAAGGACATCATAAGAAAAGAAAATTACAGTCCAATCTCTTCCATGAATATAGACACAAAAATTATCAACAAAATATTAACAAATAAAATCCAAAGAAGTGTATAATGATAATACAGCATGAGCAAATTGGGTTTATTCCAGGAATGCAATGCTTATTCAACATTAAAGTGTCAGTGTCTTTGTCCTATAAATGGAATAGAAACTGTCCTATCATCTCAAGAGTTACAGACAAATCCTTTGATCAAATTTAACATTAGTTCACAAAAAAATCTTAGCAAATCAGGAACAGACAAAAATTACCCTAATATAATTAATAGATTTCTTATGAAAACCTTTCAACTAACATCATGATCAATACTAAAATATTTAAACTTTTACCACTAGGAAACGAGACAAAAATACCTGCTACCACACTTCTATTAACATTGTCCTGGAAGTTCTAGGCAGAGCAAGAAACCGAGAAAAGGAAATAAAAGCCATTATGATGGGGTGTTAGTTTCCTGTGACTGTTGTAACTAGTCACCACAAATATGGCGGCTTAAACAGACTTTTATTCTCTTATACAGGTCTGGAGACTAGAAATCCAAAATTTAATGATTGTGTTCTCGAGGAATACTCGGGGAGGATCCACTCCTTGTCTGGTAGTTGACCTGCTTCTGGTAGTTGGTCTCCTTCTGGTAGTTGACCTGGTATTCTCAGGTTTGAGGCTGTATCATCATTCCCTTCTTCTGTTTTCATATAAACTCCCCCTGTGTGTCTGTGTTATCCTCCTTTTCTTTTCTATTCTTTTATAAGGACACACATGATGGCATTTAGGGCCCATCCAGTTAATCCAGGGCAATCCCTTTACCTCAAGATCCCTAACTTAATCATACCTGTAAAGAGCCTTTTTCAACATAAAGGGATGTTTACAAATTTCAGAAATTAAGATTTGACATCTTTGGGTAGCTGTCAATCTACCTTAATGGAAAAGGAGTAAATAAAATTATCATTATTTACAGACAACATGATGTTATAAATCATTGACGAGAAGAATCTATAGATAGACTAAGTAAGGTAAGTGAATTTGAGGAGATTCCTAGATACAAAGCATTATTTTAAAATTAATTGCATTTGACATACAATCAACAATTAGAAAACAAACTTTTATATAGATACCATAAACATTAGCATAGAAACCCACTGCATACCTAGAAATAAATCAAACAAATGATGCACAACACTCCTACGATAAAAACTACCGTAACAGAGACACTGAAGAGGGTGTAAATAGCTGGAGGGGTATATCATGTTTCATAGATGGAAATATTCAATTTTGTAAAGATGTCAGTTCTCCCTAAGTTGATCAATGGATTCAAGGCGATCCAAATAAAGTTTTTCATTGTTTTTTTAAAATGGAAGTTGACAAGCTGATGCTAAAATGTGTGTGGGAACACAAGGGGCCAATAATAATCGAGATAAGCTTGAAGAACACTAGCAATGCAGTTCTTAAGCTACCAGATACCAAGACTTAATATAAAGCTAAACTAATTAAGATAATGGTATACGTAATTAAGACACATTGGCATAATCATGGGAAAGAAAGTCCAGAAAGAGAGCAGCACTAACATTACTCTTTCCTTAAGTATTTTCTTCTTCCAGAATCCACTTCTAATTGTCCCAACTCCCACCCTCTCCTCTTCCTTCCTGGCTCATCTAACCCTCAGTGTACATTTTATTTTATTTTTTTTTAATGAGAGAATTGTCCGTAGGTTGATCTTAAGCCTCTACTATGATACTCTTCTGGAAGGAAAACAACAAATCTACTACCTCTTTATATGTAATAAATACTAGCTCTCTTTGTAATTTCACTCACAGAAAGGAAGCCCTGCAGAGAACCATCTAGACAATCCAGTCCAACTTCCATGTCTTATTGAAGAACACATTTCAATTCTGAGAGGTGAAGAGACCTGCTAGAGTAACATATGTAGTTAATGGAGGAACCAAACCTAGAGTCTGGGTTAGAAAAATTTTAAGCTGACAGTCAGGAAATTCTAACATCTCCGACTCCCTATGAAAAATACGAAGAAAATATTCTGACCCCCTATTAAAAAATAGCCTTTGCTCTTTGTGTATTTCTTATAATATGGTGATCTGTTTTATATTAAGACCTGGCAAGTCTCCTCAGAATGGATTTTCATTTATAGAGTCAATCCTCTGGGGAAAGAGTGGGACGGAAGGGGAGGCAGGAGAGGGCAACCCAGCAGCTCTGAGCCCTCTCTGCTGCATTTGGTCTAAACCTGGAGCAGGGCAGACATCTTGACAAGTGCTCCTGGTGGTGCTGTTGGGGTGGGAGGATGAGGAATAAAATGGCCGCACCTACTAGAGGAGACGGGAGAAGGAGCCCCCAGCTGTTGGCAGTAAGCTGAATGAAGGTGAAGAAGTTCCATCTTGCGAACCACAGTCTGGGTTCTGAACTGATTTTCCCTTTGAAACCTTATCATGTATGGAGTTTATTTCAGCTCTGCATAGGGCATCGGGGGAAGGGCCATAGTCCAGACATAGGAACAGTGTTAACAGACAGTGGTCCCGCCTCTGCTCAGAGGTCAGTGCTGAGGGACAGGAGTAATCCCAGAGCACTCCAAGGAGGAGAATCTTGGGGAACAAAAGTGGCCACCTTAATGGCCTGCGGACCCACCCGAGCCAGAAATCTCTCTCTATTGCACACTTTTCTCTATTGCATGAGTTAACATTTGTTTTATGAAGGAAGTTACTTGTATCTTTATATCCTCAGTCTTTTGCTTCCTCTGGCATGTGAACCATCGCGCTGGGGAATCTGACCTCACTTCTTTACATCTCTGGTCATCCCGTTCTCTTATCAGAAGATTGGTCACCTTAATACATGAGAGATTCGTTCACAAATAAGCAATCCAACATCTCACAAGCCAGTTTTCCCTCTCTGGCCCTCTTCTCAGGCTTCTGTCACAACTTGAAGCTCTGTAGCAGGAAACGCATTTGCATCTGGTGACTATGAAATGAATTGCCAACAGTCAGGTGGCAAGGAGAAGAGCCGGGGGCAGGTATATTAGCAGCAAGAGGCTCAGACGTCACAGATCCTGGCAGCATTTCAACGGGAGCAGAGAGAGACTTCCTGAGGTGGGAAACAAGACTCTTCCAACAAGAAAAGAAAATTAGTCCCACCATACGCTCCAAATCACCACAGCTAGCCGCCTTAGAGAGTCGGCCAGGCTCCATTAATGAAAATAACTGGTGGGCAAGGGTTAACATCCGCACCCTAACAATCTCATCTGGCCTCTGCCTTGAGGGACAGGCCCATGTCAAGACAAGGTAGCCATGGGAAGAGAAAGAGCCTTATTTTTTCCCCTCACCCCTCCATAATGCCCTGTTGTGTCTGGGAAGGAATGGGGAGAGAAAGTATGGTGAGAAATTTCACCACATCAAACTGTCTCAATCCCCGTTTTTATAGCTGTTATGGAAAATGGAGGAAGTGTTTAAGCCCTTGGTCCATATGCTTTAAAAAATAATTATAAAATAAGAGAAATATGCATTTCATGCATGAAGCATTTTAAGACACTGGAGTATGAATTTCACAAAAGCCCATGCTTAGGTCAGAACACTGGTTGGCATTCATCACTTACTGTAAACCTTGACTTTAGTGCCTGGATTCCTGGGGAGCCTGTGTCTGCTCCAGCGGCTCCTGCCAGCTTTAGAGTTCATAGCTCTCTGGTATCACAATTTCACATTGTGAGAGAATGTGTCATTCAGGACATACTCTCATAGTCTTTGGTACAACGCATGATGAAAATGGCCAAGGAATATGTCTTCTATGGATTCCTTTTGTTTTTCCTTTTGAAAGGTTTCAGGGAAGATTTGGTGGGTGTTTTAGGAATCACAGGCTTTGAGGGGAAAGAAGGTGTAACCACTTATTTATTGAAAAATTATATGGTAGAACAGGATGGCCAAGGTGGCAAGGTCTAGGGCTAGCCTGCCTGGCTTTACTTCTCATGTGCTTCAATTACCAGCTGTGTGAGCTTGGAGTGTCTGTGTCTCAAAAAATCTTCGTACATGACAAAATGGGGATCATGACAGAACTTAAAGGAACACATTGCTGATGAGTACATTGAATACTTAAGAGTTCCTCAACATCCATGTGGGAAACTGCCTTTTACTTGTCCTTTAAAAAATAAAATAACAGAGAGGGAGGAAGGCAAACCCTAAGAGACTCCTAAAGACTGAGAACAAACTAAGGGTAGATGGGAGGTGGGGGGGGAGGGGAAAGTGGGCGATGGGCAGGGAGGAGGGCACTGGGTGTTGTATGGAAACCAATTTGACAATAAATTATATTAAAAAAATAACGTAGAAAAGAGGAATAAAAAACATTCTTGTTGCCTTACTCAGTGGGAAACATTGATTAAATTTGATATGTTTCCTTCTGGTCTTTTTATAACATAGATAAAAAAAAATGACACACAGTTGTGAATTTTTAAAAAAATGTTTTAGCATTTATTCAATTTTGAAAGATGAAGAGAGACAGAGCGTGAGCAGGGGTGGGGCAGGAGAGAAGGAGACATAGGATCTGAAGCAGGCTCCAGACTCTGAGCTGTCGGCACAGAGCCCGACGCGGGGCTCAAACCCACAGACTGAGAGATCATGACCTGAGATGAAGTTGGACGCTTAACCAACTGAGCCACCCAGGTGCCCCACACAGTTGTGAATTTGCTACTAATCCCAATCAAGAAGATGCCCTGTAAACACAAATGGTCTGAGTGGCTTAAAACTGGGCGACCCTGTCTCATTTTGTTTGCTGTGTTGTCCAGAGTGGTTTCTATGGTCTCTACAGAGCCCTGCTTCCCCAGTCAGAGGGCAAGAGCCCCAGGGGGAATTTTTGCAAACATAGGTCTCTTATTTTTACAAACATAGGTCTAGGCTATGATAAATTCTCAGTAAATAGTTGTAGGACAGGATTGAGAAACCATGCAGTTATTTATTATTGTTTTGGTAGTCATACTACAAACCTTAGCTAGAAAAGGACCAAAAACCTCGTTTGCCGAAACTGCTGTTTCTAAGTGACAGTTACTGTTAATAAATTCAAAGAAGAATCCCGAGTATTGCCTTTGGAAGGTAACCTTTGGTCCTATTAGGGTTAATATCAAATCTTAAGAGCTGGTTTGGAAACTTTTAGAGAGGAGCAAGGGTACCTGAGTAGCCCAGACCAAAGATGGATGCTGATTAACTTCCTTAAGGGCCTAGCTTGAGGAGGGTCACAGACGGTGGGATGGTGGAAGAAAGGCACATCTACTCAGTTGGCCACGTCATAGTCCGGTTGATCTTGCCTTGGATATTCTCACAGGTCTGGCTCTCATAGAGAAATCAGTGTTAGTCTTTGAGGTCCTCATCCTCTTCCAGGTGGCATACCTACTCCTAGATTCCTTGAGGTACTTCTGCCTCCAGAGTTGATTTCAGGAAACCAACCTTTGTCCGCCATTTCCATGTTAGTAGGAATGAATCACTGTGCTCCTGCTCCAGGGTGGATTAATTCTTTAAGCCCCATCTGTCACCGTGGAAAAGGTATTTCTGGCTCCCATGTCAGGCAAGAGGAAAGGGAAGAATTTGGGGAGCTCTAGATCCACCCCAGGTCCTGGACTTGTACTATAAAAATGGTCACTGCATAATGCCTGTCCTTGCTCTTACTTTCCCCAGGGCTCCTGGCACTCTCCTCCTAATGACCCTTACTTCAGTATTCCTTCGATTTTCCTTTCAACTATAGGGCTGCACACACTAATTTTCTCACTGGATCTTTACAATAACCAGTACAGCTGATAGGGAAGAGGTCAATTATTTCCATTTCGCAGATGCAGAAACTAAGATTTCAAAAGAAGAGTTGTCAAAGCAGAGGTACACAGGGCTTAGTGGCAGGGCCAGGAGTAGAATCCAGGTGCCCTGACGTGGACCCAGAACGTTCTCCTCAGCAGCACACCACTGTGGGGAGGTGGTATCTGAAGTCAGGGCCAGTAGCCCCTTCTCGGGCCTGGGTCCTCCTTGCCATTCACGCCAGTAAGGACCAGGCTTTGGTGGAAAGAGTTTGCTTGAGTCCAGTGAGTTGCCACCCACCTCCACAAGTCTGCCCATAGGTGAGAAGAGAGGTGTGGGGTGGGTCAGGTGGACAGACTGGCTGTACTTGACCTCTGCTATCGGTCCCTGAAGCAGCCCAGGACCTCTTTCTATTGGAGCTGAGAAATTTTTCCCCAACACTTGAGAGAAACAAGGCCTTACGTGTGCAACCTCCCCTAGCAATTCCAAGTCAAAATTCATAGTCTAATAGTCTATATTTACTCTACTCCTTTATTTATCTCTGGTCTCCAGTGCTGCTGGTACTTGCTGACGGAGAGGGGCTGTGAAGACAGTCTACTGGGTGGGCCACGTTGATGTGGGGGTGGGGGCTGCCTGTCCCAATCTGTCAGCTCGGATGCTGACAAGGTAACAGGAGCCACTACTCTCTGAGTATTTGCTTGACTACATGCCGCTGATGTCAAGCACAGATAATACATCTAATGTGTCATGTGTATGTTTATATCGTATATTTATGTGTATATACTTATTATGTAAAAAATATTTGTCGAATTGATTTGACTTGAATTAAACAAACAAAAAAGGATGGTGTAGTAAAGGCTATTTTGAATAGGCTGAAAAAAAATGAGTCTATGTTACATTAGTCCCGCGTTATACATTATATGTTGAATTAATCCTCTGTTACAGGAGGATCTATCCTCTTATAAGTGTGAGGACAAAGGAGATAGTAGTATATGCTCACTATGAGTATTGGGTTTGGAACTCGAGACTCTCAGGCTTCAATCTTTATTTTGACACTTATATAGCTATGTGACCGTGGTCAATGTAACTAATTTTCTCCAGTTTCTTTGTTTTTTTTTCCTTAGGTATAGATTTCAAATGTGGAGAGCAGTCATATTTTAAGTTTATTTATTTATTTTGAGCGAGAAACAGATCAAGGGGGTGAAGGACACAGAACGAGGGAGAGAGAGAACCCCAAGCAGGCTCTCCATTGTCAGTGTGGAGCCCAACTTAGAGCTTGAACGCATGAACCGTGAGATCACAACCTGAGCTGAAACCGAGAGTTGGATGCTTTAGCTGACTGAACCACCCAGGCGCCCCTAACTTTTGCCAGTCTCAATTCTGCCATCTGTAAAATGGGTGTGATATCAGCCCCATCCTGTAGGTGAGATAAATTCAGAATTCATGGAAATCGCCTGGAACAATGCTCACTAAATATTAGGCATTATTATTCTTCCGATTACCTGAATGAGAAGAACAATGGGGGGTGGTTATGAAGTGGGAGACTCAGAGAAGGCAGGATAGAAAAGGCTTTCAGGCAGCTATGTAAAGGACGGACCGCAGGGGTGTGAGTTTGCCCAAAGAAGGTCGGTTCTAAGTCTATTTGGAGTGCAAGGGATAATGAGGAGGGCTTGAACAGTGCCCATGAAGGTGGTGAGGAAAGGGTGGATCTGAGAATTCTTTAGGAGGTAGAATCAGAGGGACTTGGAGGTGGGGAAAGGAAGAATTAGTCTAACTCCCAGGGCTCAAGTCTGGGAGACTGGACGCTGTCATCAACTAAGAGTTGCTTTGTGAGAGACCACGGTGAGCTCAGTTCTAGCCTGTTCCCTTCAGGTGCTATAGGACCCACAGGTAGAGAGGACTAGAGTCCATGGGGGCATGTGGCTCTAGGCTTCTGTTTTCTCTTTTTCACAAATAAAGATAATACTTGGATACTATCTGCATAGGAGTAGTTGGGGAAGCCAAGTGTGTGCGTTATATTACCCAAGGATGATACGGAACAGGGTTTCTCAGTTTTGACACTATTGACATCTTGGATGGGATTGTTTTGTTGTTGTTGTTGTCGTCACGAGGAACTTGCCTGTGCGTTGTAGGATGTTTAGCAACACTCCTGGCCTCTACCCACTGGATGTCAGTAGCATCCCCCCTCCCTAGTTACAACAACCAAAAAGACCTCTCCAGAAGTTGCCAAATGTCCCTGGCAGGACACAGTTCTCCTGGTTAGGAACCATTGGCTAGACGGCAAGAGGCCATTGAACTGAACCTTGAAGTCCACCCACATTTAAAAGGAGGATAGAGGAACAAGAGTGTGAACAATTGAGAGAGGAGCGCTCCAAGAAAGAAGTGTTTGGAAAAGCCAGCCTCTCTAGTGAGGTTACATAAGAAATGGAGAGAGAGAGAGAGAAAAAAAAAAAATCTTTGAATTTGGTGATAAGGAAGGTGCTTGGTGACCTTATTCACAGGATTGACTGGGGGCAAGAGCTTGGAGGTAGAAATAAATGGAAGGCGTGGGGGAGTCAGGGGAAGTAAACTCTACTTTCGATAAACTTGAATAAGAAATGAAGGAGCAAGAGAAGAAAAGAATTGAAGGAGCAAGGAGCACAGTGATTAAAGGGGCGGGGCATCAAGGGAGTGTCTTCTAAGGGAATGAAACTGCTTACGTAGCTCTGGTTGGTAAGCCCTTTGAAGCAACGGCCATATCCTACTTCTTTTTGAAATGTCATCCTGAACTGATAGGAGAGGCTCAGTAAATGTACATTGGTTAAATCGGGGACTTATTTTGTACCCTTTCTTGGATTGTGGATATTTTAAAACAACTCCAGGAAGAAAGGGATGTTTAACACAAAAGGATGAATCACAAATGGCAGAATTTCAGACATGAGTCAGAGATATTTTGGGTGTAGACTTGCCTTGCGTCCTGTAACCCTACCCACCTACTCACCTCGCATTTCCCCTATGAACCGATTGTTCTTTTTGTTCCCGACCGGACTCGGTTCCCCGTAACTCAGGCCACGGGTGATCGTGTCACCCTTCGCTAATTGATGGTGACAAATGGCTACTAAATTGGGTAGGTAAGGAGAACAAATTTGGCGTCCTTGTCTTTCCCGGACTCTTGAGGCTGGGCGAGACTGGAACGTTCCCCTGGATTGAATTGCACAACATTGTACTGTCAATCTCCAGGATGTCAGCCTGAGCTAATGAGATGCAAATAGTGACACATCAGAAAAAGAACCCAACCGAAAACCTCATAACTTATAATGTTGTCCTAAGGGCGGCAGCAGAGTACATAAAAGGAGAGGGAACAAGAACACAGCTAGCAGAAGGACTCTTGCGTGATGAGTTGTTGGTTTATCTGGAGCTTATGAGCCTAATCTCCGCCTCAAAAGAAGAGATTCTGAGAAAGGAAATCTCTTATTGGAAGATGTAGAATTGTAATTTTGTAAAGCCACAAACAAAGGCCAAGGTTATTTTCATTTGGTTTTGACCTCAGTGCGCGTCTCCTCCCCCCGGAAGAACTCAGAGCCAGAAATAGCTTTGGGTTTTAAATTTGGGAGCCAATATCATTGACACCAAGAATCATCCCAGACCGTAGCCACCGAGAAGCCAGGCGTTCCTCAGGGCTGTGCTTTGTATCACTTAGCCTGGGGTCCGTCACCTAGCAGTTGCTTGGTTAATGTTTACTGAACGAAAATGGAGAGATTTTTTTTTTTTTTGAACTGAAAAACAAGTAGGATTTCGAACGTCTAATTTGATTTCACATAAAAACTCTCAAAAGGCAGCCTAGCATCAGGTGATACCATGGGCTTTGAGGAGAACAGCTCTTAGGTAAGCTCCAACTTTTGATGTATTGCTAAACAGCCAGCTTAATCAGAACGCCTTTCTTGAAGCCCAGATGATAAGCAGTGACATGCTAATTGAAATGTACTTTCCCCGGTGAACCACTTAACAATTTATATAAATATCAAAGCCCTGGGCTTTACTGTCAGTCTTTGTTTTGGAATGAGAAATTTATAAAAAACATATGTTTCCAACTGTCATTGACAGAGTGTTCTGAAAATATGGCCACTGAATCACATCCGACTTTTCTTTCTACAGACACCAAACTAGTCAGAGTACATTTCTCTGTTAATAACATCTTTTTTTTTTTTTTTTCTTTCCAGAAGGAATCTACTCCACACTGGGGTTTCATTACTAAATTCCGGGGAGCTGTTAATAATGAAGGCGGTGTCGAAGAAAAGAATGGCCAGGGAGAAAGAGCTAATGTCTTTGAAATTCTAATTCTGAAAGATGAGAAAAGGGAATCAATTATGAGAGAAGCTGCTGGCTTGGTAATCCTAACGAACAATATTGTCTAGAGGCAACCGTTGGACGCGAGTCTGTGTCCCTTTCACGGGCCCGGTTCTGTGATTGGAAGTGAAATCCTTCCCGAATCTGGAGACCTTCCTGTTTGAGTTGGGCGAGGGACAGTCAGACTGCAATGCTAAGTCTGGCTCACAGAAGGACTTGGGAGTTGAGCTGAAAGTGTGAAATCCTACAATAACTGTATCATTGTGCCAGACAGAGCCTCCTTTGTCTTCTTAAGCTATCTGACTTTCCCATAGGGTTCCTTTCCCCAAACATGCCTCAAATTGTGTTGCTTAATGAAAAATGCCACTCAGGACAAGGTAGCTTTCACCAAAGACCATCCGCGGTGAATATTCTAGTAATTCTAGTCATATGGGAGAGCAGGACAGGCTTAGGCAGCTTGGGAAAATGAGTTCAGAGAGTGGCACCCAGGCTGGTGGGGCAGAGGGAACGGGTCATATGTCAGCCCATGTCCTCCCCAAGCCTCTCCAATGCATCTTGAAAATGCCAAGGACCCCAAAACCCATGCAATTGTTTTGTTTCTGGTCTACATATAAATCTTTTAATTGCGTGTCCTAAGCCTTGAGACATTTATGTGGAATAGTTTGGGGTGGAGGGGAAGAAAGGAAGGAAAGAAGGAAGGAAGGAAGGAAGGAAGGAAGGAAGGAAGAAACTTGCTGGCAGCCAAGAGATCTGCATTTCATTTCAATTTAGATAGTTTTGCTCTACATTTTTTTCCCAAGGTTTCCTGGATTTCAATAATATATCTTTCATCACCAGATCACCAAAAACTGGTTGTGTTGAGCTGTCCCTGGGGCTTTGGAGTGGATATCAGGGATTACTTTATAACTGGGAACTTATGAATTGTATTGGGTTTACAAATGACTTGTTTTTCTCAGTTTAACGGTCAAACCGTGAAACTGATAGCTTATTCCGGGAAGGGTATGTGTAGGATATGTTAATGGGTCCTTGAGAACAGGATTAAAATGCAATCAAAACACACACACACACACACACACACACACACACACACACACACACAACTAGTTTTAAATAAGACATTTGCTGCATAGAGGAACTCTGCCTGCCGTGAATTGCAGGCTTTAAAATGTCCATTTTAATGTGTTCTTATGTCTCTCTACCCTTGACACACCTATCCTGACTACTCTAAGAGCTTTGGGGCTGATTTTTTCAAATTCTTGGCAGCTGTCTTTTGACCTTGCAACCCAAGCAAAGCATTGTGCACCCCCGTGGGCCCCTGGCAGGGAGCAACAATGGAGAAGCCCTCAGCTCCAATGTTTGCTGACCTGCACTGTGGACGTCACTGGGTGCTGAGGGTGGTGGGTGGGGAAGGGCCAGTGAGCATGGCACCTATCTGAGCACATCTGTTTTATTTCCTATCAGTCTGATGGCTGTTACAGGGTGGGGGGGGGGTGGGAGGTGAGAGGTGGGGGACATCCACAAAAGACATGTTTGGATTTCCATTTTATAGAAATGAAAGGTCCTGTGCTTGCCAAATTGCAAACTCATAGAAATATCCTGGGCTGGGAGCAGGGAATTCAGCTGCAGCCTTTGGAGAAGAGGTGATTTATGGCTGGCCAAAGGAAGAGTCCAGGCCCACACGGCGAGGGAGGTGGGAATTGAGGAGGCAGACCAAGAAAATGAAAGAAGGACTGGAATTTTCCTGCCTCTCCAAACGCTCTCTCAGTATAACATTGCGAGGAGTTGGGTGTAAATGAATCAGAAACATATGGATTAAACTTCCCTCCAAGTGGGGGACGTAGTGGGAAACAATCGTTGTCAAACCGGGGGTGTGGATAATTCTAATGTGAACTCACTTGAAAAATATCCCAGCTGACTGACAGATGAAAGGTCTCCCTCTGATGGCCTCTCTCCCATTTTGGAGGACAGTTGCATTGAAAGCTGATAGTCAAAACTGCCTCTATTATTCCCGAGACGATAGATGTTCTGATCTTCGCCGCCTGTCCCTTCCTGCCCCCTCCACCTCCACGGCCACCTCCAAACTGTAAGGACTTTCTATGGTCCTCTTAGGTGGCCCCTTGGCTGCCATTGCTCTTACCTTTCTAGGTTCAGTAGATTTTCAGGACAGTGATTTTAATGGCAATATCCCCTCCAAAGACAGGGATTAAGAATGTGTGTTGTTTAACGTCGTAGCATCATTTGTTTGGTTTATCTTGGCAGGCTCTGCCACAGGCACGCTACGCATGACAATTTCGGTTCATGGTTAAAAAAAAAATTAGAAATTTCATCTGGAGAGTTTGTAGCTCTGTGCCAGGTCGCTGGGTCGCCGGAGTGATCCTTGGGCCGACGTGCCCTTGAGGACGAGGTTGGAGGAGCGAGAGACAGAAGATTACAGAGGAGTCTCCTGAAGGTAATCTGAATATGAGGCTGAACGTGCCTGTGACGTTCTACATCAGCATGGAATGTTCATCATAACGTTTCATGTCATAACATGGCATTTCTGGGCTGCTGACAGCGCTCCGGGTCCTCTGCTGAGATTTCAGTGTGTCCTCTGAGAGTAACTGGGAGGGAAAGTGTGTGACACCCATTCTACAGATGGGAAACTGAAGCACAGAGATGTCAATCGCTTGCTTCTGTTTACAAAGCTGGTAGTCCACAGGGGGACCAGGGTGAGACCCCTCAGGAGAGGCATTTAAGAGAGAGCCCCGAAACACAGTAATCCAGATCAATGACATTTATTTTTTCTTGTTTTTTCAGTTTAAAACTGTTACTGTTACATTAATTTCAGGTGTACCCGATAAATGGTATTTTAAAATAAGATTTTTTTTAAAATTAAAATGAACACAACACGCTTAGCAACAAGCACGTTTCCACAACTCACTTTCCTCATCTGTAGAATGGGGTAGGAATCCTACCCACACAGAGCAGTTGTGAGGAAGAAAAAAGAAAAGTCAGGTGAAGACAGAAGACATTTAGTAATCAGAGCTGCTCCAGTATTTGTTAATATCATTAGGGGTTGGCTAATCATCGTGAAGTCATCTGCCCTAATTATTATACCAGAAATAGTAAGAGTAATGACAGCTAATGTTTATAGAGTGCTGACCATGTGCTAGGCACTGGACTTTCACCCTTTCAGGCCCTTTACCCCTCTCTCCCAGGTTAAGTACTGTGCTATACTCGTTTGATTGTTAAATTAGTCCGACCATGATGTTGTAGGCACTGGCTGACCACGGGGAGGGGGGAGGGGGGATTGTTTCACCGCCGATAACATTTTGAGATTTAGGATGCATTTTATAGTGAAGTTGTCTTAACAGAACTTAATGTCTGCCCACCCTCAGGGCTCAGAGCAGCCCTGGTTCCCTCTGTGGAGCCCCCTGTGACCAGCACGGTCTGCTGCAATCCCTTCCACTCGTGGGTGATCGGTCCCACTTACCGTGGTAACTATACCTCAACTGGCCAGGACAGGGGTGTGGTCTCGTCATTCCTCCTGCGTTTTCCTCCACTTCCCTTTTGTCTGGGGATGCCCTGTTTTGCTCCAATAGCAGCCTGGGGTGGACACTCTGTCTCACATTACTTTGTCTTCCTCACACCCTCGGTGGATGAGTAAATGAATAAGTGGTATACCAGAGAATATTCCATGACTTACTACATCTGTCCACATGTAGCTAAAAGTAAACGTTTGATTTCCATTCTCAATGGCCCAAGAGGGGAGTTGGTGGTTCTGTTCTGTTTTATCGGTGGTTTCATGTCCCTCTGCCAGAAAAAAAAAAAAAAAAACCACTACCACCCTCTATAATCCTAGGGTGCTTGCCTGGGTAATAGCACATTTGAGTGTTTGTCTTTCTAATCTCTATTTCACGGAAGATCTTAGAACCTATGCAGGGGAGGACCGCAGGGAAGATGCCAGAGAATTCAGTTCGTATCTCCTTGGCCCAGTGATATGATGTGAAAATAGCTCCTTGAGTTTTGGAGATGTCAGCATGCTGAGTGCATGATAGGTAATGAAAGCGGATTGTTCCCACACATTATTTTTATGGGCTCATTGGCTCAAGTTGTGGAATAATAGAAATAAATCCTGTTTGAAACTATAGCCTCACACTTCCAGGTAGACTTAGCACCCTGAGAACAGCCAGTGCAAGCTGCAGCCTGGCCGGGGGTGAGCATTGACTTTTACAGCTCCCTGGGTAGCAGAAATCTGTAGGGGGTGAAGAGAAGTAGCCTGTGTGCCCCCATTTCCCACTCTCCTATCTGTGACAGACATCACTAATCCATCATAGCAATCGCTCCCACTTTGCCCAGTTCAGTCTCACTATTCTCAATACAGTGTTACAGGCAGTCATTCCCAATCAGATGGAGTTGGAATGAGGAACAAAACTTTTTTGCTGACCATGGTCTTTCTGTAGGCAGGTTCATGTTGAATTTAGTATTATTTGGCAGCTAAAGTGAGACTGACTTTTAACGATGAAAAGTACCATCTATCTATTATGTATTTGACTTTAGGAATGTTACTTAATGTTTTTCAGCCTTGGTTTACTCCTCTCTGAAGTGGGAAAATGATGGTAAATCCTGCAGGGCTATTGGAGTGACTTATAAGATTATGCACTTAAAGTGCCTAGCAGAGTGCTGGGGCATTCAGTGAATTGTGGCTTCTGCTATGACTGGCTTTGAAACCTGAAGAGCTTGAGATCCCATTTGGTCCATGAGTCTGTATCTGGACCGAATCCTGTTTAAACCTTTCCCTTTTTGGCTCCGATGACGAGAAACTTCATCCGCTTCCCTCCTCAGCCTCCTTGTAAGTTTTACAAATGCCCATGTGATAATACGAATTGGCAGATTCTCTCATAATGGCTTTCCTTCAGGAGGGCATGAGTGTTGGGGTTGATGCAGAGATTTGAATTTAATGTGGTGACACCAATCATTTGGATAAAGTTGAAAAATCTACTCCAGTAACTGCACTACGATGGCTCGTTATTGTCACCATGTTAATGGCCTTGGAATTGGTCACCTGCTTCTACCGGACCACAGTGCATTCTTCACACAGTCCCAGTGTGTTTTAAAATGCAAATATAACAGTGCAAGTCTCCTCCTTAGAGATTTTCAAAGGCCACTCTACCAGTCAGCATTCTGGTAAGCAGAGGTGTTCACTAGAGGGTTTATACAAAAGTGTGGGCAGGAGTAAGGGAAACCAACAAGGAATGAGCCAGCAACAGTGGGAGCCATCACCACCTCGAGTTTGAAGGGTCAACGTGAGGGAGTGCCTGTAATTCAGGAATTCTCAATAAAGTGATAAGACTCCCAAGGGGGAAAGATTGGTTGGGAGGTTGAGAAAAAAAAGTTTTCCTTTTTATGTCTAGAGCACATGTATATGTGGAGCGCATAAACGCCTACATACAATACATAAACACATTTTGCTGCGGAGTGATTAGGAAAACAAAACGCTTTAAAAAGTTCCCTGGGAGGTGATAATGACAAGAAGATTGAGAAACGCTGCTGTGGCTAAAGGATTCGTGCGTGACATCTAGCAAAATCTATGACCTCGCTCCTTGCCTGTCCTCTGATGGTCTGCACGCGCTGCCTATGGGCGGAACCCAGCTGGAAGCCAGAGCCTAAGGGGGAGCTTGTTGATATAGGCCATCAGGTGGGCCTCCTGGGGCCCAGAGCAGGGTGAGGAGGTTAAAGAGTGGATTTGGAGGGGCAAACCGAGATCAGCCAATGGTACTACCAAGAGCTGTTAGCACAAAGAGCCAAAGATGTATTTTGGCTCATAAAGGTCCAGACATCTGGTCTCCCACCCTGCTCTCCCCTCATGCCCCTTCCACTTGACTCTACCTTCTCTTCCTTTTAGTGCCCCAGCTAGCTCCTGACCCAGGGCCTTTGCCCTTGAACACGTTGTTCCTTTGATATGGTACCCATTTTCTTCTCTGTTTCTTATCCTTCCTCTCTCAGCTTTAATCCCACTTTCTCAGGAAGCCCTCTTTGGCCCCCTGGCAGAAATCCATTTTCTCCATTATAATTTCTCCAAGAAGCACCCAGGGCTGCTTCTTTATAGCACTAATTATAATTGTAATTTAAATACTTATTTGTGTAATCATTTGCTTCACTTCTGTCTCTCTCACCAGACACAATGCTTTATGAGGTGAGAACTTAGCACATAGTGAAGGCTCAATAAATGTTTGATGAATGGATAGATACGTGCCAGCAAGAAATAAGTGTACCAAAGGCACAGAAGCTTCCTGAAGCCACCGTCTGTGTTAGAGCATAGCTTTACCATTTATTAGTTGTGTGATCATAAGCAAGTTGCCTAACCTCTCTTTGTCCCAAACTCCGCTCGTCTATGAAATGAGGATAATAATAGTAGCTATTTCATCAGGATGAGGAGAGAACAAATAAGTTAGTACATGTAAAGTGCTTGTGGTAATTGCTCAATAAATGATATCACCATCATCATCATCATCATCATCATCATCAAACCTTCATTGTGTAATTCTATTGTTGACTGTCTATTTGGCCGTGACATTTGTGCTAGTCAGAGCAGGGAAAGGGGTATGTTACTCAAATAGTACTGACTCTTACCATATCATTTTTAGAACTAAGAACCCAATTCTCTTAGACACCAGGTCCTAAAAACAATTTTGTTTTTCGTTTGTCATGCAGTTAACCTCTGGGGAAGAGTTATTTGACAACAAACCGGATTTACCCTGTAAAAAGCAAAGATTCGTGTTTTTGCTATTGAGGTGGTATGTGAAGGCTTGTGTTGCTTTGCAAAGTCCTTGCTTTGTTGATTCTTTCCCAAGATTTTGCTCCTGATTCAACAGGGACAAATTAGGGACAAAGGAAGAGAGAGAGAGAACAGTAAGTGGCATCAGGATAGCTGTGTTCCCAGGGGCATGGTCTTGGGATAGTCAGAGTTGTTTCCTGGGAGGTGTCACTGGGAGATGCGGAAAGACCAGCTGAGGAGCTGCTAATCACACTGAGGGTGGGGACCTCGGATAAAGGACCAGGAGAAGCCAGCGAGGCAACAGGCGTGATATCTCGGGACAGGAGCACTGCCAGCACCGGTGAGACCCAACTGAGAAGTTCTTCTGGATGGTGCATCTCCTGTGTGGGAACAATTTGATGAGGTCCGACCTATAACACTGGCTTTTGCATGCAACATTTTAAAGGTTTCTTTCTGATGCAGGCACAGGCTGCATCAGAGTCTCACGGTGGTCAGAACCTTCCCACTCTGTCCTTTAATAGTGGAAGAAAGCGGGGTCTAAAGAGGTCAAGTGACTGACCTCAAGCCATGCGGCTATGACAGAATCGGTGTGTGATTTTTCATCTCCCTGACTCCAGGCAGGTATCATTGCCTCCCTTGACTTTCCTTTCAATCCAGCTCGTACCTCCTTTTGTTGCCCTCTTTAGGCTGTAAAAGTTAAAATTAATTCCCATAAAGTCCCCTAAGCAAACCAACTCCATTCCTTGACCTACACCACCTGAATGGGCATTATGGCAGTCACACACACACACACACACACACTCTACCTGCTATCCCAGCTCGTTTTTTTTCTGGAACCTGAGCAAAGTCAGCACCATGTGTCCTTGATTTTTCCGAGTGAACCGTGCATTTGACACGGGTGGGGGCATGCATGGCGGAGCCATCACTGTCACAGAGGAAAGAATTTATGTTTGCATCTGTGTCTCACCTCTTTTCACATCTGGTCCTGGTGGGCCTTTGGGAATTTGTTGGGGAAGGGAAAGGAGAACAGCGAAGAGGGCTCTCCGTACTGCAGGAGCCGGGGCTGAATAAAGATGAGATCGCCAGTCTCCCACCTCAAGAAAAGCAGTGGCTTGATGTCCTTGGTCTGAATGGTTCTCTTGTCAGATATTAAGGGCCTTAGAAGCATCTCATAAGGTTGGTTTCATGGTTCACAGAGCCAGGATTTTTTCCCCAATGAAGGTAACCAAGGAAAAAGAGTATATCACATCTTCAGGGATGTGTCTCCCTTATCAACCAGGGGTAGATTTATTGCTCACGATTTCATCCAGACCATTGGGGAATAGTGCAGTTTCTATATCATCTTTGAGGTAAGGTCTCATTTTTTTTTTAGCTCATGTTGATAACGTAGGTCCTTCTTTCTCCTGTGACACTGGTCCAGGACTCAGGAATGAGCAGTGAAGACCTTCTAGATTTTATAAAGGCCCATTTAACCTCTCCCCAGCCTTTATTCTCATAGTCAAAAGGTCTGCGCCCTTTCATCAGACTTCATACGATAGTTTCTCGATCCCATGGCTTATCATACTTGCCTCCCACGTGGACCCCACCTCTTTGGATGCCAAGGACAGAGCCATATGCAATATGGCTAGATATACTATGGGCCAGGCTGAAGGAAAGGGGAAGGTCTTCTCTTTGGCCTGTTTTGACCCTTAGGGAAATGCCACACAATTGGAAAACGTTGTTCCTGTTGATAGGGTACGTTGCTTCTCTTTGCCATAGAGCGTAGTAGCCTGATGACATCAAGAAGTGCATTATCTACAAGGATGATTTCCTAAACGCAGATGGGTTCAGAAGACATCACCTTCCAAATAGTATCTCTTCCACACTGATGTCCTGCTCACCTTCCCAGCACTGTAGGGCCATGCTCTGGTAACCACACGACCTCCTCTGAAAAGTACACTTGCTCAGCATTGTTGACTTAGCTCAGGGCACAAGAGTTTGGTGTGGAGGGCACCCCACGGGCTGGGTGAAAGACAGGTATGCTGGCAGGTACCGTCCTTTCTACAAGGGAATGACTCACAGTGGCAACTCACAACAATGCATTCCAAGCTTTTTTGTCTGCAATGCATGAAAAAAATATATTCCGCATTGCAAATCCGTATATATACACAGGCACATACACACGTATACACACATCTAAAACCAAAATTTCACAAAGTAATACTTTAGTATACTAAGTGTGATAACAGGTAAAAATAAACAAAATATGGCTGAAACACCATTCCCAAACAATTATTTTTTTAAGATGCTAGGTGTATAATACTAAACTGATTTGTGACACAAACTGCTGAGCTGAGGTTAGCAGATTGAAACACAGTAGGGTGTAGCACTTCTACGCGAAGGACCCAGAATTTCTCTTTCCGTTTTTTACTTTTTTTTTTTATTTCTTTTCCTCTCTTCCTCCTTCCCTCCCTTTCTTTCTTCTTAGCTTTATTTCCTTTTTGAGAAATGCTTTTGTAAAGAGATCATAGTTACAAAGTTAGCAATGTGCCAATCTGATCGTCACTGAAAGATCTGAAATTCACTCCATTTCCCAGTCTCTGACTCATATCCTGGGTCAAAGACTGTAAGCATCCTCAGATTTACTGGTTGTTGCCAAATTATGCCCCAGAAAGGTTACACCAATTTACCTCCCCAGCAGTAGTGTATGTGGGCTCCCAAGTCCTCACATGCGTGGTAACACCAGTATTGTGAAACTGTAAACATTTTTGCTAATCTGGTACAAAATTGGTCAAAAGATCATTTCCATAACTATTAATGAAATTGACCATTTCTCTGACAAATGTCAACCAATCAGGTTTGCTTGTATATGAAATGACTATTCATACTTTTGGTCTATTTTTCTATTAGGTGGTATTTTATTATTATTTTGTAGCATTTTTGTATATCTGATGCACCATCCATCTGTATACTAAACATTTGCTAGTTATATACATAGCAAATATTTTTTCTCTGTATGAGAAGGTATAGGAATTGCAAATAATTTTTCCCCAAACCACACAGTTAAAAAGTCCCTCCTTGTCTCTCTGATTTGCCAGATCATTTCTATCACTTTACCAAGTTTTTATCTATGCCCATGTCTCAAAGACACATACTCTCTTTTGTTGTCCTATTTGGTTGTCTTGGAACCACTATCATACTGTTTTAATGGCTTTACAATGTCTATAATGGGTTTGATATCTAGAAGGGCAAATGTTCAATCTTGTTCTTCAAATTTACTTGGCAACTCTTGGCTCTTAATTCCTCTATCTGAGTTTTAGCGTATTTATTTAAACTCCAACAAACAAACAAACAAACAAACAAGCTCCATAAAAATTTTTGTTGGTGTGCGAATGGAATTATGTTCAGTTTAGTGACTAATTTGAGTAGAACTGCCATCTTTTGAAACTTCTCAGATTGTTTAACAAGGTCTACATCTCTATTCAGATGAACTTTTATTTTCTTAATGTTTTCTAATTTTTCTTCATTAGTTTTATTGAAAATATCTTGTTAGATTTATTCCTAAATAACTTAAAGTTTTATTAACATTATATTTTCCATAAATTTTCTAACGGATTATTTTCGGTGTATAAAAATGTTATTGATTTTTTTTTTTATGTCAATCTAGAAATCTTAATGAGCTCTTTTCCTGCTTCAAAACTTTGCTTGGATTTTCTTCTCTTTTTAAAAAAATATTTAATATTTTTTAAATTAATTTTTGAGAGAGAGAGAGAGAGAGAGAGAGCAAGAGTGGGGGAGGGACAGAGAGAGAAGGTGACACAGAATCCGAAGCAAGCTCCAGGCTCTGAACTGTCAGCACAGAGCCCCATGCGGGGCTCAAACTCGGGAACCACGAGATCATGACCTGAGCCAAAGTCCGACGCTTAACCGACTGAGCCACTCGGATGCCCCTGCTTGGATTTTCTTAACTAGATAGCTGCATTATAAATAGAAGGATTTTACGGTGTTTGCTTATTACCAATAAAGCTGTTATGATGACTCACGTGTAAGTATTTATGTGGACAAGAGCTTTTGTCTTTCCCAAGTAAAGAGTGGAATTACGGGTCATACGGTAAGTATGTTTAACTTTTTAAGAAACTGCTGATCTGGTTTGCAAATGGTTGTATGATTTCCCATCCGTTCCCCCTAGCAGTGTCAGAATATTCAGGTTGCTCAACACCCTTAAACACTCACTACGGTCAGCCTTTTTAATTTTAGACATTCTGGTCAGTGTGTAGACGTATTTGATTGTAGTTTTAATTTGCATTTCCCTAATGTCCTATGAGGTTGTGGACCTTTCTGTGTGCTTACTGGTCATCTGGTCATTTTATTTGGCCTAGTGTCTATTCCCATCTTTTGCCCAGGTTTCAAAATTGGACTGCCTGTCTTCTTACAATTCACTCGTGAAGTTCTTTATATATTCAAGATAAAAGTCCTTTGTTAGGTAGATGTTTAGGCAACTATTTTATCCCAGTGTGTGGCTTGCCTTTCATTTCCGTAACAGCTTTTTAAAACTTTATTTAAGTTTTAGTTAGACCTTAACAGTGTCTTTTGAAGAGAAGAAATTTCTAATTTGATGAAATACTGTGTGTTGATTTTGTTCTTTTATAATTCATATTTTAATGTTAACAAGTTTTTTGCCAAACCCAAGGTTATTAGGATTTTCTCCTGCTTTCTAAGTTTTATTCTTATCATTTTAGCTCTTACATTTAGGCTTATTCATTTTGAGTTACTTTTGGCATTAGGTAAGAGTTGAAGTTTTTGTTTTGCTTTATTTCCATGTGTTTATCCAAATGTTCCAGCACCATTTGCTGAAAAGATTTTCCTCTTCCCCATTAGATTTCCTTGGCACTTTTGCTGACAATCAGTTCCATAAATGTGAGACCTGCTTTTGAACTCTCAATTCTGTGATCTACAAGCCTATCTTTTTGAAAAAACCACATTATCTTGATTACTGTAGCTTTTTAAAAAAAAATTTAATGTTTATTTATTTTTGAGAGAGAGAGAGAGAGAGAGACAGAGTGTGAGCCAGGGAGGGTCAGAGAGAGAGGGAGACACAGAATCCAAAGCAGGCTCCAGGCTCTGAACTGTCAGCACAGAGCCCAACGCAGGGCTCGAAATCACAAACTGTGAGATCATGACCTGAGCCGAAGTCAGTTGCCCAACTGACTGAGCCACCCAGGTGCCCCTACTATAGTTTTATAATAAATCCTGAGACCATTAGTTAAGTCTTCCAACTTTTCTCTTTTTAAATATTATTTTGGTTATTTTAGGTCATTGCATTTCTATATAAATTTTAGAACCAGCTTGCCTATTTCTGTAAAGAATAAGCTTGCAGAATTTTTATTGGGATTGTATTTAATACCTACAGCATAGCAGCCCTCGCTGTAATAGCCCTAAACTGGAAACAACCGAAATTAACCTATCAAAAGGTTAATGAATAAACAAATTATGATATATTCGTATGATGAAATACTACCTAACAATAAAAAGAAATGAACTTAAAAAATTTTTTTTTAATATGAAATTTATTGTCAAATTGGTTTCCATACAACACCCAGTGCTCATCCCAGCAGGTGCCCTCCTCAATGCCCATCACCCACCCTCCCCTCCCTCCCACCCCCGCATCAATCCTCAGTTTGTTCTCAGTTTTTAAGAGTCTTTTTGGCTCCCTCCCTCTCTAACCTTTCTTTCTTTTTTTTTTTTTTCCTTCCCCTCCCCCATGGTCTTCTGGTAAGTTTCTCAGGATCCACATAAGAGTGAAAACATATGGTATCTGTCTTTCTCTGTATGACTTATTTCACTTAGCATCACACTCTCCAGTTCCATGCACGTTGCTACAAAAGGCCAGATTTCATTCTTTCTCATTGCCACGTAGTACTCCATTGTGTATATAAACCACAATTTCTTTATCCATTCATCAGTTGGTGGAATATTTAGGCTCTTTCCATAAGTTGGTTATTGTTGAGAGTGCTACTATAAACATTGGGGTGCAAGTGCCCCTATGCATCAGTACTCCTATATCCCTTGGGTAAATTCCTAGCAGTGTTGTTGCTGGGTCATAGGGTAGATCTATTTTTAATTTTTTGAGGAACCTCCACACTGTTTTCCAGAGCGGCTGCCCCAGTTTGCATTCCCACCAACAGTGCAAGAGGGTTCCCGTCTCTCCACATCCTCGCCAGCATCTATAGTCTCCTGTTTTGTTCATTTTGGCCACTCTGACTGGCATGAGGTGGTATCTGAGTGTGGTTTTGATTTGTATTTCCCTGATGAGGAGCGACATTGGGCATCTTTTCATGGGCCTGTTGGCCATTTGGATATCTTCTTTAGAGAAGTGTCTATTCATGTTTTCTGCCCATTTCTTCACTGGATTATTTGTTTTTCCAGTGTGGAGTTTGATGAGCTCTTTCTAGATTTTGGATACTACCCCTTTGTCCGATATGTCATTTGCAAATATCTTTTCCCAGTCCATCGGTTGCCTTTTAGTTTTGCTGATTGTTTCGTTTGTAGTGCAGAAGCTTTTTATCTTCATGAGGTCTGAATAGTTCATTTTTGCTTTTAATTCCCTTGCCTTTGGGGATGTGTCAAGTAAGAAATAAACTTTTTCTTTAAGTTTATTTATTTTGAGAGAGCGGGGCGGGGGGCGGGGAGGAGGGGCAGAGGGGGAGAGAGAATCCAAAGCAGGCTCCACGCTGTCACCACAGAGCTTCATAAGGGGCTGGATCCCATGAACCGTGAAATCATGACTCGTGTTGAAATCAACAGTCAGACGTTTAACTCACTGAGCCACCCTGAAAAAGAAATGAACTTTTGACAACGCAAAAACATGGATGAATCTCAAAATCATTAAGCTGAATGAAAGACTCTAGACCAAAACACAGTATGCTGTATGATTCCATTTATATACAATTCTAGAAACTACAACCAAATCTGTAGTGGCAGAAAGCAGACCGGTTTTTCCATGGCACTGGGGGTTGGGGCTGAGAAGGAAAAAGGAAGGGATTGCAGAGGGATATGAGGGCATTTGGGGGTGCTCTGGATTTTTCCATTGTTTTTATTGTAGCGAGGGCTTCATGAGTGCCTGCATATGTCAGAACTTAGCAAATAGTATACTTTACGTGTGGTTTATATGTCATTTATACTTAATAAATCTGTAAAAAAAATCTTATAACAACCTTTTAAAAAATCTTTTGCTTCTTGACAACACTGTGTAATATAGGGGTGAGGGTGGGCATCCTTGTGTTGATCCTATCACGTAATGAAGTGCTCTTGTTTCTAGGGATTGCCCTTTCTCTTTTTTCTTTCTCCTCTCCTCCCCTGTCTCTTTGTCCTTCCCTTTCTTTTTCCTCCTTTTGTCCCTCCTTCTCTTCTTCCTTCCCTCCTTCTATCCCTCCCTCCCTTCCTTCCTTCTTTCTTCCTTCTTTCCTTCCTTCCTTCCTTCCTTCCTTCCTTCCTTCCTTCCTCTTTTTTTTCCCCTCCAGGTTTTATACAATCTATCAAGTTAAAGATTTTTCTACATCCTTAATAGTTTTTTTTTTCCTAATCAAGTGTGAAAGTTGAAGTTTCCAACTGTTGATTATTTACATTTGAAGAATATGTTTTTATTCTTGTTGGTGTAAAGGAGTATATGCATATATATGAATACATAGGTGCATATATATATATATGTGTATATATATATGTATGTATATAAATATATAAATATCTTGCAATTTTTAGATAAAACTTATTTATTTAGTCCTGAAACAGTTTTGTTCTTAAAATGATAGATTTGTTATGCTACAATTTCATTTAGGATTTTTTTTTTTAATGAATGTTCCAAAGTGAGATTGGCCAATAATATTTCCTCTTCGTTTTTCCAGTTTTGATTTCAGGTTTGGACTCATAAAATGTGTTCAGATACTTCCCTCCTTTTTATGTTCTTTGAAACAATTTATACAATATACAGCTTATCTGTTCTTTGAAGGTTTATAACCTCATTTACAAATCATCCATTGTTTTTTTAGGACTAAGGCATATATATGCATATTTACAGATTCAGTTACTTTAATGATTATGAACCATCTAGGCTTTCTATTTCTTCCTTCATTAATTTTTTACATGTTTATTAATTTGAGAGAGAGAAGTGCAAGTGGGGTAGAGGCAGAGAGAGAGAGAGAGAGAGAGAGAGAGAGAGAGACAAAGATCCAAAGTGGAGTCCGCACTGACAGCAGAACCCAATGTGGGGCTCAAACTCAAGAACCATGAAATCATGACCTGAGTCCAAGTCGGATGTTCAACCAACTAAACCACCCAGGCACCCCTCCTTCATTCGTTTTTTAAAATAACTTTCATCTTTAGAGCTGTCTTAGGTTCACAGCAAAATTAAGTGGAAAGCACAGAGATTTCCAATGTCCCCTGCCCTCACACACCCATAACCTCCTTCATTATCAACATCTGCCACCAGAGCAGTAGATTGGTTATAATTGGGAAACCTACATTGCCACATCATAGTCATTACAGTTCATTCTTGGTAATGTACATTCTATGGGCTTGGACAAACGTATACCACCAGGTATCCATCGCTGTGGTATCACACAGAGTATTTTCACTTTCCTAAAATTCCTCTGTGCTCTATCTATTTGTATCTCTCTGGCTTAACCTCTGGCAACCACCAGTCTTTTTACTGTCGCCATAGCTCTGCCTTTTCCAGAATGTCTGTAGTTGGAATCATGTAGTATATAGCTGGAAGACCGGCTCCTGTCACACAGTTACATGAATTTAACATTCCTCCATGTCTTTGCATGGCTGGATAGGTCATTTTTTTTCAGTGCTGAATAATATTCCATTGTATAGATGTACCACAGTGTTTATCACTCTTAGGCAATTTTTGTGGTTTATGTTTTCTGGAAACTTGACCATTCTAATACGTTTGAATTTATTCTTTTAAAGATACTCATCCTATATATTTGTCTATATGTATTCATTATATATGTATACAGAGAAAGAAAGAAAACCTTTATTTTATCTGTAGTTTTGTCTTATTTGTAACTCTTAATACCATTTTCTTGTGTTTTCGACTACTTACTCCACTAGGCTTGTTGAAGTTTGTCTCATTTATTTTATTTTTTTAATGTTTATTTATTTTTGAGAGACAGAGAGAGAGCGATAATGCAAGCAGGGGAGGGCAGCGAGAGAGAGTGAGAGAGAATGCAAGCAGGGGAGGGCAGAGAGAGAGAGAGAGAGAATGCAAGCAGGGGAGGGCAGAGAGAGAGAGAGAGAGAGAAAGAGAGAGAAAGACCAAGGATCTTATCACAGAGCCCGATGTGAGGCTCAAACTCACAGAGCTGTGAGATTATGATCTGAGCCAAAGTTGGACACCGAACTGACTGAGCCACCCAGGCACCCCTAGTTTGTCTCGTTTAAAAGAACCAGATTTTGGTTTTGTTGATTTGTCTAATGTATTAAGGTGTTTTCTGGTCCATTAGTTTCTTCTTATAATCACAATTTATTCCCTCAATCTACTTTATGTTTTTATTGCTTTTCTAATTTCCTGAACTGAAAACATAATTTTTTAATAAATACATTTATTGGTTTTTTTTTTAAGTTTTTATGTATTTATTTTGGTGGGGGAAGAGCAGAGAGAGAGAGAGGGAGAGAGAGAGACAATCTCAAGTAGACTCCTTGCTGTCAGCACAGAACCTGATGCGGGGCTCAAACCCACAGAACCGTGAGATCATGACCTGAGCCAAAATCAAGAGTCAAATGCTTAACTGACCTAATCACCCAGGCACCCTTCAATAAATACATTTAAAGCTATACATTTCCCTCTACCCACAGCTTTAGCTTCATTTTACAAACTAAAATCTCTTTATCTTCTTGTGCTAAGCCCAGGCTGAGTCTTTAGAACTATTTTGCATTTCAGTTTACTCTCTACATCCAATATAGACTTTAAAAAGTAACATGTTCTTTCTCTGCCCCTTTTGTATGCCTTAATTTTTTTTTCTGTTTTTGGTTTTTAGCCACTTGACTATGCTGAGTCTACGTGTGGTTTTCTTTGTGTTTACACTGCTTAGGGCTTCTGATTCTGATTCTGTGGGTTGGTTTCCATCATCAGTTCTGCAAAAATTTTCTCTAGAATAATGCCTACTTATCCTTTGTCTCTCTCTTGTCCTTTTGGGATTCCAGTTACATGTACCTGAATTCTCTACATTACTTCTCCCATGTTTCATGCTCTGCTATAGTTTTTCATACATTTTTTTTTCTCTTTAAACGTCAGTTTATATGTTTGCTATTCACTTATCTTGAAGTTCCTATCTGCAGTTCTTAATTTTGGATATCGTATTTTGTGGTTCTACAATGCTCATTGGATTGCCTTTTATAATTCATATATCTATTAATTCTTTATTGTATGCCAGACATTTTATGAAAAGGAATTGTAGAGGCTATGGATAATGTGTTCCACCAGCCTGAAACTCTGGGCAGATCAGGACGGAGCTGACCACCTCAATCTAATCAAAACTTGACTTTGATTGGGACTGGGCTGCTGTTTTAGTAAGATTCATTTCATTTACCTCTGTTTCCTTTCCATTTCTTGGACATATCTCCTGAGCTTTTGACTGATAAGCTTCTAGGTCTCTATCTCCTTAACCTTTTTTTTTAAGTTTATTTATTTATTTTGAGAAAGAGGGGGAAGAGAGGGGTAGAGAGAGAATCGCAGGCAGGCTCCCCACTGCCAGCACAGAGCCCCACACAGGGCGCAAACTCATGAGCCTGTGAGATCGTGACCTGAGCCGAAACCAAGAGTTGGACAGGTAACTGACCGAGCCACCCTGGCATCTCCCCATCTCCTTAGTCTTAAAATACTAGAGAAAATTCGGGCTCATCCTTCAGGAGTTTGTAGTTTTGTCCCTCCCAAATTTGTTAAGCGTCTTGTGGAGAACAGGCATGCATGTGTGAGGTGGGCCACACTCTTCCAGCAGGACAGTTTCTCCTAAATATTATGAGACCAGTGGACATTTCCCATCTTGTCAAAGTTCCATAGTCTTTCAAATAGCCCTAAATTTTGAAAATGAACCATGGGGAAAGTCAGGTGTGCATGAATGGCTCCTGAGGTTTCCAAACGGTTATGCAAGCACTACTAAACCTCTACAAGTTTTGCTCATTTCTCTTCTTTCTAACAAATCCCTTGCATTTGCTAGGTCTCATACTCAGCCAAAACCAAAATTAACAGATGGTGCCCGGGGGGGGGGGGGGGGGGGGGCGTGGCGGGGAACAACACCAATAACTGTCTACTCACACTGGAAGAACTCTTTCTACTCCGAAAATGTAGTTCATTTAATTCTTTGTTTCTACAACTCTGTCTTTAAAGACATGATTTTTTTTTTGCAATGTATCTGGATTTTTAAGGTGTTGCAGTGAAATCGGTGGCCTACCATCAGCTAGTTTTACATTCCCCCCCTAACTGATCGCATTATAAAGTCATTTTAAGATTTCTCTCTTATTTTCATTTTATTTGGGGTAAGAAATTTTTTTTTACTTGCCATTTTAATCATATTTTTTCACGTCTTTGGGATTTTGATTTGTAGGTTCATCCTGAATGTAATTTTGTTTTCTTTTTTGCTTCCTTTCTCTTTGTACTTATCACTTAGGGTTTAGTGGTTTTGTAGTTACCTCCTTTTCTCCTTCTGGGAGCCTCCAGACCAGAGCTGTGTTTTGTATTGGCAGTTTGTGGTTCCTACTCCCATGGAGCCAGCAGGAGGCTTCTTTTAAGTCATGATTGCAAACTTCCTCTACCTAGGACAATGTGGACAACGTCTTCAGCTTTCCGTTATGGGCAGGGATGAGCTCCCTCAGTTTCTGGTTCCAATCAGTGAGTTTAGCTCTGCTCTCCTGCTTCATGCATATGTGTGTGTGGTATGGGAGAGCGTGGTGTTTTCAGCCTGTGAGCCTGTGAGAATATGAATTGCTTCTACCTTTATCTTCTTCTAGACCTGGGCTCCAGCAGGTGTCCTGCTGTACGCCTGCTTATCTGTTGATATTTCTGCTCTTTTGTCTTTCTATGGAGATGCCCATCATGTTTTTGACCATGACTGTCTTTTTAATTCCAGTTTTTATATTTTAGCCACCTTAGCTATGCATTTGAGTTGAGAGGAGACGACTGTGTTCACAAATAACATTGCAATGCAATTTCCTCCAAGAGTTGAATTTGAGATTTTTTTTTTTTTTAGCCATTGTTTTTTGGCCTTAAATAACTAGTGCATATAATCTTCTTTGGGATATAGTAGGCCAACATCTCCCACTATCTCCTTTGTGTACTCAAGAACCTCAGTGTTATAGAAGCAGGTTTGGATCGGTAACTTTTTCAGAATGTAGCATTGAATTCCACAAAAAATCGGTCATTAATAAATCTCTCCCCAGATTTCCCAAACAAAGGAAATGAGATTTAAATGAAGCCTCTATATGACCTCAACTCATAGTGATGTATATCTAATACATATTACATACCAAGTATTGGGACACATCTCTCACCATTGTCATCAACAAATAAAAAGCCAGAGATTTCAAGCAAGCTTATTTTCCTTTTATCTTTGGTCAATTGTTAAAAATTTTAGAGATATCTTTAATTTTTACCTTTGCCTTTGGATCACTCCTCTTTCATTGGGCAAGCATTTACTGGGCATAACATTGTGATTAGGATATGTGTCGAGAGCACATCGGCAGACAGATCTTGGGCAACATCCATTCAGGAACTTCTCATGTTGCTTTCCTAAAAATATCTCCCCAACGTTCTTGACTAATGTGAAATGCTCATCATCACTCTCCTTTGAGGGGCAAAAAACTTTTGTTATAGTCAAATATCTTTTAAAAATTTTCTTTTTGAAGAGTCCCATTGCCATAATATATATTGGAAGAGATTAATTCAAACCTGATTTGAACAGGATACAAGCAAGTGCCAGAGAGAACTGTCTAGAACAAGATATTTATGAGGTTCATGGAAATGCCCCCCTGGATTGCCAGGAGATGGTGGGAAGGCACCATTCAATTGTCACCAACAGGAGAAAAAACAGCTAGGTTGAGGAAGATGGTTCTAAAATGAAAAGTTGGGGGGCGCCTGTGTGGCTCAGTCGGTTAAGCCTCTGACTTCAGCTCAGGTCATGATCTCACAGTCTGTGAGTTTGAGCCCCCACGTCGGGCTCTGTGCTGACAGCTCGGAGCCTGGAGCCTGCTTTGGATTCCGTGTCTCCCTCTTTCTCTGCCCCACCCCTGCTCCTGTTCTGTCTCAAAAATAAATAAAAACATTAAAAAAAATTAAAATGAAAAGTTGGGAGGCAGTTTTACAGAGGAATATTTCTGACCTGGAGCATCTGAAAAGCACCTTGTTTGTACAGACATGCGTATGGAGATGCCCATAGCATTGGGAAAGTCAGAGAGAACCTACTCAAAGGGTGAGCAGAGTGTGTTTGTACATGTCTGCTGCCTCCATGCAGACACAGATGCCCAGGTTCCGGGAATCACAGGAGCAGGATGACTGGGAAGGACACCTCCTCCAGCTTCTATCCACTGCCTTGACTGAACCACAGTTGGTCGTGGCGAGAACATGGGACCCCAGGCATACGTTACAGATACTGGTTCTGGTGTAAAAGCAGGTATCTTCCAAAGTGTCTTAACAGACAGCAATGGGGATAACTCAACTGCTCCCAGATACAAATGATCTCACAGGAAGAGAATTTTAAAAAAAATTTTTTTTTCAACATTTTTATTTATTTTTGGGACAGAGAGAGACAGAGCATGAACGGGGGAGGGGCAGAGAGAGAGGGAGACACAGAATCGGAAACAGGCTCCAGGCTCCAAGCCATCAGCCCAGAGCCTGTCCCGGGGCTCGAACTCATGGACCGCGAGATCGTGACCTGGCTGAAGTCAAGACGCTTAACCGACTGCACCACCCAGGCGCCCCGAGAATTTTTTTAAAAGCTTAACAAGTTATAGTATATGTCTATACGATGGATTCATTTATGCACAATTTTCATTTGGTTATCAAATACGTATCGAGTGCTTCCTATGTGCTATGAAAAGGAAGCGCTAGGTCCTGGAAATACAGATGAACAAGATGTAGTCCCAGTTCTCAAGGGGCTCACAGCTCATTGGAGAAGACAGACAAGCACACAGGGAGGCACCAAGAAGAGTGGAAGGTGCACAGAATATCCCCCTCAGGAGAGGGGAGTGAATGGCTGGACCCAGGAACACTGAGGGACTGAACTCCCCCCCAGAACATGCTGCTTCTTACATGTTTTCCCTGAAGAAACGTGAAGAATAACAGCCTGTCTCTCACTTTATGAGAAGGATGTGGGAATATGAGAAGAATCTACATCACGTTGGTAAGCAGGATTTGGAAGCTTCTTTAAGTTTGGATCTTCTTTAGAAAACCAAAGCTCCCTTTGGGGCATCTGGGTGGCTCAGTCGGCTAAGCGTCCGAGTTGGGCACAGGTCATGATCTCACGGTCTGTGAGTTCAAGCCTTGCGTCGGGCTCTGTGCTGACAGCTCAGAGCCTGGAGCCTGTTTAGGATTCTGTGTTTCCTTCTCTCTCTGTCCCTCCCCCACTCGTTCTCTCTCTCTCTCTCTCTCTCTCTCTCTCTCTCTCTCAGAAATAAATAAACATTAAAAAAATTAAAAAAAAAAAAAGAAAACCAAAGCTCCCTGCCCCCACCCTCTTACCCCTCACCTCCCCACCAACAAGAAAGACAGTGGATGAGCAAGTATGAGGCATACAGAACCTGTAGGAACTTGCACTTGGCCATTGGTCACATTTATCCAGACATGCAATCCCTTGGTTCAGCCCTCTAGGAAGTCAGACTAGGCTGTTCTCACCAATTTTCAGGATCCAAAAGAGGGAAGTACTGAAAACGACCCTCCATTATCGTAAAAATTGTGGCGCCTATGGTGTCCCACAAATAAAAAACAAACTACTAGAGAAAAAAGCAAATACGAGCATTCTAAGTTTCTCATTTACGCGATGTGAAATTTTAGAGGATTTACAAATATCTGGAGGTTGGCCATAGTGTAGAATAACGATACCTGCCGCCACTTCTTGAGATATTACTATGTGCTGGGTACTGTGTTAAGTGCTTTATAGGCATAATCTCATTTTGTATTATTGTTTCCATTCAATGCATTAGGTCTAGAGGTCACAGCGTGGTGTCTCCTGGGAAGTGAAAGAGATTCACTGTGAGCAGAGTATGGTCTGGAAGGTGGGTAATGTTGAAGGATGAGGCTACAAGGTAGGGAGGGGACACATTCTGAACGACTAAGAAATGCGGATTTTTCTGACTCAAAACAAACCAAATGAGATTGCGGAATTAACCATAGCCAAATGTGCCCAGCCAGCTGGGAGTTTTGGCGTTGTGGTTTCTTTCTCACCCCTGAGGTTCCCAAATATCTTCTTGCTTGGGAAATCCCCTCCAATGGCAGGTCTGTGCCCATCTACTAACCAAGTCCTCCCTCTCCTCTCTGCAGACTGGCCCATCACCAGGTGGGAGACAGCTATACAGAGCTGCATCCCCACAGCACCGCCCCCCCCCCCCGCCCCAGGCAGGGGCTAGTGAGGGGAGGGCAGCCACCAGTGTTGGCCTCCCCCAGGCTCGCCCAGAAAATGGTTTTCTCTGGGCCTAATTAAGGATGGCCTGATGTCTACGCAGCTACACTTAAGTCTTTGTTGGCGTGCTATTGTTCCCACTGAGCGTGACAAGGCCTAAAAGCTCTATTCTGGTTGCCTCAGCCAAGTGCCAAAGGGGAAAGAAATAAAAAAAAAAAAATCACTACTTTCATTCACTAAACATGCCCATTTGCTTGTTTTTCTATTTTATTGCATTAGTCATTGCTATAAACCCTACGTGGTCTATTTTTTTCCCCCTTTTTATGATAGTGACATTCCAAAGCCAGGTAAGCACTCAAAGCACGAGACAGGCCTATAACACGTATCCAGAGACGTTGCTTACAAATCCAACAAACGTCCCCCTCCGTATGGATCCCCAGAGGCTCCCAGGCCTGGAAATCCTTTGTCACTTCGCCATTCAGAGACCCTCTGAAAGGAAACCATTATCATTTTGGTGCGTGGTATTGACCACATTCTTCCTTCTTTATTCCAAAAACTAGAGTTGCCTGATTTAGCAAATCAATGTGAGTTGCAGGTTAATAATAAATAATTGTTCAGTGTCAATAATGCCCTGAACAATTTTTGGAATAGCCTTATCCTGAAGTATTATTTCACCCGGCAACCTTACCACCAGCTCAACTCTGTAGACTCATATTGAGTGCTCTCTCGATGCTAAGCATTGTACTAGGTGCTGAGGAGTCATTCGTGAATCAGACACACGTTTCCCCCTGAAGGGGTTCAAAGTCCAAGGAGGTGGAGAGAAGTAAGCAACTAATGAAAATAAATCTGGATACTGACCAGACAACTCACACGTATCCACTCCACCCAAATGCACATGCACGAACACCAACCAAACGTAAATTGCATGTAAGTGTGAATTTGAACATACACGAAACTGCGAATCAATAAAATGTTAGCGCATGGAAAAGTATTCGGGACTACAAAACCACAATAACAACAACAACACACAGAATAATGCTTCAACCAATTAAGATTCAACCCTGGAATGCAAGAGGGAGTTCAAGATGCAAATATCTACCAATGTAACACATCACGTTATGAAGTCAAAAAATTGATAATCTCGACGTGTATCGAAAAGGAACTTGCCGAGTAAATATTTATTCCTGACAGACAAGTACTTAATATGACAAGATACAGAAATAACATTTATTCCTAATGACAAGCACAACAAAAGTCTTAAAAAAACAGGAATAAATACCTGTGTGGCAACCATACACATATGGTTGTGTGTGGAACTAAACATAATTTATCACATGTGCAGGTCCTACATGAAGGAAATTTTTTTTTTAAACTTAAGCAATTGTTTTTACTTTTATTCATTTTTGAGACAGAGAGAAACAGAGCATGAGTGGGGGAGGGGCAGAGAGAGAGGGAGACACAGAATCCGAAGCCGGCTCCAGGCTCCGAGCTGTCCGCACAGAGCCCGATGCGGGGCTCGAACTCACAGTCTGTGAGATCATGACCTGAGCCGAAGTTGGAAGCTTAACCGACTGAGCCACCCAGGCGCTCCTACATGAAGTAACTTTAAAACTAAGGATCGCGTGGGGCGCCTGGGTGGCTCAGTTGGCAAAGCGATCAACTCTTGATTTTCACTCAGGTCATGATCTCACAGTTGTGGGATCAAGCCCCGTGTTGGGCTCTGTGCTGATCATGGAACCTATTTGGGACCCTCTCCCCCCGCCCCCTGCTTGCCCGCTGTCTCTCAAAATAAATAAATAAACTTTAAAAAAATAAAAAAAAAATAAAACTAAGGATCACGAAAGTGGTTCTGTGCTAATAAAAGATGTGCTGAGTTCCTGGATAGAAAGCCTCAATTTTATAGAGCTCTCAGGTTTTTTTCAAAATTAATCTCTAACCGGCAATCTTTTTTTTTTTTTAATTTTTTTTTCAACGTTTTTTATTTATTTTTGGGACAGAGAGAGACAGAGCATGAACGGGAGAGGGGCAGAGAGAGAGGGAGACACAGAATCGGAAACAGGCTCCAGGCTCTGAGCCATCAGCCCAGAGCCTGACGCGGGGCTCGAACTCACGGACCGCGAGATCGTGACCTGGCTGATGTCGGACGCTTAACCGACTGCGCCATCCAGGCGCTAACCGGCAATCTTAATGAAAATATCCAGAGGTTTTTTTTTTTCTTAACTTGATAATATTATGTGAAATTCACCTGAATAAACACCTGAAACTTTCCAAAAAGAAGAAAAATCAGAGGAGACTAGTGTTACCAGGTATCAAATGTAGTATATAGTCACAATAAAATTATACTTCGGACTTGAAGAAAATAATTTCAGGTGAAAAAAATCAGTGGAATGGAATAGAGAGAAGAGAAATAAATGCAAATATATGTGAGCGTTAAGCATACGATGAAAGAGTTTAAAATCCGTTAGATAAAAAGAGTTTTTCAAACTGAAGTATAGTGGACATACAGAGTTACATTAGTTTCAAGGGTAAGAGATTATTTTAAAAGATACTACAGTTGGACCACAGATTTAAACATGTAAAACCACAGCTACATAAGTTTCCCCAAATGAGAAGTATAAGAAGCTTTCGTAAAGCGGACACATAATTCAGCAATTATAGAAGAATAGAATGGCAATGTTGAGGAATTAAAATTCAAAGTTATCTGTAAGCAAAACTATATACAGAAAGTGGAAAAAAAGAAGAAAAACATCTGTTAGACATATCAAAAAGGGCTATTTGTTTTAATTAACAAAGAGCTCATAAAAGCACTGAGAATAAAGAATAACACCCACTCAAAAAAATATGCATGAAGCTTGTGAATAAGCAACTAACAGAAAAAAGAATGGACAATTTCTCATAATTTCATAACATCAGCAGTCATTCTGTGTAACTTATCAGATAGGCAAAAGATAATGGATTTGGTAATATCGAAAATTGGCAATTTACGTGGAGAAATAGGCTTGCTACGCCATCGGTGGGCATGTAAGACCTTCCTTCCTACTGGACACCTAGGTGATATCTACCAGAGCTAGAAATACACGCTTGTTCCCTGTGACTGCTAAGGTCACTTGTAGGAATCTATCTTTCAAATACATGTATCTTCTTGCAAATATTTGCCGAAGTAAATGTACAAGGTTATTCACTGGAGTATTTGTTTGTAATCTGGAGCGGGGAGGGGAAGCATAGAGCCCGCTGTTATGGGATTGGTTAAAACTTTTGGGGGTGTATCTGTTTGATGGGCAAATATGAAGTCAGTGAAAAGCGTGGAGTATGAGGTTATGCTGATATGGAGGGATCCCTGGAGGATTGTTAGTGTGAAAACATAAAGCTGAGGTGAATGGTGTGATACAGTCTTGTGTGAAAAAACATATGTTTTGTATATAATATATAAATAGAGATGCGTATGCATAGAATATTATGCAAACATAGATAAGATATATAAATAAGTACAGACAGGAAATAGCTGTGAGACTCATGTATTGGCAAATGCAAACTTGTTTGCAAGAACAGAAACTGTTCATCGTGTTGACCACTGAGAGTCGAGATTGAGAATCAGAAGAGGAGGCAAACTGTCTTCCATTTTCTGCCTTTCTCCACGCGTTGAATTTCCTAGGCATACGCATGTATAGCTTTTAATTTTGCCTCCATGCCACCTGGACTTATATGGGGCTGTGGGATTAAAGACTTTTTTTTTTTTAATTATCTTTATTTTTAAGAGTCAGGTACACTCTACTTGTGACAATAGCAGTGAATGCAATATTCGGAGAACTTATTGTCTGGATTTTGTAACATCCGATCCTACCAGAATCCCACCCGTCCTCCTGCCCCTTCTCCCCCGCCCAGCAGTACAGCCCAGGGTCTGTCATTTACTTAAGGCACCCCCCCCTCCCCCCGCACGTCTGCACTTCCCTCCACCTCCCTAGCCTCGTGTTTAAGTCCAAGCACAAATGGAGGACTGACGCCATTGGATTAACTGAACCAGTCACAGCTCCAATATTTTGCATCTGCCAGGCTCCTGCGTGTCTTTTCTTTGCCCCCACCAAGGGCTGGCTGGGATCCCCCATGCTTGAGCGGTGCTGGCCACCTCCCAGCCTATCCCTCCAGAGGAAGCTTCCCAGGGAGGCTGCGTAGTCGGTGAGACTCCAGGTAAAATGCAGGCGCTGCCTCTTGCTGGCTGATGACCCTGCTTCACTTGTCCAAGCCTCAGTACCTTCAACTGTCAAATGGGAATAATAGCATCCTCCTCCTAGCTCTGCTGCGGGCATTCAGTGAAATAGTGTATGTCTTCAGTCGGGGGGGAGAGAAAAACTAGCTTCCCTTTGCTTTTTATTTCTCCTTAACTCCCCATAGTTTTATTTCCTTATGATAGTGGGAAGAAGGGAAGGAAGGCTATTGCTATGTCACCAACCAATGTGACAGAGTTACAGGGTGACTTAGCAATGACACCCTTGGAGCTGTCCCTCTTCCATATCCTGTCCACCCTTCCATTACCAGGTACCCGAGTCGGAGAGCTTCACCGCCCCAGTGGCTGATGGGCTCCCAGAAGCTCTCCTGGAGTGAGCTCAGGTTTTGCCAATCCTTTCGTCTTCGTCATCTGATTTACAAGACACACGCCTATGACCCGGAGGTCTCTGGGCACGGGCATCCAAATAGAAAAGAGCCATTAAAGTTCAATCAAACCCAGTGGGTAAAGTTCCAAGTGTGCGGTGAGCCAGGGGCCCGGAAACCTAAGCTCTCCATGAAGGAGCACCGTCAGCCCCAGCCTGGTGCAGGTGCAGACAGACCACAGTCCTTGCTTTGATTCTCCTACCAGAACCATGGGGCAGGTTCTTATTGCCATTATTGGCGTTCAGGAGAATTCAGCTTTTGTTTATTTCCTTTGGAATTTTCCAATTCTCCTTTAACATGACTCAGGTAAATCCATAAATCCATACTCTTTTTTTTTTTCAACGTTTATTTATTTTGGGGACAGAGAGAGACAGAGCATGAATGGGGGAGGGGCAGAGAGAGAGGGAGACACAGAATCGGAAATAGGCTCCAGGCTCTGAGCCATCAGCCCAGAGCCTGACGCGGGGCTCAAACTCACGGAGCGCGAGATCGTGACCTGGCTGAAGTCGGTCGCTTAACCGACTGCGCCACCCAGGCGCCCCCATACTCTTAAAGCTTGTTCTATTTAAAAAGATAGGAAGGCAATGAAGGTGGTCCCCACAGGTTATGGCTGTAGCCTCCGGAGAGTGCATACCCCCTGGCAAACTTCACGTCAGCTGCAGAGAAGCAGATGCGACATTTAAGTCTCTGTAGCTTTGGTTTCCTCATCTGTAAACTGGGATAATAGCATTCTCTACCTGAGGATCAAGTTAAGCCCAAAACATGAAGCACCTAGCAAGGGCCGGGCACAGCAAGCCCACAAGTGGTGTTGTTTATTACTATGATGGATCGGCACCATAGGAAGCGATTTGAAAGTGAACTCTAGGGGCAGTGCCTGGGTGGCTCAGTCAGCCATCTGACTCTTGATCTCAGCTCAGGTCATGATGTCAGGGTCATGATTTTAGGATTATGACCTCATGGTCATGAGTTCAAGCCCTGTGTTGGGCTGTGCATTGGGTGTGGAGCATACTTAAAAAAAAAGAGAGAGAATTCTAGGGGAAGAGTGCCTGGGGTTCTAATCCAGTCTCTGCCATTTGCTGGCTGCATGACTTTGTCATTACTTAACCTGTCTGTGCCTCTGTTTACTCCTCTGGGAAATAGGAACGATAATGGTCTCCACATCAGGTAGATGTTGTGAGAGTCAGTTTAGTCACTACGTGCAAAGCGCTACTTAGAGCCTGGTGCATAGTGTGTACTATGAAAGTGCTTGTTTTTAAAAGCATTGCTAACGACAAACACCCAACTGAAGGAGTCCAAAACGGCGAAATTAAGAAAATATGTATACACGCACATAACCAACCACGATGAAAGCAGCCAGAACGCAACGAGATGGTGTCAGAAAACAAATTTTATAAACAGGAAGGTAGAATTGATAAATACACTGAAATGAAACAAGCTCACACACACAACACCGAAAACGCAAGCTTCCGGTGAGCAGTAAAGGGACAGAAGACACATAAATGGAATCAGCAACGCGAGCACGGCGTTCCAAAACCCAGGCTGGAAATGCCTGAGGTTGGAGGTGGGCCCGGCACAGCCTGTAGCTGGTGGAGTCCGTGTTGGCAGAAGGCCCACTTCGGAGACATGTGGTCTGCCTCCAAGTGGGACTGCTTCTACCTCTCCCCCCCACTGGGTATCAGCCACCTGGTGCCAGCTGTGCTGCCCCAGGCACGAGCTTTCTTTGTCGTCCCCTGTCTCTGTCAGGGTCTCTTCTCAGAGACCCACTGTTGGCCCCATCTTCCCCAGGAGATCCGCCTCAGACCTCCTCTTGCCTTCCCACACGGGGTGGGGACCACCCAGCTTTGCAGCCAGCTTCCCACCCACCAGTCCACTCAGGGGCCATCACCAGCCTGGAGAAGTGACCTGGAAAATGACAAAGGGGATTTTCTTCCTCCTCATCCGGTCCATCTTCTGGGATCCCCCCCCCCCCCGCCCTCCTCACCATACCAAAGACCCTGGGAGACGGATGTGAATCAATAAACATGAACTTGTGCCCGATACTTGGAGAATATTGGACCAGTGTGGTAGCAGGTGGTGGGGTATAAGAGAAAGAACTGACTTCCTCCTGCTTTCCAAGATCTCAAATGCGTTGAAGGGAGAAACCGTGCAGATACTGGATGCAACCAAAAATACGTCAATAGAACAGCCCATGGAGTGTTTGTGAAATCTAAGTGTTTGCCCCTGGCAGTGAGTGCCTTGGGCAGATGAGGAAGGGAAGAGATGGCTCTACTATGGTGGAGGAAGGAACCTCTTCAAAGGACCAACGATGTGGTGGTTGGAAATATGGGCGAGAGAACACAGGGGAAACTTCAGTGACTCAGAGGTATCCAGCACTCCGTCTAGGCCCCACGTTAGGCCCCCAAAACGTGAAGCGTTCACTCATTTGGCCTGGATGGAAGGTGCCACTATCAGGGCCCCGTCCTCGATGAGGAGACCGAGGCCCAAGGGAGTAGCCGGCCCGTGTTCTCGCAGTTGCCAAGCACAAGGACTCAGACCTGTGCTCTTGACCCACCCCCCCCCCCCCCCCCCCCGCCTCAGCTTTGCTGCCACAGACGGTGTGTGTGCTGGGATTTGGCACTTACTAGCAGCCTGTTTCCTCAGCCTTAAAATGGAGGTGATGATACTACGCCATGGGCATAGTCATTGAGTCTCATCTCAGTGAGAGAAGTAAGTAAAGTCTCCAGTTTATAGTACATGCTCAGACATCCCTGGCCATCCCTTCCACAGTCTCCCAGAACCTACCTTTGAGCGTTATGCACGTTAGTTCTTACCCCGCAGGGTCAGTGCTTCTGAAAGGCCCGTCAGATTTCCAAGCCTTTCCTCAGAGGGTTTCTTCTACCTGGGCTGCCTTCTCCTTCTATGTCCAGGCTTCCAAAACTGACAAGCCTCCAAGTCCCCATTTATGTAGCATTTACCCATGAAATCTCCGGTGGTCTCCAGTGGTAAGTGGCTTTTCTTCCCTCTGGTCCCCTGGGGTTTTCTGGGTGGGTTGCTTCTGAGCACCCTGGGCCTCAGCTCTGCCACCTAAGAAAGGGGACGATGACCACCCCTCCCCACAGGAACTGTGCAAGACGTGCTCCACTTGGACAGAGCACAACAAGCCCCTGATGGTATGAACTAACCATTGCAGCTAACCACTGATTTTGGTTTCTTTTCTCTCCTAGATGAGAGATTAGGGCAGGGATATTGTTAAATAACGTTTTGTTTTTCCACGATCCCCAGCCTGGAAAGTAAGAGGTGCTCAGGGAGTGAGGGTCGAAGGGAACAGAGATCAAGCTGAAGATCGCACAACAGGAGAGGTTGACCTGTATTCACAGGAATGAGGCTCGATTCACATCTGCTGTGCGCTAAGCGCTTACGGTTTGCAAAGCCTCACGCTAAGTGCTATGGAGAATATCAGAAGAAACCCTGGGATGCTGTCTGGCTCCAGAGACTGGCCGTCTGGTTGGGACTGAGAGAGGGTCTGGCACACCATTGATCTGCAAAACACAGCGATTCCAGAAGCAGTGAGGCCACCCTTGGGTAAGCTTGTGAAAAAGGTCTGGCAGAATGCAAGTCCTGTGGCTACAGGGACGCTCTCTTCTTTATCTGCTGCTAGATGTCCTGTGTCTAGCCACGTGTCACAAGTTTCATGGGGCCACTCAAAAGCACACCATGGGTTATATGAATGAAATATGGAAATCATCCTGAGGGGCAGGAGAGAAATGGTGTGAGTTGCTGGGGAAGAAAAAGATAGGTGTTTTAGGTAGACAGAAACCAAAACAACAACAACAACAACAACAACAACAACAAAAACCCAACTATGCACAGAGGACAGGTAGCAGAAGTTTGTAGGCAAAATATTAGGGACAGGCTATATAGCCAACAATTAAAAAGGTGGTTATGTAAGTGATGACACTGCACTCAATGTAATTACTTCTGGGCATTAAAAATCAAGTTTGCGTAGACTTTACAACAAGATAGAATTATGAGTGACAAAGGCAATGATAGAAAATCGCATGGACCCAAAGATTATAGCTATTAAAGCTAAAAGCAGAGACTAGAAGCAAGCACAACAGACTGTTGGAAGCGGCTTTCTTTAAAGCCTAGGTTTATGGATGATCGTTTTCCCCTCTCTTTGTTCTCTTTTTTCCGGTTTTCTCAAAATTTCTATGACCATACACAGTTTTTATGGAAAACACAATGAAATTATGAACTTGAATTGTATAATAGATCTACACTAAGTAAAGTGTTTTCTAGAAATAAGCGGACTCCCAGAAGTTATAGTCACAGACTCTAGTGCGATGTGTGTAAATATCCCTTCCCTTTCCTGATTTTGATAATGGAGAAGATAATGAGTATGTTTTACATGCATAACATTGTAGGGATTCTCTCTTAACTTGAGATTAGTGCATGTGTTTATATCCTTATGATATATACAAATACACATATATACACACATACACTGAACCAGAACATAGCTGGGGTGGGGAAATGTGGACAGATGGCTAGACTGGTGGGTAATAGAACAGGATAGACCCCTGGTGTGTGCTGGTAAGTTCAAAGGTGTGTTACCGACTGAGAGAGGCAAGACGTTCTATCCAAAACGCATCCTGTCTCTGAAATGGACTCAAAGTGTAAGAAATAAGTGGGAAAACAGAGACTATTTGTGGGTTCCTTCCTTCCCACCACCTCTCTCCCTGTCTCTGTGTCTCTCTCTCTCTCTCTCATACATACCCGCACACGCACACACACACCCTCTCCTCTCCGCCCTCTCTCTCCCTGTCTCTCCCTCTCCGACGGATGCATGAGTTGTCCAGCCCCAAGGCTGCCGCAGCTGAAGAACACTGTCCCTCTGTCCCTGGGCATTTTGCCGGCTGGAAAGAGGCAAGCAGGGTTTGGGAGAAAATGTTTCTGACAATGACAAAAGCCCAAAGTGGTCAAAACGGGCTGATTTTTTTTTTGAGAGAAAAGATCTATTTTTAGACCTGTCTGGGCGGGGCTGTGTTTTGAAAATAATTATTTAAGATTGAGAGTAATTCATTTAATGTGCAAGGAAGTTACTAATTTCAGAGAGAAATAAAGATCCTCAGAACCCAGATTCCTCTGAGCTCTACCTCAGCCTTAGCCTGGGGTGATCACTAACTCCTCTGGTGAGAAGATAATTTTATTTTAATTCTCATGCACTAGCTAAATAACTTCCATCCAAATGCCGGCTATCAATCTTTATGAGTAAATGATTGTCCTCACAATCAGGGTGTGGTACAGGGGAGGCTGACATACTTTAGGAGCTATAAAACTTCTTGGATGTAATTTTCTTCCTAGGCCATTATAAACATAACAACCTTATTTTTTTAATAGCTTAAGCCATTGAAACACTAAAAAGAAAAGACCTCAACAACAATGCAGATACTGCTTTGATAAAGGAGGACGAGATATATATATATATATATATATATATATATATATATATATATACATTGTTTCCATCTTAGAAAGAAAAATGACTTTCCCCTCACACTTTAAAATGTGAATGAATTAATTTGACTTTGAAATTCTCTTGACACTCCTTGAGGTAACAGGAGCCACATGTGGTAAAATTGGATTGGCAAGCAAGACTTTTCCAAGCTTTCTTTTCTTTTCTTTTCTTTTCTTTTCTGCCTTCTCTTCCAGCAGCCTGGCTTGCAAGGGTTCCCCAACTCACTGGAGAAACACTTCTCCAATGGATAAGGCCCCCAAGCCTGAAATCCAAGCCATGACTTCACTGGGGAAGTAAATCGTTGATGGTTTCAGGGCTCTCGGCCTTTGGATTCGAAGAAGGGTAACTATCCAGAATTCAAAAGGACAGTGGAGGGAAGTCAGATGTCTTTTATTTACCTGATGAGGAAATGAAAGTTAAGGGGCTCAAATAACCTGCCAGGGTCACTTATGGTTGGTGACAGAGCTGGGACCAGAACCCAGGGTCCTGGGTTGGACCCCTGGCTGGAGGGTGTCACACAATTTCTCCTCTGTTTCACCCACAGAAAAGCCACAGCCCTGCCCCCCCCCCACGAACTCCCCCGTGGGACCTACCCCAGGGGGTCATGTGAAGGTGAAGTGAGTCCCTTCATGCAGTGTTTACAACAGTGCCTGGGACACAGTCAGTGCTATGTCTTCTTCCTATCCGTTTAACCGGAAAGATGGTCCTCGTAACAGGAGAACCCAGACAGTGAGAAGTTTCCAGCACTGACCACCAATGGAGGATGTGTACGCCAGAATAATCGCTGATCATGTGTGAAATCTGTAACAGGAACTCAAGTCACTTACTCTTTCTTGACATGTTTACAATCATTAAAGCAAGGCGTTGGAATTGAAGATTATGCCGGGATCTGGACTGCCTGCTAAATTTCTGGGAAGTTGTTGGCTCCTCCTCTCTGCCCCCAATCCCATAATTAGCTCCACCCCCCTCCCCGCTCCATTGTGCCACAAAGGAGCCCCCTGTTCCCCCGGGCTCCACACACTGATGGCCTTCCTGGTGGGCTGGGAGTGGAAGTACGTCAAGTCCAAGTTCGTCAAGTTCAGGGCACCTGTGGGGAGACTGGAAAGGGCAGCTTAGGCCCATGGACTGAGCCAGTCTCTGAATAGGCGGCACGACTCTCCCCTACCCAGGGATCTCCACTGCTCCGTCTGTTGGGTCTGTAAAGCTGCTTCTTACAAGGAAGCCTAGCCTCTGTGCCTGGCCTGCCGGGCTAATCAACAAATTGGCAATAAACACTGCTGTTATGGAGGGCGTCCTTTGCACTTGACATTGTGTTAAGTGCCATCCACAAAGCGTCCCTTTCAATCCCCCACAGCACCCCTCAGAGGCCAACATCACCCCCACGTCCTGGGTGAGGCTCAGCAAGGTGAAGTACTCAGCCCAAGTTCACACGGCCAGCGAGGGGCAGGGCCTGTGCCTGAGCCTGTGTGTGCCCCCACCCCCACGATCCGGGACAGCAGAGCTGTGCCCTAATTTCTCTTGTTTTCCTCCTTTATGAGACAGCGAGGTTACATGTGGGCTTCAGCCCTAGAAAACAGACTGCTAGCGCCTCGGCCCTGTCAGCATCTGCCTCGGTAGCTTTCAACAGAATGTATGGCTCTTCCATTAGATACGGGACAGTATTCAACCTTATTTTCTTAGATTCTAGATGTTAATTCTGTCCAGCAGGTTCCTTGCATTTGTGACAGCCTCAACATGTGAGTATAAAGCTTTTCGGTCTAAGACATTGTTTTCTATTTGTGCTTTCCCAAAGTTTGCCTCAACCTGGGGATTTAATAGGACAAAGCCGTTTTCTCTTCAGATCATTGGATTGTATTTAGGCATCATGAAACTATGCAAATTCTCTCCCTTCAGGCTTGCTCTCGTTTAAAAAATCAGACTCCAAATCTAGAGATGAGGTTGGGGCGCCTGGGTGGCTCAGTCAGTTAAGCGTCCGACTTCAGCTCAGGTCATGATCTCATGGTTCGTGAGCTCGAGCCCCGAGTCAGGCTCTGTGCTGACAGCTCAGAGCCTGGAGCCTGTTTCGGATTCTGTGTCTCCCTCTCTGCCCCTCCCTCCATTCATGCTCTGTCTCTCTCTGTCTCAAAAATAAATAAACGTTAAAAAAAAATTTTAAAAACCCCACAAATCTAGAGATGAGGAAAGAGGTTGGAAAGGTCGCTGGTTAGAAAGAAATAATCCCTCTCCCCCCACCCTCACCCCCACCCCACGTGCACCTACGTCCTGTCTGGCTCCTTTCTACCAACCATGATGGACATCCCGGATGGGTTTGCCAGCGGTGTCCTAAAATCTCCCGGGACTTCTGTCCCATAAGTACACTGGACGCAACTTCCTCTTCGGGCACCTCCCTCTTTCTAAGGGTTAGTTTGGGGCCCACAACCTAGAAATGGTTTCTTCTTAAATAAATCATTGTGTCTTGGCTTTTCGACCCTGCACCCATTCATCAAAACCTGTTCCTTTGCTTAGCCTCTCCGATTGAGTTCCGTCCCCAACCAGTTCCCCTGTGAGTGGAATTTCCAGCTTGAAGGTTACTCTGATTTTGATCTTGAGTTTTTTAAAGACCTCCATCCCTCCCCTTCCCCGCCGGCAAAGCGCGGTTAGGGGTGAGGGATGCTGGGCGTTCCGTGGGAGAACTGTTTTAGCAACAAATCTGAGTGACCAAGTGCAGGAGCAGAGTTTGACCGTTTGAAAACCAAATCAGTATAATAATGAGGGGTGGGTTGTTGTTGTTTTTTCCCCCTGGGATTCTGATAAACTGGATGTCTGATAAGCCTGCTGTCTGCAACTTCTCCCCTGAAGTACCAGGCAGGCTTCGGCTCTATCCTCCTGGCGTGCACCTGAGTCCCATGTTCGATCTATTTTTTAAACACGTCCCAAGGGAAGCGCATACTCAATTTTCGCTCTCATTTTCCAAATGCAGTTAGGTTATTAGTTTTGACTTAATGAAGAATAGTTGGTGGGAACAAGCCGGGCTCTGAAACACCAAGGAAAGAGTTGAGGGCTCTGAAGGGGTGGGGGGGGGGGGGGAGAGGTGGCAGAGAATCAAGTCTTGCAACTAAGCACTTTTCACATTTCGCATTAAACAGTTTATGCCATTTTTTAAAAGAAGGAAAGAAATATTTTAGGTATTCTAAGCATAATGCTTAAACCACAAATTCTGTAAAAAATGAACAGCATAAGCTATTAGCAGCTGTACGCGTCATAAACACCTTAGGCGAGACAATCAGATACTAATGCCAAGAGCACCTCGAAGCCATCAGTCTGCACAGCGCCCGACTTCTGCGATTTCATAAGATAAATGCTTCTGCTGTTTTAAGATGATGAAACTACAGCTAAGACGAATCTCCGTATTTTTCACCAGTGATTTAATGAAGGCCAGCTCTGAATAAATAGGGGACGGCCACTCTGGAAGCTTTTTGAGCTTTGTGCTGAAATGCGTTGGAACTTTCTTCCGTAAATTGATTGTATCCAAAGTTCTGATTCGTCCATGCATGGAAGGAAGACGTTTACGCAGTCGTGGACGCGAAACGTTCCATGTAACGTGCTGCGGCTTCATGGGGGAATTGAGGACAAGATGCTTTCTTGGGGCAAAGCCGGGGGGCGGGGGAAGTTGACCCTACTTTTTTTTTGGCCTGACATGGGTACCAAGGGAGATCGAAGAGAGAAGGAACTGAGTCCTGGATTTTGCTGTCCCTAAACTTAGGCTTCTCAAAAAAGTGCTCAATGTCCATATGATGTCACACTTGCCTTTGGGTTTATTTTTGCGTCTCAGGCTGTGTTAAACCCATGCGATCAATGAGAAGTGAGACAGGTAGATGGATATGTAGACAGACAGTCAGAGGGGCAGATAGATAAACACACTTCAAGATATTACAGGTAATTACTTCCCAAAGTAGTCAAAATCCTCGGGGACAAGGCTGACTATAATTTTAGAGGATCTATTTAAATCGTATATTCATGAGTAAGAAAAGTTTCTTCTCCCCCATTTTTGACGAGCGAGAGAGGAGAGCAAGCAAGAGAACAAATGAGGAAGAACGGATTTATTAATATTTCTTTGGGCCCATGTTCTCAGCAGCTAGCCGGTTTAGTATGTCAACTAACCCCTTCCAGGGTTCCTGATCGGCTGTGCCTGTGCGTCTGTCCGTGTGTGCGTCTGTCCGTGTGTGCGTGTGCGCGTGCTTGGCATTGGTCTGCAGCCCGCTTTTCAAGATGACAAGAGCTTGTCAGGGAAAGGCAGTGGTCCCGTGCGGGGTTTTGGCAGGGTGCCGGCTGTGTTGGCTCCTCCGAGGTTGAGGAAGCCCCCCCACCGCCTTGGAACACTGCGGCTGGGGGCCGTGTCTGTCCGAGGCCTACCCCCTGCCCTGGGCCCTGCTGACTTTAATTACTCCCTCCTTGGCTGAATTCACAGGTGGCTTCCCGGGAGGAGGCGTTTACCGCTGCCCACACCCCCCGGCTGCTCATTTCCTCAGTGGATTAGCAGGGCCACGATGAAACAGAAGCTTGTGGCTTCTCCATTCTTTACACAACCTGGTGTTAGAGGTTGACCTTTCACCCCTGGAGATTCGGGGGATTAAGGCCGCTTTTAAGTCCCGCTCTGGTTACTAATCCACCACTTTCACTGGATGTTATGTAAGCACTTCCTGACTTACCCTTTAAATCCTGTAAACATAATAAAACAGAGTTTAACCTTTACCTTTGGATTTCCCCACTATCTTTTGCACTGCGGAATCAACTGGACGGATCCAGGAACAGAAAGCTAATAAGTGATAGCCTGATCTTTTTTTTTTTTTTTTTTTTTTTTGCCCTGGGACATGTAACAAAACATTACAATCTTTAATATATTCAGGCCAAATAGTTGCGGGGGAAGCACCAAAAGCTGCAGACCGGGCAAATGATGTTTCTCTCCCTTTTAACTGCATACATTTTCCCACAAAACAATGAAGCAGATGGTATTGGGTGTTTCCTCCCCTCCCCCTTTTCAACAAATTAGAACCAATAAGGTCCAAATGATAGCTGGAAAAATAGGCTTTTGAGGAGGTTTGCAGTAATACAGACCTTCAGTGCTCCTGTCTCAAGCCCGCGGCCTCCTGAGAGTGTCCCAGGGGGCCCGCTCCTGCAGACTATGCACTTTTAAGTATGAATAGTATTAGCTAGCCCGATTTCTAGACCCAAAGAGCAAATCCAAACTTGTTTTGGACAAACATAAAACGCATCCATCCCTCTTGTTTTCTGTGCGCCCTTCGACTGGTCAGACGCTTTTCCCGAATGCTCTTTCTCGGGGACTGAGTTACAGAATGGCCAGGAAGACTAAGAGCTTCCGTTTGGTAGCGGATTATCACCAGGCTCCTGGTTAGTGAGGCTACATCGTGAGGACGTACTAGGGCGTTACATCATCAGTGATTACATTAGTGAGGGTGCAAGCCTTTGATACGTCGTTATTGTCCCCGGGAAGTCACTTCCACCACAGAGCTCCTGAGCTGGTCACCTTTATAATGGTCCCTATAGGTAAAAGATTCCAGAGAAGATTCTGAGCGAGATTAATTCTTGGTTTTGTTGTTGTTGTTGTTGCTATTGTACTTGGCCCTGTTTTTGCCTCTAAGAGAATCTAGCAGATTTATCTGGGGAGCAGCTGGTGGTGAAAGGGAGGCGTTGCACGTGCTAGTCTGCTGGCCAGGCAATGGGATGGCTTGAGACCAGCCAGCCTGTGTCCCTGTGGATGTCACCAATCGCATTTGGCCCCCAATTCCCCCATCTTCAAGTGGCGACAATGTCCCTGACTCCTCTGGATCGCTGAAGGAAAAATTGTGTGCAGTGCTTTGAGACTGAGCGAATACGTGGTTGAATGTTCACAGCACAACTGTGATTGGTTGCGTGGGTGACAGACTATAATGAAAGGATACCCTTTGTCATTAAAAACTTTAATCATGGAATTAAATTTGGAAATGACAGCTCTTTCAGCTCTCTAATGTGCTATACAAATTTATCTTATCTTTGACCCCCGTGGTCCCAGGATACATCCGAAGGGTCTGAAATTATCAGTATGTCCCCAGCCTTACACTACTCCCCAGCCGGGTCCTGTGCTTGGTAGTGATGCATCTGATTTTTTTTTTTTTTGTTTTTATAAATGAGTTTTTTTGGGGGTCATTATGTTTATATATTTATTTTTTGAGAAAGAGATAGAGAGTAAGCAGGGGAGGGGCGGGGTGGGGGGGGGGTGGAGAGAGAATCCCTAGCAGGCTCCGTGCCGTCAGTGATCCAATGAACCGTGAGATCATGACCTGAGCCAAAATCAAGAGTCAGATGCTCAACCGAGACTCCCAGGCACCCCTATAAAAGAGCTGTTTTTTTTTTAATTGTGATGCATCTGATTAATTTACTCCACACCATAGCCCCCATTGTGGGTAATAGTGTCCTCACCCCGGGGGAAACTTAAATTCAGAGAGGTTAGTGCGGAACTGCGGCCCACACCGAGATCCGCTTGGGCCCTGCTTCAGGACGCGGATGAGCCAGTGTGGACACGGCACCTCTTTCTCACTGCAACTCTGTGGATCCTCACGGCCTCGCAGGCAAGCCGCAGAGTTGCTTTCATTTGAGAGTTGAGATAATGAGGAGTCATAAACATAAGCTTTGATTTATTCTAGTGCGTGGATATTTCGAAACATTCCCTGGAGAAAATGTGAAGGGCCCCCGGGTGGGGTGGGACGCAGAAATCAAAGGGTTGTTGGCCTGAGCAAGTGAGGAATCTCCGGATTTTGTTAGGGGGGGATTTCCCTGGGATTTCCATCGTGTCTCCCCTCTTCTCGGCCCCGCGAGACACCCTGCAGCAAGGCAGCTCGGCCTTCTCTGCCGACGAGGGCAGTCCTTGCCCGTGTCCTCCGGGGCGGAGGTCCTGCGAGCTGAAGGCTGAGAACTCACTTGCTGCTGTTCCCCCACGCCCCGCACAGCAGACCTTCCCGCTGCCACGGAATTAATGGGCACCTCAACACTTAAGAGATGCTTCCGGACAAGGAACACATGTAATTTGGGCCTTGTGGTAAATGCTTGCTCGGTGAGTCTCTGCAGAGGTGTAATGTCCTGTTGGGGACGAACGTGTCCTTTCCTGCAGGTAGATGTGTCACCGCTCTGCTCTCGCAGGAGGATAGACGCTAGGATGTGCTCACGGGTCCACGCACATGCCGCACCCTACAGCTGAGGGAGGAAGGGCCCCCCACCCCCACCCCCCAAGGCCCAGCAGCACCTTCCTTGGTATTCATGACCTGTCCTTGAGGTGGGGAGGAGAGCCAGAGAGAAGGCAACATGGCTGCCAGAAGGGAGATGCTCCAAAGCAGGGTGAATCCACATCTAGCTCGGCTCTGGGACGTCAGGCCTCATGGCTGTCGTGTCCCCCAGATGTGCACACACCTGTGCACACTCCTGCACACACTCAGCTCCTTTGCCTCCTCTCCCTTGACAAAGTTCACCAACTCCTGGGTCCTGCCAGATGGAAAGGGGAGAGTCCGGGGTGGGGGGGGTCTCTTCACCTGTGCAGTGGGAAGATCAAGGCCACCTAGTGCTCAGGAATTTTGTGAAGGTCACAGGTGACGATGGGGGTGAGAGAATTTTTAAGCCACAATCCACATAGAAAACTCTAATGAAGACAAGGATGTGGTTTTGTGTGCCACAATATTTTCAAGCCCAGCAGAGTACCTGGCACTGAGTAGGTATAGAGTTAATATTTGATAAAATCAATGAATCAAAAACTGTGGGATGGGCGCCTGGGTGGCTCCCTCTGTTAGGCATCTGACTCTTGATCTCAGCTCAGGTCTTGATCTCAGGGTTATGAGTTCAAGCCCCACATTGGGCTCCACACCTGGAGCCTACTTAAATGGTAATAGTAATAACAATAATAATTATTATGGGATACCAATAATAGGGTAATATAACTCATCACAAAACCATGGAGTCCCATCCCCGTTTTGGGTATCTTTGCAAGGGGACACTGTATACATCAGCTTACTGGGTAACAAGGCCTTTTTTGGTTTTTTTGCAAACCAACACTCTTGTAAAGGGAATTAGTAGCATCTCAGTATTCGACAAGATACAAGAACGTTCTTATAGTTGTAGTGGCAGCGGTCACAATGATTACAGTAAAATATCCTTAACTCAGAGCCAGTCGCTCTGCACTAAGGGATCCGCAAAGCGGCTGAGGGCCCAGAGGGAACAGAAAGTCTTGAGTGGCCAACACAGATGTCCTAGGGCTCATGTTTGAGCTCAGCCGTCCTCATTTTGAATCTATTCACTCTTACTTTGCACCTGACCGTATCACACACATGTGATTTATCTTTGCACACGGGAAGTGAGAGTTCACAGTTAGGAGGCAGAAAAGGTACTGAAAATAAAAAGTCACACACGCTAAAAATATCTAACATGGGGGTCAATCACCATAGAGATAAACTCCCTGACAAATTCTTACAGTCCTTACGTAGTCATTTTTTAATCTTTAAACAACTTGGAATTCTTCTTTTTGCATTGCATTTAACCATACACCAACGAATAATTGACGTTTTGAGGGCTTGCGGTGTGCCAGACACAGGGGTTAGAAAAGTGAAGAAGTGGTAAAATACTCTTCGCTTATGGAGCTTAGGTACCTGAGCAAGACGTTCCACTGCAACCAGTGTCTGTCCTCCAGTGGGTCCGGTCCGGCTCCTTCTCCCCACAGCTGCACATCAGCAGTGTGCTTGGACACGGGAGCCGGCTTCTATGAAGACATATGTCTTCTGACACACGAGCCGTCCTCTGCAACTCAAGAAGCTGTTGCTGCGGGAGGGAGGAAAGCAGTGAGAAGACGAAGGGCATAACAGAGGCATGCTTGTTCATTTAGCCTAAAAGCAGGAAACTGCCGTGCTTCTGATTCACGCTCTTCTCTGTTTCCTGAACCCACATAGTTGATTTCATATCATTCAAATGCACACATGAGGTGCCTCTACCTCTTCACGGTGTATTGTTATTTGTGAAAAGCTGCAAGGCAGTGTGGACACAAAGCTTCTGGGGTCAGAGAGACCTGGTTCATTTCTCGTGTCTGCCTTCTCTGGTGGATAAGTTACCTTCTATTTCTTTAGGACTTTAGTTACTCAACCCCAGTGTCGATGAAATGATATGCACTTTGTAGGGATCTTGTGCAGGTTTGAAATATGTAAAGCCTTTCGCCTTATTTCACATAGATGCATAGTGAACAGGATATATTTGTGTTATTGTAGCAACTTGAAATTCTTAATGCTAGTTCAGAGCTACCTAGAAAAGCTTAAAGAGGGGCGCCTGGGTGGCTCAGTCGGTTGAGCGTCCGGTTTCGGCTCAGGTCACGATCTCACGGTTTGTGAGTTCAAGCCCCACATCGGGCTCTGTGCTGCCAGCTCAGAGCCTGGAGCCTGCTTCTGATTCTGTGTCTCCCTCTCTCTCTGCCCCTCCCCCACTCATGCTCTGTCTCTCTCTGCCTCAGAAATAAATAAACATTAAAAAAAAATTAAAAAAAAGAAAAGCTTAAAGAGTGCCTTGAATCTGCTTTCATAAGAAAAGAATGCTTATTTCTAGTCAAAGGGACTTGTAATGGCATGTATGTAGAAGGATAGCTAGTCCACTGAGGTGACAAAGAACATGGACCTTGCAGTCAGACAAAGCCATGTCCAAATCTAGGTCCTTGGTTCCCAGCTGTGAGTCACTGGACATGTGACCAAACATGGCAAAGCCTCAATTCCATCCCCGGTTAAAAAAAAATGAGGTTGGGGCGCCTGGGTGGCTCAGTCGGTTAAGCGTCCGACTTCGGCTCAGGTCATGATCTCGTGGTCCGTGAGTTCAAGCCCCGCATCAGGCTCTGTGCTGACGGCTCAGAGCCTGGAGCCTGTTTCGGATTCTGTGTCTCCCTCTCTCTCTGACCCTCCCCCATTCATGCTCTGTCTCTCTCTGTCTCAAAAATAAATAAACGTTAAAAAAAAAATTTTTTTTAAATGAGGTTGATTATGAACTTAGATAAAAAGATATGTTAATAAGATGCTTGGCACATAACAGGAATTTAGTTTAATCACTGTTATTTTTAGCTGGAAAATTCCATTGTATTGAATGCCCCAAATCTCAGCACCTCTGCAGCATATCCATAATCAGAATGATAGCAATAATTAATAATCATATCAGCTATCATCTAGGAAATGATCGTAAAAGAATCTTAACCAAAAAAATCAACGCTCGGTGTTCTGAGAACTTTTTTTCCTAAAAATGTTATAAGATGAATATTGCTAGCAACAGATGCATTTGCTAAATTTCAGGCCATAAATAACCATAAGCACTTAGAATTATAGTTACATGGCTTCTTTGTAACTCACACTTATAAATCAGTAGGGGTTGCTAAGGCCAAACCGTTCCCAGGTAAAATGGCAGTGGACAAAAGAACCAGAGTAGGTGTATTTTATGGAGAAAGACCCTTTTCAAATTGAAGTGTGAAAAGAATCAATACAACCAGGTGCCTAAGTGTCCCCAGAATCCAGGTAGACCAATTACTGAAATAACAAAAATGAATGCAGGAGAGAAAAAATAAAAAAAAAAAAAGAGCCTTCCTACCAAGGTAATTCTCAAAAGGCAATGCAGCACCTTGTAAACCTTCTGTTTCCATAGCTCCCCAACAAACAAGGGCTTTTGACTCATGGAAAAACCGCGTGATCTATAGCCAAAACACCCTGTGTGAAGGTGACTTTTCTAGAAGGAAAAGTAACTTAACTGGGGTATTGCGTTTCTAGACAATTCTTTCTGTTCTGGACACATCTGATGTTTTGTGGGTAAGAAATGGCCCTCTTTCCGCATCCGTCTTGCCTTCTAGATATCAAAGAAGTTGGATTAGTGTTTAAAAAGTTGTGTGGTTTTTGTTGTTGTTGTTTTGTTTTGTTTTGTTAATGAGGTGAGGACTCCTTGATTCAGTGTGTAAAAGAGATAAACTGAAGATACTGTAGCTGATGCTGAACTCCATTGTCTCACTGCCCTTCCCTTCACGTGAAGGGCCTGTGGAAACATAGAGGAACCCTAGAACTCAAGAGAAACCATCAGAAATTACTCCCTCTTCGCATCCAGCTCTACTAATCTACAGCTATTTTTATTCTTACACTAAAAAAAAAATCCAACCCAGTCAGAAATTTCCCAGGTTTGAGGACCTGTTTGGAGGAGTAGGACTGCTGGAGAATTTTTTGAAGTTTATAATAAGGGAAAGCCAGCCCCCAACGTGCTAGAAATTGTGACATGAATGACATTTCTGATGACAGAGAGCACATCATAATCAAATGGCTCTTGGGAAACACAGGGTGATGAGGGCTGGTCCGTAGTAGGGGCTACAGTCCATGTTCATCTTCAGTGCTCACCCTTCAGACTCATAGAATGTCCAGGGGGAAGAGACCTCAACGTGTTAGACCTGGAATATTCAGTGAATAATAGAAGAGTCAGTTGGGGGAGAACCTTGAGAAGGTGGCAAGTCCTTCCCACTGTGTGCAGGCAGGTAGGTGCCATTATCTCAAGACTTCCAGGGAAGATCTTCTGTGACCCTCCCTCACTCACTTATATCACCTCCACGACCGAGAAGCCCCTTTTCATCAGTGAACGTAAACCTTTCGTGCAGGAATCGGTGCCCATTTTTTGTCTAAGAGACAATCAAGAATTGCTGATGACTATTCTCAACACCTTTGAGCTTTCTCAAGTCCCATATCTTCGGTTTATTTTTTCCATGGTGTGGAAATTGCAAGTGACTTCAAGCTACAGACGTTGTGAATTAATTTCCTATGCCTGCCCCTTGGGTCCTGGGAGGAAATGGGTGCACCTGCCCCAAATCAAATGAATAATTCATATTGCATCTGGGTCTAAAAGGTGATAGGCAGCATAGAAATGCAGAAACAGCTGGAAACAAGATTAGGGATGTCCTTCCCCCTCCCCCCCAAAAAACCCAGGAAGGCAGGAAGGCAAACTTGTTTAGGTGATTGCACTGGTGTTTATTCTTCCGAGCTTTGTTAGCTCAGGGGTTCTGGCATGCATATTCTTCTGAAAGCTCTGGCTGGGGAGCACAGAGGACAGGAAGTCAAAAGAGGACGAGGCCCAGGACTGTGTTCTTCATGTTAAGCGGTGATCGCCCAGCTCTGGGGCCTGTCAAGTGTGCCTCTGGGTACTCAGACATCAGTGGACAAGCGTGTCTTCCTCCGGCTGGGAAGATGGTGTTGTTAATGAAGGGCAGGGATTTTAGTGCAGCCATATATGGGAGAGGACCCCATAGTTGTGTCACTATGGGAGATTGTTTTTTGCAAAGGTGTCCTATGTATACTCTATCCCATGTGCTTTTCTTTCATGTGACACTGACACTGATCTTCGAGAAGTGGTGTCTACGTTCTCTTCCTTGAAGGTGGATGGACATTTGTAATTGTTTCGGTGAAACAATGTGGTGCTTTGTGGCCTCTGAGGAAGGTCTTAAAGGCAGAGCTTCCACGTGGCTTCTTTCTTTCTCTGGACGTTTGCTCGTGGGATCCAGCCACCATACTGTGAGGAAGTCCGGGCCACCTGGAAAGGCCACGCAAAAGTGTCCCAACCCACAACCACGGCAGACAGCCCAAACCAACCTGCAGCCACGTGAGGGAGCTGGTCTGCAGACGAACCCAGTTCCCAAACGTCAAGTCCTCCAGCTGAGGTCATAGACATTGTAGAGCAGAGACAAACCCTCTCTGCTCCGCTTGGTATGAATTCCTGGTCCACAGAGATTGTGAGAGACAGGGATTATTGTTGTTTTAAGGCACTAAGACTTGGGATAATCTGTCTCACAGCAACAGGTAGCTAGTTCAGCCACCTTGGGCAAATCATTCTTTCGCTGCAATTTCCATATTCTCTACACAGTCTGCTCTCCACAGTTTTCAGGTAAAACAAATGAGCTAACAGATGTAAAGGCCCTCCTGTCTAGTCTGCGACTTGTAGAGGGCCTTCTGTCTGGTATGTGGAACTAATGTGACGTGGGGGGGCTGAGACAAGCCAGAAAATAGCCCGTGGGCGCACCCACTTTGGGCATCTGTGCATATCATCTGGGGCCGGTTACGTTTATGGCTGCACCACGCACACAGCGCCTGCTCTCATCCTGGATGCCCTTGTTTTCCCCCCCAGTTTGCCCTGCTCAGGTCTCCACCCAGGAGTGAGATGGTGAGCTCCTTGTGGGCTGAGCCTCATCAGTCCAAGCACGTAGAAGGCACGCAGAAAATACCAGTAACCCTGTTCGTTTTTAAACTCAAGGCTGTTGCCAATCAATAGAGAGAGTGTGTGTTGGGAGAGCAGGGGAGGGGGGGCGGTTAGAGAAGGAAGAGGTGGAGTTCTCTTCCTTCTTCCTGTGTTGGTGATTGAGTCTCCCTTGTCTTTCCAGACTCATCTGTAGGCTCCATCTCTTAGGAAACTTTGAGACCTTCTTTGAGACCCCTGACCTCCTTCTCAGTTCCTGGATGCTTCTAGGACAACCATGTTTCCTTCCACGCTTACCACCAGACTTTCTCCATTACCCCCTGCTCCTCATTAGACCATAGTCCTGGGGAGGCCAGATCAAGTGTTTTATAGCCACATCGCCAATGAATGACCTGCCCAGTTCTTGGCACAGAGCAGGTAGTGAAAAAAATAGGGGCAGATGAAAAACACATGAATGGATGAACAAATGAGTCAAGGCCACCATATTGGGTTCATTTGCCACTTGCTGGCACAGGGACCTCGGGTAAGCCTATTTATTATTTGGGGGGCTACTGTTCTCATTTTCATATGTGCAAAGTGTTTATACCCAAGGGCCAAATGGGGTTGTGTGTTTGAAAGCACTTGCACACTGCAAAAGTGCTGCTCAAAGAAGAGAATCATCATTTGTTCACTATGTTATAGAGGAGAAGAAAGGTTGGCAAGAAGGGGGTGGGCAGACAGAGGTGGGGAGGCAAGGGAGCAAAGAGCAGTGATGGTTCACTGACAAAAGAAATAATGATAATCCCCATACAGCAGCTTACACTTAACACGAATTATGTACCAGGCACTCTCTGAACCTTTTGTCTTCTCAATAACCCATGGAGCTAGGTACTGTTCTTTGTGCCACCACTTTGCAGCTAAGGAAATCGAGGCACATAGTGGTTGAACTTTCCAAGGCTGCAGAACAGGTAGGGCGCTGAGCTGGCATTTGAGCCCAGGCCTTTGACCTTACAGTCTGTACTTTTGACCACAACATTGAGCTGTCTCCTCAAATTCACCTACACAGGAAGGAGGAACCCCCACCCCACCCATCAGGAGATCCAGATGCCTCCAGACCCTGTAGACTGGGCTAGAACATACCAGCACGGAGACGTTTTGGGAGAGCTTTGTGACAAGCTGGAAAGGTCTTATCTAAGACATCTTCCTCCCTGGGTAGCCACAGGGCTGGGATTGCCACCATTAGATCTTTGACTTCTCTGGACTGCCCTTCAGAGGACCCGCTAAGTGTCCATGTTGCTAGCATGATAGCTCACAGCGGTTTAGCAAGAATTAGTTCTCAAACTTCCCAGATTCCTCTCCTTTTGTCACTCGCACCTCAAAAGAAACTGGCTTCGTTCCCTCGTCATCTCTCATACAGACCCTCTCTTGTCCCTACAGTTCTATCAACCCACTCACTCTGTCAGGGACGCATTTCTCCACGACGTTTACTACTAAAATCTTACCCTCTCTTAGACGTAGCTTGAGAAGTAACTTCTCTAAGAAGTTTTCTCACATTTCACTGGAGGAACCTCATTCTTTCATATAAGGTTGTTAGAAGAACTACATTTTTTTAGCAAAGAACAAATTGCCCACTGAAGTGAAAGACTTGTCTTCTCGGGAGACATCCTTCTTCCATATGGCTCTTCCCTCTTCAAATCCAAACATACTTTCTAAGAACAAGCAATTTTATAGACTGACTCCCAGATCGTGTATCAAATTTTGACAACCTTTTCAAAATTAAGAGCTGGCCCCCATATATCTACCAGGTTACCTCACCCTCTCTTCTTTTTTAAAAAATATTTTTAAAGGTTTACTTATTTTTGAGAGGAGGAGGAGGAGGGGAAAGAGAGAGAGAGAGAGAAAGGATGAGTGGGGGAGGGGCGGAGAGAGGGGGGTCAGAGGATCCGAAGCAGGCTCTGTACTGACAGCAGTGAGCCCGTCGTGGGGCTCGAACTCACAAACCCGTGAGATCATGACCTGAGCTGACATCGGACGCTCAACCAACTGAGCCACCCAGGCGCCCCATCCCCTTCTCTTCTTTTAACCCAATATTAACCTATGATGGTGTCGGAAGTTACTTCGGCCCCTCATCTAGACAACTGCTCTCTTATAAAGACTTGTCTCTGCCAATTTTTCAAAACACATCTGAATAGTGATGTAATCGTTATTAAATGTAGTGTCTCAATGGTGAAATGTTAAAAATGAGGTAGAGATTGGACCACTGTGGAAACTGGTAGATGACATATTTGGTCTGAAATACAGCTGAACTAACAAGAGGTTATGAAAAGAGGACACTTTGGCAACAAAGAGAAAATTTCTGCTCTCTGTTCCTGGACTTGGAGGGCATTTTTATTTTTATTTTTATTAAAAAAATTTTTTTTAACCTTTATTTATTTTTGAGACAGAGAGAGACAGAGCATGAACGGGGGAGGGTCAGAGAGAGGGAGACACAGAATCTGAAACAGGTTCCAGGCTCTGAGCTGTCAGCAGAGAGCCCGACGCGGGGCTTGAACTCACGGACCACGAGATCATGACCTGAGCCGAAGTCAGCCGCTTAACCGACTGAGCCACCCAGGCGCCCCCTGGAGGGCATTTTTAGAAAGGGCCATTAGTCAATCTGGAAAGTATCACCATCAACTGTTGTTCATCAGCACAGTGGAGGAAGGAAGAAAATCCAGAAATAATTCTCTTGTGCTCTGAGCTTCACATCAATCTGGGGGCCTCAACCAACCAGTCAACAGACATTTACTTAGTGCCGGTGGCGTGTTCGGCACCAGGCTGAACGCGGAAAGCCGGTTTGACATCCCGGTCTGCTCAGGTCACAGTTCTGGGCGCCTGGGTGCCATCCAGGCCACGGGGAGGAAGACCCGGGAGAGTGTGGAGCAGTGGAGAAAACGAGGCTGGGCTTACCAGTCAGCCACCTGTAATCCATAAACAGGAAAATCCTCTCCTGCAGAACTGAGAGTCGACCGCACAGGCACAGATTACGCCACGCTGGGCAAGACCTGCCCTGCGCTATGGGGAGCGTGGGTCACCAGCACGGCTCCAACCCTCGAGGCTGCAGTCACCTCTTCTGCTCAAGGGCAGCCCACATCCCACCACACGGCTGTGAAGAGCTGGGCTGGAAGGGCCCGCCAGAGTTTCACGTTCATTCCCTGTCTGGGCTGGACAAAAAAGGGTGACGCCGGGGGCGCCTGGGTGGCGCAGTCGGTTAAGCGTCCGACTTCAGCCAGGTCACGATCTCGCGGTCCGTGAGTTCGAGCCCCGCGTCAGGCTCTGGGCTGATGGCTCAGAGCCTGGAGCCTGTTTCCGATTCTGTGTCTCCCTCTCTCTCTGCCCTTCCCGCATTCATGCTCTGTCTCTCTCTGTCCCAAAAATAAATAAACGTTGAAAAAAAAATTAAAAAAAAAAAAAGGGTGACCCTGAGAAGGAATTGTTCCCATGCTTTGCATCACTGTCCACCTCGTCCGGTTCCCCAGTGGAGGTGGAGAATGGCCGGCCCAGTGTCCCAGGAGCCTGCTTTGTGGCACTTCCCTGGCTCTGGAAGTTTCCCACCAAGCCGCCCCTGTATGTGCCTATGCTTGGGGAAACCGCCCTGGAGCTCAGGCTAATGCCCGGCGATGCCTAAACAGCGGCCCTTTGCTCTCTGTCGAAATTGGTGGTTTCAGCTCTGACGACACATTAGGATACCCTGGGGGGGTTTAAAAATAGACCCATGCTGGTGTCCACCAGAGATCAAATGAACCTGAACCCCCGAGGGGAGGCCTGGACCTTAGCAGTTCGGAAGTTCCCTCTAATATGCAGTGAGGGTCGAGAACTCATTATTAAGGGTGCTCTTTAAGCTAATTAATCTCTTGCAGTCTGTCCTTCAAAGTGCCCCCCAAATCCCTATTCACATCCCCGCTGGAGGCCGACCCACGTGTCAGGAGCCCCGGGGTCACAGAACCCCAGCCGCCAGGTGGGGGGCACAGCCAGGCACACATTTTCCCACAGATCTGGGCGTCTCCGGGTGGCCCGGGGCCGCCTCCCCAGGCCAAGAGCTGACATCAGCGGGGTTCCTGGGCTGTCGCTGCTATCTGCTGCATCTACACTGTCACCAGCCCCACTGCAGTCCTGTGAAGAGTCGCCCCGCTGAACGCCCAAGAAAACTGAGGCCCACAGAGAAAAGGAGCTCGGGAATTGCTGTCTTCTGTTTCACCTCGGTGCCCTGAGCCTGGGTGTCCCGCGTGTTTCCTCAGCTGGAACATTTCCTCCACCTCCGGGTCTCCTCAGAGATCGGCTCACCCCATAGAGAGAGCCCCACTCCGTCTGGCAGACCTCCTCACGGCCTGCTCGGTCCCCCACACCCAGACGCACGTTTCCATGGGCATCATAGATCCTCCCTGCCCGCTGGCTGAGAAGTTACTGTTCCAGGCACCACCTGCAGTCTGTAGAATGGGGCAGACGCCTGAGGCCCAGGCTTCTTCTTTAAAAAAAAAAAAAAATTATTTTTGAGAGAAAGAGAGACAGAGAGAGAGAGCGCATGAGCAGGGGAGGGGCAGAGAGAGAGGGAGACACAAAATCTGAAACAAGCTCCAGGCTCTGAGCTGTCAGCACAGAGCCCCACGCGGGGCTCAAACCCACGAACTGTGAGATCATGACCTGAGCCGAAGTTGGAGGCTTAACCGACTGAGCCACCCAGGCGCCCCGAGGCCCAGCCTTCTTGTCCAGGGAGAACAAACACCTCACAGGAAGAGCCGCTTCCCATAGCAGTTAAAACCCAAACTTGGGGTGACACTTAACCATGGCTGCTCAAAAGCCCAGTAGGTTTTCCAATGAACTCGCCATCATGCTCACACAGGCAGCAACCCCGTATGAGGGCTCTGAGAGTTCCCAGGGAGGCTGTGGAATGAAATCCTGCAGTCACTGGAATCATTCATTCATTTTACCGACAATTAAAATCAAATGTTCCAGGGGCGCCTGGGTGGCTCAGTCGGTTAGGCGTCCGACTCCGGCTCAGGTCATGATCTCACAGTTGGTGGGTTCGAGCCCCGCGTCAGGCTCTGTGCTGACAGCTCGGAGCCTGGAACCTGCTTCAGATTCTGTGTCTGTCTCTCTCTCTGCCCCTCCCTGCTTGTGATGTCTCTCTCTCTCTCTGTCTCTCAAAAATAAATAAACATTAAAAAACTTCTTTTTAAAAAAATTTTTTTTTCAACGTTTATTTATTTTTGGGACAGAGAGAGACAGAGCATGAACGGGGGAGGGGCAGAGAGAGAGGGAGACACAGAATTGGAAACAGGCTCCAGGCTCCGAGCCATCAGCCCAGAGCCCGACGCGGGGCTCGAACTCACGGACCGCGAGATCGTGACCTGGCTGAAGTTGGAGGCTTAACCGACTGTGCCACCCAGGCGCCCCAAACTTCTTTTTTTTTTTTTAAGTTTTTTTTTAAAGGTTTTTTTTTAACATTTATTTATTTTTGAGACAGAGAGAGACAGAGCATGAATGGGGGAGGGTCAGAGAGAGGGAGACACAGAATCGGAAGCAGGCTCCAGGCTCCGAGCCGTCAGCACAGAGCCCGACGCGGGGCTCGAACTCACGGACCGCGAGATCGTGACCTGGCTGAAGTCGGACGCTTAACCGACTGCGCCACCCAGGCGCCCCAAACTTCTTTTTTTTTTTTTTTAAAGTTTTTTTTTTAAAGTTTTTTTTTTAACATTTATTTATTTTTGAGACAGAGAGAGACAGAGCATGAACGGGGGAGGGGCAGAGAGAGAGGGAGACACAGAATCGGAAACAGGCTCCAGGCTCCGAGCCATCAGCACAGAGCCCGACGCGGGGCTCGAACTCACGGACCGCGAGATCATGACCTGAGCTGAAGTCAGCCGCTTAACCGACTGAGCCACCCAGGCGCCCCCAAACTTCTTTTTTTAAATAAAATCAAATGTTCCAGAGTTTGAAGCTACCACTTTCTGGCTCTGCGGCCCTGATACGTAACAATTGGAGCCTCGGTTTCCTCATCTGTAAAATGGGGATCATAATGGCCTTTTCCTCACTAAACTCCTGTGGGGTTTTAGGAGGTGCTAGGAGTGAGGCATTTTGCACAATGCCTGGCATGCCGTAAGCGCATAATAAATGTCGCTTGTTATCTTCACCTCGTGCTTCTTGCCTGTAACCTTTCCCCTCCTTTCCTCCTGTCCCCCACCTTCGCCCCACCAATAACAGAGCTGTTATTTAAAACCAAGTTCAAAAGCTTTGCCCCCTCTCAGGATTTGTCCTCGGACCAGGTGTGGGGTTTGTTGGGCCTCTGAACGCCTTCCTGCCCACATCTCCCTGCCTCGGCGTAGACCTCACCGCCCCCGCCTGGATCCTGCCACCGATCGTCTCTCCACAGACTCTCGGCCACATTCTTCCACATTCCGGGCCGTGGCTAGGCCAGTCCTGCAACGCTCATCTTATTTGTGACTCTGCAGCCGAAAACCCTCTGGTGGTGCCTTGATGCCTTCAGGGTGAGGCCCAAGCCGCCAGCCGCCATGCTGGTCTCCACGGGACTGGGTCCTTGCTGACCTCACCGGCTTCTTCCATCTCCGCCGCGGCCGACAGGCTTCTCAGCTTTTAGGGACAGGTCTCCCTCCTCTCAGAATGGCACCACCCGGACCCCCTTCCAGCTCCCACCACCCCACAGTGAGCCGACGCAGTGTATTTATTTAGTGAGTCAGCTCCAAAGATCTCCTCTTGGAAGCCTCTCCTCACACAGCACAGGCAGACAGACCACATCCTGCATTTGTTATCTTCCAATAGACTTTGATCACTGCCACTGCATCTGGACAATTAGTTGTTAGTCACTTCTTACAATCTGCCGCCATCTTGACAAGGGGAACATGCGAGTAAAAATTACAAGCAAGCGGGGGCGCCTGGGTGGCTCAGTCGGTTGAGTGTTCGACTTGAGCTCGGGTCATGACCTCACGGTGGGTGAGTTCGAGCCCCGTGTCGGGCTCTGCGCCGACAGCTCGGAGCCTGGAGCCTGTTGCGGATTCTGTGTCTCCCTCTCTCTCTGCCCCTCCCCGGCTCATGCTCTCTCTCTCTCTGTCTCAAAAATAAATTAAAAAAAAAAAATTACAAGCAAGTAGCAGCTCCCATTCATTGTTTTCCAGGGCTCGGCACCATTCAAGGCACTTCAGTACCTATTATTAACTCACTTAATCCTCACAACACCGTGAAGTTTCTGTTATTGTCCCATTTTACAGATGAGGAAACCTAGGCGCAAAGGCACTAAGTAGTGGTTCTAAGATCAAGCAGTTAGTTTATGCTCAGAGCTTAACACAGTGCTGATGTTTAAGAGGCGCTCGGTAAATTCTGTGAGACTGAAATATTTTGACTGTGGTTGAACTACCCCACATTCAGTTGGGTCAGGGACCAGTTCTCTTGTGCACGAGCTAAGGCTCTTCACCTGTGGGTCATTAGCTTGTATTCCAGGCTGAGGCCACACGGCGTGGGACTCAAGCGGGTGCCCGGCTGGCACGCATCCCCCCCCTCCAGGTTCTCAGTTAGTTGTTCTGTGAATTCATAGCACACAAATATTTTATGACTGCATTTATTCTTTATAACAATACGAATGAGCAACTGAATAAAAGCCGAATCCCTTGTGAAGCCAGAGGAAGAGTGATTAAATTATAATCATCCTGGATTAATTAATCTATAATATTTGCTCTTTATATGAAAGAAGAAAATCAGCCTTCAACATAAAGGTTATGTACTCCTGAGGTCTGTGTCTTAATAAAGGAAAGGCTTGGGGAAAAAACTTGACAAGCCCCCAAGATACGACATGTTGTAAATGTAGACAGAAGGTTATTACTGATATAAAATATATTCAATGTAATTATCAGCCACAACAAATAATCAGAGCAATGATAATGAATAATTAACATTTTTATACTCCTATAGTAATGTGTCTAATAGATAAGTGCGCAACATTGAATTAATTTATTGTGCTGCAGTGTTTTTAGTAATGAAAATTGCCTAATCAAAACATCTTTTCCACGGTATTGCCAGATATTGGCAGAAATCGCCGATAAGGTTTATTTCTTTGTTTTCCGATCTAATTGTAGTAGAGATGCTGTGAAATATTTAGAAAAACCTAAGGAGAGAAATTGCAGGAAGAATAGACTCAAGGCAAGCTCTAGATCTCAGTTCAGGGAGAAATCAATTTAAAGACCTCACTTTTGATCCTTGGAGTCAAGGATTCATCAGGGTGTGGGAAGCTGTTGTGCCTGCCCGAGAAAAAAGCCTGTCCACAGGAGAAGGAGGCTTGTGAGTCAGATTCACACAGATCTTCCACGGGTGTCCCTTTATTCGAACCGCCCCTTCCTCGGGTCTTCCTTTCTTTTTTTTTTTTTTTTTCAACGTTTATTTATTTTTGGGACAGAGAGAGACAGAGCATGAACGGGGGAGGGGCAGAGAGAGAGGGAGACACAGAATCGGAAACAGGCTCCAGGCTCTGAGCCATCAGCCCAGAGCCTGACGCGGGGCTCAAACTCACGGACCGCGAGATTGTGACCTGGCTGAAGTCGGACACTTAACCGACTATGCCACCCAGGCGCCCCTCGGGTCTTCCTTTTTATAAAGCAGGAAAGGGAAAGATGACCTTCACCAGCAGTTTCACCGCAGAGTTCAAAGTCACTTCCTCTCTGCCCCATGTTATTTTGCGCACATGTTGGACTGTAATGATCTGTTACTTACACCTGCCTTCCTCATCAAGCACGGCAAGGGCCATCTCCTGGTCATCTTTTTATCTTCTGGGCCTTCCCCCAATGCCTGGATGCTCAGTGAAGTCATTGATGAATAAATGAATTGCAAGCCTATCTACTTCTACTGCCGGTGGGAGATATAAATGTTAATGGGTCTAACATGGTCATAATCTCACCCCTTTAGAATCCATTAGCTAAAGCAAGCCTGGTGGCCGAAGATACTGAGGAGCGGTAATATGTGAACAATGACTGATTCCACTTAAGGATTCCCATGAAGCAGAAGTCAAAAAATAAAGGAGCCCCCTCTTCGGAGTGTGGAGGGAAGCGTTACCAAGCAGGGCATGACATCGGTTAGAACTTAAGGGGAGAGGCCAAATGGTATCTTAGACCTCTTCTCCCTGTTGTCGTTATTAAAGTTTCTCTATAGCGGCCTCTTTTCAAACTCTAACGTGCATACAGGTCACCTGCAGATCTTGTTACAATGCACATGCCAACCCTGTAGATCTGAAGTGCAGCGTGAGATTCTGTACTGCTCAGAGGCTCCCAGGTGATGCCAGCACTGCATGCACAGGACCTGAAGAGACACAAACAGCGTCTTAAGTGCGAGGCGTATATGCTAAATGCACATCCATGGTGTGACAGTGTCTCGTTTTCAAATGTAATGGAGTTGCATGGTGTGTGGTCTGTGACAACCAGAACACGCCTGCTGGTGTAGGTTACACACCGCCCTCGTATTAGTATCTCTGCATTATTTTCACACCAACGACCAGAATTCTGTGGAAAGAGCGAAGGAGATAAAAAGAAGGAAAAGAAATAACCAAATCTATCATGACAATAACTGCCATTAAGTCAACAACGCTGGGAGCCTAGTTCTGTGACAAGCCTTTTATCTGCCACTGAGGCAACTGGGGGGACTTGGGAATCTGACCGAAGCCACAGATCTCAGATGCTGCTGAGCCAAGAATTAACCCCAAGCCTGCATGAGGCCAAACTTCATAGTTTGGACAACTGCAGGAACTGTCCGGTCCTGTGACTTGGTCACACATGGTCTAGGGCATTATAAGACCAGAAAGTATACAACAGACATGCGGCCTATAAGGGCTTACCTTTGGATGAATGACATGAGGCATACTCATGATGAGAGAAATCAACATGGCGCTGTGGACTCACCCCAAATGAGGGGAGGGCCTGACGTAAAACCGCCCAGGGAAGGAGGAATCATTGCCAATCAGGGTTGCCACTGATGGCTTCTTGAAGATGGTTAGGACCAAGTCCAGCTCTAGGGACTGAAGTGATAGTCGGATTGCAATGAGAATGGAGCGAGAGGAGGGCCTGAGCAGAGGCAGGCATCAACAGGACTTAAGGGAGCAGTGAATGGAGCGATCTGGCCAGACCAGAGAATTCTGTGTGCCCTAGGGATGAGGTTCCCAAATCTGGCTCTGCATGAGACTCACTCACAGAATGAAGTCAAAACACCAACTTCCAGACTCCCTTTCCCCTAGACTGAGGGCATCAGCATCTCCCTGATAAGTCCATGCCAATGTGATCCCCAAGCAGCCGCCTGCACGGGTCGGGGATGGAGCTCCGGGAGAGCTCTGCCAGCACGGGAGTCTGTGGGGTGGGACACAGGTCATTCCTCTCAGTGTTCCCAGATGTCATGAAGTGGCTGGCAGGAATTAGGGGCTCAGTGCAGCAATAGAAATAAGCCCAAGTGGCCCAGGAAGGAGAGAGAGAGAGAGAGAGAGGCTTTGCTTTGAGAATCTTCAAAGAAAGGTTAAACCCTTGGACTCCTTGCTAGTGGAAGGGGAAACTTGGACATATCTTTCCACAGAACAAACCCCATCTCAAGGGTGTGTAAGTTGTGAGTCTTTTGGCCAGGAACGAAAGTGGGCTGCACCAAACCTGGCTGGCCTCGAGACCTCCATCTTGTCATGCCTGGGACTGAGCCAGGGCCTTGAGGTGAACTAGGTGAAGCAGGCAGGGCTGGGCTTAATGAAGAACGCAAGCTTTGCTCTGCTTTTATGCCCAAGGCAGCCCTGATTCCCCCGTCAGCCTCCATGAGGACTCCTAATGCAATCTCTTTAATTCTTGTTTTCAGATTTCTTGAGGGGTCCGACGAAATTTGAAAAGAGGAACCTCCATGTTTAGCCACTATTGATTTATTTTGGTTCCGGTTGGCAGATTTTTATATAAAAACAAAGAACAAAGTAATTCTCCAGGGCTGGCCTGAGCTGATTACATTAGAACCCGTTCTACCCTGTAGAGTTGGGGAGGGCCTGATTTCCATCTGAGCCGCAAGCCCGAGACCAAGAACGATGCAGACACACCAACAGGGGAAAATGAAAATTTAAAGCAAATGCCTGGATGTTGGGAAGTAAAATGCTGCCAGTTACAGGAGGAGAGAGGTAAGCAAATGACATTCACCGCTGAGTCAAAATCTCAAATCAATTGGTTGGCCTACACTGGTTGAATATATTACTCACTCATCCTCTGGATTTTACTGGTATAGACACCCAGCTTCAAAGATACAGTTAGGAGCTGGCTTAGTGGCTGCAATCTGAAAACCAAAGGCTTAAATGATTGAAGCACAAATGAGGTATCTGGAGATGGCTCACGCAGGGATGTTAAAAAGGCTCCATGAAGCCATCAGGGCCCCAGGCTGCGTCCTGTTTACTGCTCTGTCATGCTCTCCATCTGCCTGTTGCCTCATGGCGATAAGATGGCTGCTCTACCTTCACTGCTGCTTCCAAGATCCAGGCAGAAGTAGAGAAGACAAGAGGCAGAGGGACACATGCCAGCTGAGTCTGCTCCCTTTTGCAGGACCTTGCCGCAGAAGTTCCACCCAAAACTTCAGCTAATATTTCCTTGACCCGAACTGTTCCCAGCACCACAACTGCCATAATCAAGATACCAACCATGTTCATCAACACAAAAGTTTCCCATAGGCCCATTCAAGTCAGTCTCCCCCAGGCAACCACCAATCTCCACACTTTCTGAAGAGGTCAAATCATCACTCGATTTCGAGAAACGCAAGTCAGACTTTAAAAATGGAGGATAACGACTGACTCCAGAAGCCACGGTAAAAGGCACATATGGTTCTGGGGATTATGGGGTCTTTGCTATTGGCAGAACATAGATGGCTGAAGCTACGGGGATCTGATGCGATAAGACAGAAGAATGGAGAAAGGAGCACAAGAAATGAGGAGCTGAGAGGCAGGAGAAGAAGACAAAAGGAAGAGGGAGTACTCATCAGACAGATGAGAGGGACGGATCCGACAAAGCTTCACTGAGGAGGTGCAACATGTAAGATTCTAAAAACTGGGATCACAGTTTCCAGGTGCAATGGAGAGAAAGGGCCTCCCAGCAGAGGGAAGCACAAGTGCAAGTGCGTGGAACGCTTGAGAGAGTGTGAACTGCAATTAGTTCTAGCAGGAGGGACCATAAAAAGGTCATCAAGAGAGTGAGGACCACACATGCCGCTGTAAGCACTGTATGCTGGGGAGAGTCATTAAAGGATTTTAAGGGTGGAGAATCATACGATCACATTTGCGTTTTAGAAAGCAGAGCCTGGCCGAAATCTGTAGGTAAGATTGAAAGAATAGCAAAATTAAGGAGTTGGAAACTGGTACAGTGAATGATCCAGGTGAGAAGTCATGCCACTGGCATGGAGACAGAGTGGGAAGGGAAAGGAAGTGACTCTAGTTAAGATGGTAAGAAGGGAAAATAGGCAGGTTATATAGATTAAGCAAGGTCACATAGCAAAGAAGAGGCAGAGTGGAAGTTTAAACCTGGCCACGTGACCTTGGACAACTTATATAATTTGGGACCTTAATCTCCTCATTTGTAAAAATAAAGCTAATAATAGTACCTGTTGTTGAGATAGTTCTTTGTGGGGCTCAAGTTTCTGCACATCTTGAGAGAAAGGCACTGACCAGCCTGTGTTTTGGACTATTTTTTCAAGGAGGTTTATATAGCCTTGGAAGACAGAGATCACGTCTCTGTCCAGAGTGAAGGGTAAGCATGTTTACTGCCCATTAAAAAAAGATTCAGGTCCCTTAAGCTGAGGGTTTGTCTCAACCCACTGTGGGTACCGGTGTCATCTGGTCCTCTTTGTATCACTCTGTGGGAATTGGCACAATAATGTCGGTACGCTGACTACTTCTATTACTGTGAATAACATTGTTCTTTGTCTCTAAGCCAGGAATCTTCTACTAGCATCCAACAAATGATGGCCGGCTAACTTGTCAGCTTGAAAATAGGTTAAGTCTCACTCAGACCCTTCATGGTTCCTACCACCTATGTGACAATGATTGGGAACTAATTGGGTTTATACTTATAGAGCCCTTGACCAGTGGCTTATGGTAAGCACTCAGTAAGTGTCTCTTGATTCAGGCATCCAGCATAGAATCTTTCAAGTATGCTTCCTGAAGCCTGACTGCCTGGGTTCAAAGCTGGCTCTGTCACTTACTAGCCATAAGAATTTGCGACTGTTACTTCACCTCATCAGTTTTCTCATCTTTCAAATATATATGATAATCATCATGATAACTACCTCACAGAGTTGTTATGAAGTTTTAATGTTTTAATGAGATAACGCACATACAATGCTTAGAACAGTATCCAGCCTATGGTGAGCTTTTTAATAAAGTGTAGCCATTATTACTAGGTTATTATTTTTGAAGGAGACAAACCATTTTCTATAGAAATAGAATCATTAAGTGACCAAATTTCAAGAAGTTGTTAACCAGCATTGACTGTAGATATAAGTTTAATTTCAACCTTAGGATGGTGGTGGTGATGATGATGATGATGATGCTGGTGGTGGTGATGAGGGTGATGGTGATGACGATGATGATGGTGACAATGGTGATGATGATGCTGGTGGTGGTGATGATGATGGTGACAATGGTGATGGTGATGGTGATGGTGGTAGTGGTGATGATGGTGGTGGTGAAGATGAGGGTGATGGTGATGATGATGGTGATGATGATAATGATGGTGACAATGGTGATGGTGATGATGATGGTGATGAGGATGATGATGGTGACAATGGTAATGATGATGGTGGTGGTGGTGATGATGGTGGTGGTGATGATGACAATGGTGATGGTGATGGTGGTGGTGGTGATGATGGTGGTGGTGGTGATGATGCGGGTGATGGTGATGGTGATGATGATGATGGTGACAATGGTGATGATGATGGTGGTGGTGGTGATGATGATGGCAATGATTATGGTGATGATGATGATGATGGTGACAATGGTGATGGTGATGGTGGTGGTGGTGATGATGACGGTGATGACGATAATGATGGTGACAATGGTGATGATGATGATGATGGTGATGATCACTAACAAATATTGGGCATTTTTATGTGCTGAGCACCATGCTATTACCTTTATATGCTTTATCTCAATCTGCAAAGCAACCCTAGGAGATATTATTATTGTTATTGTTATTGTTATTTTATTAATAATCAAGTTTTTATTAATTTTTTTAATTTATTTTAATAATTTATTAATTATTTATTAATAATATATAATATTGTTATTGTTATTTTATTAATAATGAAGTTTATTAATAAACTTGAGCCACTTGCCTAAGGAAATGGTGGAGTAGTGACTCAAACCAAGAGTATCTGATTCTGAATCCCATGAGGAGGTAAGGCATTATCTCAAACTACAACCAACCCCATGGCAGCAACGTGGTGGCTTGTCCTCTCATGAGTTGTATTCTAATTTCATCTAAAGAAACATATAATAGACCCCTGGGTAGTAACACCTGGACCGCTTACTTTACCTTTAACATCACCGACTTCCTTGAGTCCTCAGCTGCTACTGTCCAGGAGTGGCGATTGCTTAAGAACTTATATTCTTTCTCCATTCCCCCAGGAGGGGGCCACAGGAGGTGACAAGGCAGAAGCCCACTGTGTCAGCTAATGTATTTTCAGCTGCATAAAACTGACAATTCTCAATCAGCTGGCATAAACAATGATGAACATGTATTCTCCCATAAGATTAGTTGCGTCAGCAGCACAGTAGTCACTTCATGGACCTAAGTTTTTCCATCTCTCTATCATCTTGACAATTTTGCTCCGTTCTTTGACTTCTTATTATAAGGAGAAAAAGCCTCCAGGAGATGTCATCTCCCAATGACACATTGGCCTGAATTGTCTGTCTTGTTCATGCTCAGACCAATCGGTGGCAAAGGATGTTATGCTATGAAGACTTTTTTAAACCAATCAGTATTCAAACCCGTAGGGAGGAGTCTATCTCCCCGGAACCACATGGACACATAGACAAACATGGAAACCGGAATAATATGGGGTACCATTTGGAAGGAATGGATGTTGGATAAGCAGCCGATAATGTTTTCTATAGCTAACTGAAAAAAAAATGTGCTGGTTCATTAGGTTTCTGCAGCCCATTTGGAGTGCTTATCTCTCTGCCTAACATTTGATTGGCATAACTAGCACTTTTCCAGATAAAGTAAGCATATAAATAAGGTAGAGACAAAAATGTACCTTCTGTGCTATCTGCCAAGCTACTATCCAGAGTTCCGTCTAGGGGATCCCCTTCAATTAGTGAACCCTTCTAGACACGTCCTAATCATTTTGACTCCTAGTGAGAATGGATTAGACTCAAGCTAGGAACGCTGCTACCTACATACTCCTGGTGAAACGGAGGCTCAAATACATACTATGTAACTTGCACAAGGATAAAAGGTGGTAACCTGAGATTCAAACCTACATACTGGATTGTGTGTCCCAACCTATTTCACTACTTGCGGGGGAGGTGGAGAGGGGAATGGGAAAAGAGGTGTAAAGGACTTAACATTTTGTTTCCCATCAATGGCTTAATGAGATCATGTTTGTAAAGCCCCTAGAGCACAGGAGGCACAGAAAAGGAAAGCAAAGCTCAGAAGGTTCATGAGAGGCTCAAAGACGCACAGTAGGCAGAGCTCGGACGAAAGCTCTACTGTCCTGGGACTCATAAGAGAAGGTAATGAGTCTTTGTTCCTAAGCAAGACCGCACTGGAAACAACCTTTTCTTTCATTGAAATTATCTGCTTGTGTATCTAAAAGTGAAAGTTAAAAAAAAAAAAAACAACAACAACCCAGTCTCTAAATCACATTCTTGTTTTTTAAAGAAAAGCATTTAGGAGCGCCTGAGTGGCTCAGCTGGTTGAGCATCCGACTTCGGCTCAGGTCATGATCTCACAGTCCGTAAGTTTGAGCCCCCGAGTTGGGCTCTGTGCTGAGAGCTCAGAGCCTGGAGCCTGCTTCCGATTCTGTGTCTCCCTCTCTCTGCCCCTCCCCTGCTCATGCTCTGTCTCTCTCTCTGTCTCAAAAATAAAACATTAAAAAATAATAATAAAGAAAAACATTTAAAAGTCTTCCTGCAGCAATTAAATAGTCCCAGCTACCCAAATTTATCTTCTGTTAACTTTATTAAGTAGAGGCCCAGGTTAGCAAAGTCTTTGCCTATTTATTTCAAGCCACTTCCTCAGCATTGGGGTTAGGTGATTTGAAAAAGTGGTTTGGCGTCTCTCTCCTTCGGACTTTCCCCATTTTTCCACGCAAGTGCCCGCCCGGAAGTACCCCTAAGCTGAGAAAAGGTGAAAAGGGAATACTGAACAAAATGTTAAAACCACTAAGGATTTACAATTTGTTCCAAATATAAACAAGGATTCCTAGATAAAAGATTTAGGTTTTGCAAAACCAAGGATAGCAGCACAGCCCACAACAAGTTAAAAAGCATGACTCTCTTCTTGATCAAGATGCACAGTAGTTTTACCTCAGATCTCAGTTATGCGTATCCCATCAAATGCCTACAATGCTACATTAGTTTTGGGCGTACCACATGGTGATTCAACATCTCCATACCTTATTCTATGCTCACCACAAGTGTGGCTACTGTCCGTCATTATGCAACGCTATCATAATACCATTGACTATATTCCCTACGCTGTGCATTTTATTCCTGTGACTCATTCATTCCATAACTGGAAGCCTGTATCTCCTACTTTCCTTCACCCATTTTGCCCATTCCCCAGCCCCTCCCCTCTGGGAACCATCAGTTTGTTCTCTGTATTTATAGATCTGATTCTACTTTTTGTTTGTTTGGTATTCAATTGTTTTGTTGTCTGTATTTGATTTTCATCTTTAAGGAAAATCTCAAGTTATATGGATGGGCTATTGAAGATTTCTGAGTCAATAGCATTCATTATCATGAAAAGGACTATTGTTCTCTTTATATTTGGGAAGCACTATTCATATGTATTTATCCAATAGGAAGAGTCCATCAATTACTGATATAAATATTATACATTGTGTGCCCGATGGCAATCCAGGAGCAGATTTCAAACAAATGGGATATCAGATACTGACTTTGGTACCCACAGTGGAAACAGATGCACCAAGATTCGCAAATTCTCTCTCTAATCCAAAGTGAATGACACTTGAATTTCCTGAATGGCTTAAGTTGAATGTCAAAGATAAGCCCTCCTCAGGAAGTAGAGTGAACACTAGGAAATTACTCAAGTCAAAGAGAAGAATCAGTAACGTATAGATTAGGAACGGAGCAAGAAAGAAGGGGTGGGCTGGGCTGGACAAAAGGAGAGCCATTTTCTAAGCCACTCCAGGGAGTGAGACTTAGCTATGGAGAGACTCCTTTGCCATCTCTCTATCCACCATCCTTCGTCTGTATTTTGGGTGAGTTCAGAGCTCGGAGGCGTGGGTTGACCACTGAAGCCACCCCAGGTAGTTGGGCTGAGCCAAGTTTCCAGAATTCCAGCCAGTTCTCAACTCTCAACTCATCTTCATCTTACCAAAAATCTCCTAATAACTCCCTCCGCTCAGGAAGTACACACCAACTGGATGGGTCTTGAAAAAGATACATCAAGGAGCAGAGAATTTCCAAGCTGGAAAAACCATCAGAGATCATGCAGCCCCTTCATTTAGCCACGGGGGGTGGGATGGAGGGCCATAAAGGATTCATGAGTTGTCCACCATCACCTCTTTTCCAGATTTCTCCCTGGAGAAGTGATATAGAAAGAAAGAAAGAAAGAAAGAAAGAAAGAAAGAAAGAAAGAAAGAAAAGGAAGGAAGGAAAGAAGGAAGGAAGGAAGAAGAAAGAAAAGAAAGAAAGAAAGAAAGAAAGAAAGAAAGAAAGAAAAGGAAGAAAGGAAGAAAGAAAGAAAGAAGAAACAGAAAAGAAAGAAAGAAAGAAAAGGAAGAAAGAAAGAAATAAAGAGAAAAGAAAGAAAGAAGGAAAAAGAAAGAAAGAAAGAAAAGAAAGAAAGAAGAAACAGAAAAGAAAGAAAGGAAGAAAGAAAGAAAAGGAAGAAAGAAAGAAAGAAGAAAGAGAAAAGAAAGAAAGAAAGAAAGAAAGAAGAAAGAAAGATGGATGGGAGGATGGCCACCATGTTTTATCCCCATGGGTACTTCTGCTTTCGCCCTCACTGCTGCCTCATCTCCTCACTCCGTCTCCCCTCTCACGAAGAAAATCAAAAAGGCTCCGAAACCTGGGGCCTTGCATTTATTCCACCCCCTCTTCCCACCTTCTCAACCCAGATGCCAGCTGCCAAATACCTCCTTACTCTCCTCGACTGCCACCTCTTTTCCACTCCACTCCTTCATCCACATTCCTTGCTTCTCACCTGTGTGTCTATAACCACCTCATCACCTCTCCAAGCCTGTCCTCCTCCAATCCACTTTCAAAACCTCCAGCGCGTGCATCTGACTATAGCACTTTCCAGATGAAAATCTTGTATGGCTTAATTATCTTCAGAATAAAATTCAGGTTTGCAGTACAATTATACAAGATCCTTCCTGATCTGACCCATGCCTTCTCCAGCCACGCTTCAGTTACCCATTTATTCACTGAATACAGATGGATGGAGAGTGGAATGTGTGCCAGGAAATCTAGGCACCGAATGCACCTGCACACACTTGGCCATACATTTCTCTTCACACTTCTGCTCTTGCCAGATAGAATGGCTTAAAATTCCCCAAGATGCCATGCTTTCTCAAACTCTGCCTATCTGCTGCTAGTCTGACCTTATTTCTCCTTTCTCACTCTGACTTATACTTCTTTTTGTTTTTTCTTATACCTTTCCCTGGCTTAGATACTTTCTCCTCTGAGAATCATTCTCTGGCCCCCTAGGCTGGATCAACGACTGACATTTTCCCATAGTTCTCAGAGCTTGTCAGACATTATAGGAACTGTTGGCTTGTCTACACCCCCCCCCCCCCCCACTAGCTGCAAGGTTGTAGAAAGCAAAGGTTCTTTTTCTATCGCTGCACACCTAGCACGTGACCTGGTGCATAACAGCATAATAGGAATTCAGTGATTATTTGTTGAATGATGGAATATAGGGATGAAGTCTTATTCTGCTAAACAGATGGCTGTTAACCCTTCCCAGCCTTGTCTGTGGGACTCAACTGCTTGACTATACAATTTTATCTCTAAAGGATGTGAGGCACAATTTATAGACCAGAGAAAGAAAAAAGGACTATGGATTTTAGTACAAGCCAAAAGAAGGTTGACGTGACTTAAAACAATTCTTCTGCCGTTATTTTCTGTGTAACCTTGGGCAAATCACCTCCTCTTTTTTTATTTTCTTCATCTGTAAATGGTGGTAACGAGGAATGAGATCTGCCCTAAAGTCATATACATCATTTGACCACATAGTTAACAACTGCATTAGTACTGACTTCTAACAGTAATTTTTTTTTCATTTTTTGAACTTTATTTTATTTAATGGTTATTTATTTTTTACTTTTGGAGAGACAGAGCAAGACGGAGTGCCAGCCGGGGAGGGGCAGAGGGAGGGAGAAGCAGAATCTGAAGCAGGCTCCAGGCTCTGAGCTGTCTGCACAGAGCCTGATGCGGGGCTTAAATCTACGAACGTGAGATCATGACCTGAGCCGAAATTGGACATTCGACCAACTGAGCCACCCAGGCACCCCTATGTTTTTTTTTTAAATCTATTTATTTTTGAGAGAGAGAGAGAGACAGAGTGCAAGTGGGAGAGGAGCAGAGAGAGAGGAAGACACAGAATCCAAAACAGGCTCCAGGCTCTGAGCTGCCAGCACAGAGCCGGATGCAGGACTCGAACTCACAGAGATCATGGCCAAAGTCAGATTCTTAACTGACGGAGCCACCCAAGTGCCCCAGTGCTGACTTCTAGAAAGTTAACCAGAGAAAACCTTCATATATTAAAAAAAAAATAAACTCCCGTAATACAGGTCTGACAAAACAATGAACCCCAGGTGTGTGGGTGTATGTGTGTGTGCGTGCGTGCCTGCGAACTGAAGTAGTATAAAGAAAGGTAGTGAATCTTCCCCTCTCACATGTCCTGCAGTTAAAGAAGAATATTTGCTTACTTTGTGACCTTATGGAAATTATTTAGCTTCTCTAAAGATTAATTTCCCCATCTTTAAATTAAAAGAATATTTACTTAGCAAATTTGAAGAACATCAAGAAATAGAATAGTTGTACCATGTATAAGAATTGTTGTGGGTCTTAAAAATTAAATTTGCTCCATCCCTTGCAGGGGGAGAACTACTGTAAAGAATAAAAACAAAAAAGGCATGACAGCTAAAAATATGTTAAAGAAGATGTGGTTTATGTACACAATGGAATATTATTTGGTAATGAGAAAGAATAAAATCATACCATTTGCAGCAACATGGGTAGAACTGGAGGGTATTATGCTAAGGGTATTATTCAGTCAGAGAAAGACAGATATCCTATGTTTTCACTTATATGTGTATCTTGAGAAACTTAACAGTAGGCCATGGGGGAAGGGAAGGGGAAAAATTAGTAACAAACAGAGAGGGAGGGAAGCAAACCATAAGAGACTCTTAAATACTGAGAACAAACTGAGGGCTGATGGGGGGTGGGGGAGAGGGGAAAGTGGGTGATGGGCATTCAGGAAGGCACCTGTTGGGATGAGCACTGGGTGTTGTATGTAAGCCAATTTGCCAACAAATTATATTAAAAAAAGAACTAATGAACAAGTTCAGCAAGTTTCAGGATATAAGATCAGCATTCAAAATTCAATTGTTTTTCCATACAAGAACTATGAGCAAACAAAAATAAAATTAAGAAAATAATATCACTCATAATAACTCCAAGAAGAATAAAATACTTAGGAATACATTTAATAAAAGGAGTAAAAAACTTATAGTCTGAAAACTACAAAACACTGATGAAAGAGATTGAAGAAGACCTAGATAAATGGAAAGGCATCCCACGTTCATGAATCAGAAGGCTCAGTGTGGTTAAAATGACAATAATCCCCCAGCTGATCTGTGGAGTCAAAGCAATTGCTATCAAAATTTCAGCTGACTCCTTTACACAAATTGACAAGCTAACCTTAAAATTCATATAGGAATTCAAGAGACCCAGAAGAGCCAAAACAATACTGAAAAAGAAGAAAAAAAATTGAAGGGCTCATACTTCCCAAATTTAAAACATACTACAAAGCTACAGTACTCAGGACAGAGTGGTACTGGCCTAAAATTAGGCAGATAGATTTGTGGCATAGAACTGAGAATCTAGAAATAAACCTTTACAATTACAAGTGATTCTCAGCATAGTGTCAAGACAATTCAGTTGGGAAAGAATAGTTTTTTCAACAAACGATAGTGGGGCAATGGTACATCCAGAAGCAAGGAAATGAAATTGGAGTGCTACCTTAGACCATATATAAAAACCTACTCAAAATGAATCAAAGTCCTAGTGAAAGAAATAAAACCATACACTTATTTCTTTTTTTTAATGTGTATTTATTTTTGAGATAGAGACAGAGTGTGAGCAGGGGAGGAGCAGAGAGAGATGAGACAGAGAATCGGAAGCAGGCTCCAGGCGCCGAGCTGTCAGCAGAGAGCCCGACGTGGGGTTCGGGCTCATGAACCACGAGATCATGACCTGAGCCAAAGTCTGACACTCAACCAACTGAGCCACCCTGGTGCCCCAAACCATACAGTTCTGACAAGAGCATAGGCTTAAGTCTTCGTGAGCTTCGTGACCTTGGGTTAGGCAAAAGCACGAGCAACAACAACAAAAACGTTGGCTGGCTCTATAAAAATTACAAACTTCTGTGCTTTAAATAAAACTGTAAGGAAAGAGAAAAGACAACTTGCAGAATGGAGGAAATTTTTTTCAATTCATATATCTGGTAAAGGGCTTGTATATAGAATATATAAAGAACTATTACCATTCAATAATTAAAAGACAAATATCCCAATAAAAAATGGACAAAGTATCTGAATAGATATTTCTCCAAGGAAGATATGCAAACGGCATGGGAAAAGATGTGCGTCTTAGCCATCAGGGAAATGCAAATCAAAACCACAATGAGATACCCATTTAAGATGGCTGTCATCAAAGATACATAATAGCAAGTATGACAAGGATATGGAGAAACTGGAACCCTCATACACTGCTGAATTTTACGTGGTGTAGCTGCTTTGGAAAATCGTTTGGCAGTCCCTCAAATGGTTAAACACAGTTACCATGTGATTCAACAATTCTACGCCTATGCATAAACCCAAGAGAAAGAAAAGTATATGTCCACGCCAAAACTTGTACATGAAGGTTCATAGCAACATTATTCATAATGCAGCCAAAAAGTGAAAACAACCCACATGTCTATCAGCTCACTAACGGATGGATAAAACTGTAGTGTATCTATAAATAGATTATCATTAATCCATACAAAGGAACGAAGTTCCTGATTCAAGCTACAACATGGATGAGCCTTCAAAATATGCTACGTGAAAGAAGCCAGTCACAAAGGACGACATACTGTATGATTCCATTTATATAAAATGTCCTGAAAAAGCAAACCTACAATAACATGAAGTAGATTAATGGTTGCCTAGAGCTGAGAGGGTTAGAGGGGTTGGGGAGTAGTAGCTAAGGGGTGTGGGGTCTCTTGTCGGGGTAATGAAAATATTCTAGTGATGTGATGAATACACAGCTCTGTGAATGCCCTAAAAACCATTGAATTTTACCCTTTAAAATGGATGAATTATATGACATAGGAGTTATATTTCAATAAAACTGGCAAAAACAAATTAAAAAGCTACAGCCCCACCGCTTAGATTGTTTTTCATCCACAGGATTTTCTTTCTTCGGAGACTCCACATCCCGTGCTTTATGCTAGCCCACCAAGGGCTTAATTACCCAATGCATATGCACAGACACACTCACAAAGTTATATGAACACACACACTCACGCACATACACGGTCACAAACTCATCACAAGCACACACATGCACGCGCACATGCTCAGACAGACTCACACAAACACAAACACATATTTACACACTAATCAGCCCCCTGGACACAAGAAGTGCCCTGGCTTTTTGGTTGGGGCCATAGCTAGGGACTCCTATGAATCAGTCCCAAAACAATTGTTTTCATTTATTTTCCCTTGAGCCGGAGGGAGGGAGCGGAGAAGGGAAGAATGAAACGTCTCGCTTGAACTTCTCACTCACTGCGTGCGTGGGACTCTGATCTCACTTCAGCAGCCTCCGAGCACAGGTCCCAGGAGTGAAAGAAATAATGAAGTCTGGCTGGACCAGCTGATGCTGCCTTCCCTGTGTCGTCGAGAAGCAGCTGCCTCAGTGGTGTGGCTTGGCAGAGCCAGAAAGGACTGTGCCCACAAATCTCCACCCAGCACCCTATTCCGGGCATAAGGCATAAGAACTCCCTTACTTGGCACAGATAGAAGTCAGACTGCTGTGATTCAGGTTCTTGACTTCCCAGAATCGGTTTCATCACTAGGACTCCCGCCTCAGGAGGTAGACTGGCTTGATTTAAATACAATCCCAACTTCGTGATTCAGGAAAGGGCACTGCCCTGATTACAATCTTTGATATGCAGAAAGAAATTTACCATTGACTTTCTTCTTGGCTCTTAAAAAAGTCTAGGGGACCCTCTGGCTTTGTCTTCCTGGATATGAACTAGGAAACACTGCTGTTTGCTCCTGGGAACCATCCCGTACCCACAAGGGGAAACCAGGTTCAGGGTATTCCTAGAAATGGTAGGAGTGACAGGATGAAGTTCAGTCCTTGGTGTCAGGCTCCAGGTCAATCAGTCCCGGAACTGTCTATTTTTCAACTTCCTATTTACTAGGTGCAGCACTAAATCCATCTGTGGTTGAGGCTATTTGGATGAGATCTTTGATCCTTGAGGTTGAAAGCATCCTAAATGTTGCAGAGACTTCCAGGGGGTGTGTGGCACAGCTCGGAGGGGACGGTGACAGCAGTTGGCACGTGTGTAGAGAGCCATGGGGAGGGAGGGTGCTGTCCCACTTGCCTGTGTATCCGTGAGTAGACACTGAATGTGGGGAGTTGAGGACATCCTCGGACGACTGAGGTCACTTGCTCATTCAACTCATTCATGAAACATGCCCACGTTAAGCTTTCACTATGCCCAACAAACCCCTAATGTGAGGGGAGGGTTATAAGTGTACGAGTATGTGCGTGTGTCCCACGTGTCTATTTTCTTCCAGAGGATGATCGGATTTGCTGCAGTCCGCCCTCCTGGCTGAAGTCAGTCAGTGTCTCATGAGGAGGAGCCCTAATCTCCACGTCCCTCCCCTGTCTCATCACGAAGTCTGTGCTAATTCTGGGCTGACCAGAAAGGCGAAGACTACTGGGGTGGAGGGGCGGGGAAGATCAGTGCCAAGTGGTGTACAAATGACAGGGCTCTGGCATTCGTGATCTTTGCACCAGGAAGCAAGGCTTTGGACCTCAGAGGGGGCAGTGCACAAAGCACATCCAAACAAGGTTCATCTCCTATAATTGATTTCTTCTGGCAGGTCTGACCTCCATAATAGTGCCCCTGCCTAGGCTGGAGCTATTATAATTAGTCTCTGGTCCCCAAGACTCCAACCACATTCTGGCTTATAGACACTGGCTTTCTGGGTTTAGAAACTTGTCATAGGTAATTCACAAAGCAAATATTTCACTTTACAGAACGGTGCCATGTTCCGATCCCCCCTTTTGCAATGCTGAATTGTTGGTGTCATGTAACATTCAAATTATTAATATCGCACGGTGCTAATATGTTAAATTAAAAAAAAATTGTATTCCCTTTACAGATACCAAAAAAGCCATTGGATTAAATTCTGCTTCAATTTCTACTTTTAAAATGCTTTAGGAAGCTAGAGCTATATATTGCCACAAAATGATAAATAAAATATTGTTAAGACCAACAACCAGAGTTACAGCTAATAATTAATCACTGGAGACATTTCTATCAAAATTAAGGAAAGATGAAAGTGACCTCTATTTAGGCACTACTATTTAAGATTGTCGTGTAAATACTGCCCAATGAAACAGAATTTTAAAAATCGAAGGAAGAGATACTAGAAATTAAAAAAAAACAACAACACATATTACCGTTATCTTGCAGACCTTGACATGCTTTATTTTAACAATGATCTCAGTGGTTGTAATTGATTTCTGAACGAATTTACCAACCAATCTGGAGAAAGAAATACTATTTTCTACAATGATTATTTGACTTTGTGTTATTGCTCTGGGTACGACACCAACCAGACCATTATTTCCACTGGTTACAGGTTCCTTATTTCAAAACTCAAACCACTGTATTCAGCAAGTGTTGTGCAACATTAAACTGGTCACGACTGATAATTTGATATAACACATGGGGGTGCAAATTTGTAGATCCCTTATTTCTTTGATTTTTAAGATGCCATTTTAGAATTGTAAATATTTGAAACGTTGGAGCACATTTTATAGTTGATGTATATGCTTAATGTGGCTGTTATTATTTTGTAGTCTTAGAGTGGGGTAGCATTGCTCAAGATTGGAGGTATGATGAATGTTGTGTTATGGTTTCCAAGGTGGGCGTAGGGTAATATCTACAGTGAGCATGTTCTAGGTTAGGCCCACTGGGGGGGTCTCTGAGGCAGCAATATGGCAGCTTCGCCCAAGTGTGAGTTATTTCCAAGCAGTGGACTATGGCCGGCCCAACCCACAGGTTTTCTTTCAGCCTCCATGAGGAGAGAAGAAGTCTTTCCTTTTGAACACAGCTATTGGTTAAGCTTTGTAATTTTCATAAAGAAGCTCTAACCTGATCTACCTAGTTGATTATCAAGGCGTGTGACCAGTCACTGCATTTGGAAAATGTTCACCCCAGATTCTTGCTGATGAGAACAACCTTGAACTCACTTTCATCCCAAACTCATCAAGAGCTTGGGGATGAGAGATAATGCCTTTAGATAATTGTCTGAGAGATACATATCTTTCTCTAGATCAGTTGTTGTATTTAAGTGTTTCTTAACCACGGAAATGTTTGTTCAAAGATAAAAGAGGTCGATACAAAGATTTTTTTTTTCCTTAAGCTTATTTATTTTGAGAGAGAGAGAGAGAGAGAGAGAGCAAGCTGGGGAGGGGCAGAGAGACAGGGAGAGAGAGAATCCCAAGCAGGCTCCACCTTGTCAGCTCAGAGCCCGACACGGGGCTTGATCTCATGAACTGCAAGATCATGACCTGAGCCAAAATCAAGAGTCAGACACTTAACCGACTGAGTCACCCAGGTGGCCCCAAAGCTCTTCTAATTGAAGTGGGTGAAGGAATAAGAACCTCACCTACACCCTTATTTTCTCTCCCCACCCCACCCCCACTCCCCGGAGAGTGGGAGGAGATTGATTACTCTAGATGTCTTTCATTTTTACCCGAGTCATTCAAAATCACTCAGAATCATTCAAAATCACCAGAGTGCTGGTTCTATGAACAATTGTTTTTATTCCCTGAACTTTGAGGATAAACCATGAATCTAAATAAAGAGATATTATCCAAATATTTGCACACACTGTGCACGCTCATTCACACCCACCGACCAGCTAAATGAAACACAGTGTTTCTTACTCAAGTTGTTGCAACTTAATTGTAATTGGACATGTCAGGATGTTGTTAAGGACACTGCTGCCAATAAAGAGGACACTTAAAAAAAATTAAAAATTGTACGATACTATGTTCCAGGTACTCTTCTAAGAGCTTTGCACATCTTAACTCATTAAGTTTTATAAAAGCCCTGTAAGATAGATCCTACAATTATCTGCACTTTGGAGATAAAGAAACTGCAACACAGAGAAGTCGTGCAAACAGCCCGAAGTCACACAGCATTTGAATCTAGAGTCCACTTCCTGACCCACTAGCTGCCCCCTTTTTATAAACACTCACAGAAAAAAAAAAAAAAATCCCTTCGGATTTCAGTAATTCGACAAGCCATTGTTGTGAACAGATGGCTTTCTTAGACGTTTCAGGTGCCGATTCTCATACCTAGCCTTCAGGCCTCTTGACCAAGCCTTTACAGGAGCTCAGAGGTGTCAAAGCAGCTTCCAAGAGGCCCTTTCATCCCTCTCACAAAATGTGAGACTTCTGCAGTCTTGTGCTTTTCTCACGGTGGCAAAGTTACAACGTCTCATGACCTTCCACACGATGCACATGGTAGGAGGAGAGCCCCTCCCCAGCCCGCAGAGGCCCCACTCGCTCTTCTCTGTATTCCAAGTCTCTACCCAGATCAGGCATCAAGAATCTTTCCCTCTGCTGACCTAGAGCATCCGCCCTAGGGTGCTCAGAAGGCAAAAGCACCCATCAGACCCAGAGAGGCCCTCACAAGCTCACAGAAGAGACAGAGGAGAGCAGACAGAGGGCACAGCAGTGGGCCCGGGGCACGAGTCAGGCCGGGCAGGGGTCCTGGCCAATAAGGGGAGCCTGATAGCCGACAAGAGCCCGAATTCAGGCAGGCAGTCAGGTCATTGTAGGATTTGGCAGCTGACGCTGGAATTCAGGGGCAGAACCCCCCAAGTCCCCTAGAGGGTAAACCAAGCAGGAGAAACGGAATTTTTCTTAGTCAGGTGGGTGCCTTGCCTGGTCCAGTTAATTATCAAAGCATATGAATTGTCCCTCAATCTGGAAAAGGAAATACTTACAGTTTTTGGTGGGGATGGTAACAATCTTTGAACCCACAGAGCAATCTGAGGCAGGAACCCAGGCACAGCAGCAGTGACATAATTGAAATGACTGGGCTCTGGGGCTCATTAGTGTTCTCCACCGTGCAGGGAAATGGACTTAGCCAAGCACGAAGTGACGTTCTTGCGAGAGGGACAGTGGGAGGGCCCGTGTTTGTCCTAGAAGTGGGGGATGCCCACCAGAGAATTGAAGGCAAGTCCTCTGGCCAGTCACACGGTCGTTGTAGCCCTGAGTGCTGTCTTGGAAGGTTCCCAGAAGCTCAGGGCCACTGGGAGCCTGGGCTTGAGTCCTACAGTAGCCAACCACCTGGTCGCACAGAGAAGACTGGAGGCAAAGGTTCAGGATGAGAATGCCTTCACCCTACTTTGCACATCCTGCACCCCTACTGTCATCCCCTTCCTTTAGATCATTCTAGGTGCAAAGAAAGAAGTTGCCTCGGCAGCTCAGGTCCCAGCTGAGGGACACGGATGCTGGCCAGGTGCATGTCCTGCAAAGGCCACGAGTCCTGATCCGCTGCAAAAGCCTCATGTTGCCAGTGTGCAGACGTACGAGCCAGGAACCCAGGTGTTGGAACTGAGGTGAGGGAACAAAGCAAGAGCTCTATTGCTGAAAACAGGAGACCAAACAAAAATCAGAAGGGCAGCTAAACCAAGAGCTAAGGCATCCGGGACCCTCTTTTCCCCAAAACAGGGTTCTCTATTCAGCCTGTACATTACAATCCCCAGGGATATTTATTTTTAAAAATACCACAAGCCAGGGGCGCCTGGGTGGCTCAGTCAGTTGAGTTTCCGACCCTTGATTTCGGCTCAGGTCATGATCTCACAGTTTGTGAGTTCGAGCCCCGCATTGGGCTCTGTGCTGAGAGAGCATGGAGCCTGCTTGAGATTCTCTTTCTCCCTCTTTCTCTGCCCCTGCCCTACTTTCTCTCTTCCTCTAAACAATAAATAAATACATAAATAAACTTAAAAAAATTTTTTAAAATACCACACGCTAGATCCCATTCCCAAAGAGTCTGATTTGTCAGTCTGGAGTAGGGCTTTGCTTTGGCTTTTTATTTTTATAAGCAGCCGTGTGATTCTAATACACTGCTGGGATTGAGGCTGTACCAAGCCTGTGTGGGTGCTCTGTCTACCGGTGAGGTTTAAGAAGCCCTGGATAGACTGACAGAGAACCTTAGGGTCTGGCTTTAATGGGCACAGAAACTACGCTCCTCTCCTCCCTCCCTCTTAGCTAAGTTACACTTTTACATTTTGGGGATTATTTAAATAATGTCTTCCTCTTCACCTGGGCTATGAGCTCCATAGGACAAGAATATGCCTGTCGCTTCAAAACATAGAAGTAAAAAAAAAAAAGGGGGGGCATAACTAAAAGGAGAACTAGATAAATCCACAATCATAACTAGAGATAGTAGCATAATCCTTTAACACAATGCAAACCAAGATTACCCCCGGGGATTGGAGAGACAGACTGGTGGCCCAAGGAGTTAAGGCGGCTTACCAGGGCAGAGATTCACATGCAGAAACCACCATGGGAACCAGTGCCAGGGTAGGAAAACCTAAACTGTAATAGACCCATTGTTGGAAGCTCAGTGTTGGCAGGGGTGAGTTAAAAATTCCAGGGGGACCAAATCATAGGGGTGCCCACACACTCTTGTGAATTTTACCTCCAGTTGCTGGAACATGTTCTCATAGTAAATATCAGAGAAAAATCCCCCCAGGCTTCCAGCAGGGGGAAGGAAAAAGGAATTATATAAAATATAGTAAATATGGGTAACCAACTGCTAATCACAAGAGACTTATCAGTTCACCTAGGAAGATGCTTGACCATGAAACCATGCAATGATTTCCTCCTACATGGCCTCCCAAAACATGTGGGCTACCTCAGTATTTGCGTGTCAATTGATTTGCTGAATTCCCTTGTCTTGTCTCAATAGCATTTTCCTCTAACCAGGAGCCCCCCAGCTGTCTCTGTACCAGTAACTATGCATCTCATGCCTCATGTGGTTATTGTATTACTCTCCTTCAGTTTTCAAATAAAGGAAAATATACGTTAAAAATGGAATTAGTCAGATGTATACTTTCAGTCATGCTGGAGTAGCTAGTATCAGATTAATTTTCTTGCTAAAAGCAATTATAAAAACAGAATATAATGTGGAAGAAAAGTGCTGGAAGCCATTAAAAAAATGCTGGAAGCCATTAAAAAACAACAAGGAAATCCAGGATTTGAGAGACAAAGATATGGAAGAAAACAGAAGTGCTTTGTGTTGAGTGTTATGGGTTGAATTGTATCTCTACCCAAATTTAAATGTTGAAGTCCTAACTCCCAGTCTTTCACAACATGGAAATAGGATCTTGTAGATGTAATTTTAAGATGAGGTCATACTGGAGTGTGATAGGCCCCTAATCCAATACGACTATATACTTATAAAAAGGGGAAATTTGGACACAAAAACAGTGATAACAGGAAACTATGTAAGATTGGAGATATGCTTCTCCAAGCCCAGGAACTGCCAGAAGCTAAGACAGAGTCCTAGAATATATCTTTCCCTAGAACCTTCAGAGGGACCATGGCCCTGCCAGCACCTTAATAATCTCTGACTTCTAGCCTCCAAAGATACAAGGCAATAAATTTCTGTTGATTAAGCAACTTAGCTTGTGGTACTTTGTTATAGCAACTACAGCAAACTAATACATTGAGTTTGATATTTTGTATACCTTTTTCTCTCCAGTCACTTGTCAACATATAGGTTACATGTTGAGAAGCCAAGAAGGAAGTGAGAAACTAAAAACTAAACAGAGATTTCCATGGAGTTATAGTGCTCAGTAGTGAAAACTTGATCTGAGCACCTACTCAGGAGGAAAGGCCTTGTTAAACAAACTAGAATTTCAATGAATAATCAGGAATTAGGACAAAATGGAAATATACCAGCATTGTCTGGATCAAGGTAATATGATTGGAGTCTGTCTGTCGGGAGCAAATTAAATGCTCATTGGGGGAAGACAACTTGTCAAAACCTCTACACTTTATCTTATATAAGTCAGCGCAGACACAGACCCATAGGTGCTTTGGATAATGTAGATACCAGACCAGGATTTTACAATATCTAGTAAATTTCATCACAGAATTGGAATCTATCCATAAAAAATCAAATAAAAATCAAATAACAGAAAGAATGTTAAATAGACAAAGTTAATATATTAGATCATGCAAAAGACAGAATTAGTAAACTAAAAGATAGATCAAGAGGAAATATACACATAGAAGTCCATAGAGATAAAAGAACAGAAAATGCAGACATTTCCACTATAACAGACCTTTCCTTACAGAACATGATACAGAAGTCTACCACATATTTCTTCCTCCCCACGCCAAAAAAAGAGGGGAGGACAAAGGTAATATTTGAAGAGATACTACCCAAACATTTTCCAAAAACATTGAAAGACATCCAACCACACATTCAAGTAATTTTAAGAATCTAAAATAGTCAGGCACTTCATAGTCAAACTGTTGGAAACCAAAAGAGAAAAATCTGACGGTATTCAGATGAAGATATGAGCATGATGATATCCTATAAATGGGTATATGTAGATGGGTATACATAGAAATATTTATAGATGTGTGTATATATACACAGGTTAATATGCACACATATATCTTCTTGCTCTGTCAGCTGAGAGAAGCAAAAATGCCATTAACAACGAGCACAACTAGCACCCACATCTTGGTTTCTGATAAAATTCTCTAATAAAAGGAATGAGATATCCTTGGAGAAATGGCTGATTCTAGGGACTGAGACTGGGAATGTATCAGATGGGCCTGGAGGATCTCGTAGGCGAGAAAGTAAGGAAGTGCTATAAAAAAAAAGCTCACATTAATGATGGATGGCAAAGGCACATATTAACACAGGACCCAACTGAAAGAGCAACCGACGACCAAAGCTGGAGTAGGTTAAGCAAAAACTAATTTAATGTTGGATTACAACACAGAGTATAAAATATCTAACAGTTCATACATACATACATACATACATGCATAGGGGAGAATAGACAAATCTTCCAGGCACAAGAATTGCAAATAATTTATGTAGATGCTCCAAGCTCAAAGGCATGGAATATAACTCTCCACTTCTTAAGCATGGGCTACCAATAGTAACTTTCTTCCAAAGAACACAAAATAAAGAAGGAACAACTTTACAGTGGAGAATTACCTTGGCCAGGTCATCAACAATGAATGATTGCATGCTGTTAACATGTACCCTTGACAAGATGTGATAAGAATGGCGCTTGACCTCTGTGGTCTTCCTCCCCAAAACCACAATTAAAGAAGGCAAAAAAAAAAAAAACTGGAAAAAAAAAAAGAAGAACAGAATATCCAAAGACTGTGGGACAACTACAAAAGTTGTGATATACAAGTCATGGGAACACCAGAAGGAGAAGAGAAAAAGAAGTGTAAGCAGAAGAAATATTTGAAATAATAATGACTTAAATTTTCCCCAAATTAATATCAGACACAGAAACCCAGATCTAGGAATCTGAGAGAACACCAAACAGTATAAACATCAATAATGTATAAAATACTGCATGTAACAACTGAAAAATAAACATTCTTTTAAGTACATGTGAAACAGCTACTAAAATTGACTACACACTGGACCATAAAGAAAATATGAACAAATACCAGAGGATTGAAATCATAAGAATATATTCTCTGACAATGGATCTAAACAAGAAATTAGAGACAACTCAAAATTAGAGTAACTCAAAAATCCTCCATGTTTTTAAATGAAGCAATATGTTTCTAAATAATCAATGGATAAAAGAGAAAATCACAATAAATGTTAGAAAATATTTTGAAGAGAGTTTTATTTTTTTTTAATTTTTTTTCAACGTTTATTTATTTTTGGGACAGAGAGAGACAGAGCATGAACGGGCGAGGGGCAGAGAGAGAGGGAGACACAGAATGGGAAACAGGCTCCAGGCCCTGAGCCATCAGCCCAGAGCCCCACACGGGGCTCGAACTCACGGACCGCGAGATCGTGACCTGGCTGAAGTCGGATGCTTAACCGACTGCGCCACCCAGGCGCCCCGAAGTGAGTTTTAATCAAAAGAGTATCTATCAACTTTGTGGGATGAAGCTGGAGCAGTGCCTAGAGGGAAATTTGTAGCCTGAAATGCATATATCAACAAAAGAGAATGAAAAGCAATGATCTAAGTACCTATCTCAAGAAAGTGTTTTTTTCTTAGTGCAAGTTAGTAAATAAGGCAATTCAATCCACAGAAACTATACCAAAGAAAATAAAAGAAGAGAAGAAATTAATGAAGTCAAAAGCCAACATGTAATGGAGAGCAATGACATAGTCAAATTAAAATAACTTACTAATAAATCTTTAGCAAGATGAGCATATATATATATATATATATATGCATATATATATTTTTTTAGTGCTTGCAGACTCTGCATATATATATATGCAGAGTCTGCAAGCACTAAAAATTATAAGAGAACACTACACACAGCTTTATAACAATAAATTTAAGTTAAGGATGTCTGCTATCACTACTGATCAGTACTTAGACTCAGGATGTGCTGGAGGTCCTTACTGATTTGAAGTTAAAAAATAAATAGATAAATATTAGAAAGGAAGAAATTAAACTTACCATATTTTCAGATAATATATTTTGTGCATAGAAAACCCCAAAGCATGTAAAATTAAATTATTCAAATTCGTAAGTAAAAAAGTAAATAGTTTCGTACAGGAATAGATCACTAGAAAATGAAATTTAAAAATGAAACCGTTTACAATAACATCAAAACCATCAACTACAGAGGAAGAAATTTAGCCAAAGTTGTACAAGACCTCTACGCAAGAACCACACGACCACACTGACAGAAAAGAAAGAAGACCCGGACAAATGGAGGGATATAGTACACTCATAGGTTGGGAGGGTAATATTTTCCAAATATCAACTCTTTCCACATTGATGTCTCTATTATTCTATAACATTATCTTATAAAATTATAACACTGTATAAAATTTTATTCTATATAATTATAAAATTTTCAGCAAGTTATTTTCAGAACATTGACAAATTTAAAATTTATAAAGAAAGACAAACGGGTCAATAGTAGCAAGGCAGTTCGAAAGAAAACAGAATAGAATTGGAGGACTGCTACTGTCAGATACGAAGACTTTTAGACACGAACAGCAATTAAAACAATGTGCAACTGACGCAAGAGCAGACAGACCAATGGAACAGAATAGAAAATCCAATATCAGACTTTTGTATATAATATCATATGTGCTACTGAAAGGCAGTGAAGAATAACCTTTTCAATAACTGATGCCTGATCAATTGGTTATCCCTACGGAAGAAATTGAACTTCACCTCTAGATCATACCATATGCAGAAATCAATTCCACCTAAATGTGAAAAATAAAACAATAAAGTTTCTAAAAAATAATATAAAAGAATCTTTATAGCTTTGATATCCAAGCTTTATAGCTTTGGTTGAGATAACATAAAGATATCCTAAACGGTACATATAAAGAAAAATCATAAAGGAAAACACTGATAAATTGAACTTGTTAAAATTAAGAACTAATTAATGTTCATCAAAACATATGATTCAAGCAGTGAAAAGGAAGCTATAGAGAAGAAACTTGCATAACGTATCTGACAAAGGTCTCATAACCAGAATACACAAAGAACTCCTATGAATCAATTGTAAAATATAGACAATCCAATAAAAAAAAAATGGGCAAGACATTTGAATAGGCATTTTTTTTTGCAATAACTACTAGAAGTGAAGTTTTGCCTACCCTTTTACCTAACAATTGCATTCTCTGGCCTAAACTCAGCTGCCAGAATCTTGTCCTGGGTCACAAAGATAAATGTTATTATCTAGCCTCAAATGAGATTTGATACATCAAGCCTATAGTTGAAAGTATCATAGGGGGTATATTAAGGCTTTTAAAGTCAGAATCAAACTGCTTAGGTATGAAAAAATTTTAAGTCTTTATTTTATACAATAGGAAGGAAGATCTAAGGGCAGAATAATTTCAGATAATGTGCGATCTTGGAACTTAAATGATGTCATTTAGGACCCAGTTACTCTCTCTTGGTTCTGTCATTATACTGGTTTTATTCTCAGGCACCATGTCGTGGTAAAATGGTGGCAATTGCTCTGGTCCCACTTCTTTCCAGGTTCAAATCTGGCTAAAAACTGAGCACTTTTCCCCAGTTGCTCTATCATAAATTGCAGAATTAACTCTAATTACCAAATATTGAGTCACGTGTTCACCCCTGAAACAATGTTCATGGTCAAGACAATGTAATTACACTCATTGTTTAGGCCTGGGTCACGCGCTCTTCCCGGAACCAATCCCTGTGGGTGGAGGATGCAGAGTGCTGGCTGGCCAGTCATGAGTTATGCTCTCCTCAGGTGGAATTAGGATCCTCATCAGATTTACATGGACTGAGCTAGGAATGGCCAAAGGAACCTTGAGGTGTTGTTCGCCGAAGAAAGGGGTAAAGGATGCTGAACATTTAAAACCACAAACATGTCCCACAGAGGGTTGTTTTGTGAGCCTGAGTTTCAGAGAATAAGGCGACAGATACACAGAGTGTCAGGAACTGGACGTAAGAACAAAAAGCTTCACCTAAAAAGCTGAAGAAAAGTGGGCTTTTACTGAAGGCCGTGAAGACGCAGACGGGCCCTTAGACCTAAATTCTGTCACGCTTTCTTCCCTCAAGTTCTGGCTGGCTCCAAGGCCAGGGAAGAGAGGTACCTCCTGCTGGGGGAACAGGTTGCCAGACAGTCTCCTAAGGTATCTGGATGCAATCCCACATGGCCTTCAAGGGGGAAGGCTGGGATGCTGACTAGGAGCCAGGAATCTGGTGGCCTGGCTGGGCCTGGGTGTCCGGGATTGGCAGGACGAGCCTTCTGCACACTATCTCCCCACAGCACCATCTGCAGCTGCCGTCTGCATTTGGCCCAAAGACAGCGTTGCCAATCACTTCAGGGGATTGCTGGGCCTTCTGCAAGCAAGACTTGGGAAAGGCCAAATTTGACACTTGGCTGCTCTCCTTGAAGTTAAATGACCCGGCTTAGGTCAAGAAATACGAAACAAAGAAAAAAAAGAAAAAAACACCTAGCGTGTTGCCTCAGAGAATGCAGCCCTGTAAGACTATAGACCAGAAAGTACATGCCAGGGAAATGGACAGAGGAGGTAGGGAAAGGATCTATAGCCTTGGGGTCACTAAAAGATGCTCTAGCTAGCTTGAGGATTTTGCTTTTAAGAAAACATGAGGCCCAGACTGAGGGCAAGACAGAAAAGAAATAGTGGATTTATCCTTCTACCTTCTTTTCCTAAGAATCGA